>NC_133125.1:185618577-185957583 GCF_048418815.1 Hemitrygon akajei
CAGGTCCCTCTGTATTGTCCTCAGCTCCTCCCTATTTCCATCTCTAAATGCCCTCTTTTAGTGTTCAGGATGTCCTTAATGTCCTTTGTTACCCATGGCTTGTTATTTGAATAACAAAGGACAGTTCTTGCCGGAACATTGCAGTCCACACAGAAGTTGATGTAACCAGTGATGCACTCTGTGAGCCCATCAATGTCCTCTCCATGTGGCTCACAGAGGGCCTGCCAGTCTGTCACCTCAAAACAACCCTGGAGTGCCTCATAAGCCTCCACCAACCATTTCCTCACTGGTCTCGAGGTTTAATCTTTACCAGAGGCACGTAGCAGGATTTGAGATGCACCAGGTTGTGATCTGACCTTCCCAGTGGGGGGAGCTATGACAAAGTTAATCCCATGGTAGGGGATTTTAGGACAAGAGGGCACGACTTCGGGATTGAAGCCTGTCCATTTAGCTCTGAGATGTGGGGAAATTACTTTAGTCAGAGTGGTAAATCTAGAATTTCTTGCCATGAGTGGCTGTGGAGGCCAAGTCACTGGGTGTATTTAAGGCAGAGATAGATATGTACTTGATTAGCCAGGGCATCAAAGGGGATGGGGTGAAGGCAGGGGAGTGGGGATGACTGGAAGAATTGGACCAGTCCATGAATGAATGGTGGAGCAGACTTCATGGGACAGATGTCCTAATTGTGCTCCTATGTCTTATGGTCTTATGACTTCACCCGCCAGATCTTCGCCTTCTGCACATCCAGCAAAGGTTGGAAGATTGCCTGTCTCTAGACCATTCTGTAACCCAGTGTCACTCACCTCTCCACCTTCCCTGAACACTCCAAACCTCGTATCTCCTGTGACACCATCAGCTTTCTTCGCCTCTCTGATCCTTGCCATGTCTTCTCAATTTCCTCCGACCTTCCCCTCTTTGAGGCTGAATGTTCTGCCCTCAGAGAGGGCCTCAGCTTTGTACCCTTTTGCTCACACCTCTGTGAGTTCCATGCCCACCACAGCATTGAGCTCTTCTTCCATCACCACTATCTCCAAGCCCACTTCTTTGGCAAGAATTCCACATCCAGTGCTGATGACCCTTTCCGTCTCCTATCTCCCATCAATGAGGCATCAGAACTCTTCACTTCTTTCTTCCCTCAAGCACCATCCTCATCCATCTGGCTGAACTTGTCCTCACCCTCAACAATTTTTCCTTTGGTTCCTCCCTCTTTCTCCAAACTCATGGTGTAGCCATAGGAACTCGCAAGGGCCCTAGCTGTGCCTGACTCTTAGTTGGCAATGTAGAACAGTCCATGTTTAACCTTCCCCTGTTATACTCCCCAACTCTTCCTCTGCTACAATGACAACTGCATTGGTGCTACTTCATGCACCCATGCTGAGCTCGTCAATTTTATCAACTTTGTCTCTAACTTCCACCCTGCCCTTAAATTCACTTGGTCCATCTCTCTGACACTTCCTTCTCCTTTCTCATTCTCTCTGTCTCCATCTCTGGAGACAAGCTGTCAACCAACATCTTTTATAAACTTCTGATTTCTATGATTATGTTGACTAACCTCTTCCATATCTCTTGTAAAAATGATATTCCGTTTTCTCTGTTTCTTCACCTCTGCTGCATCTGTCGGCACAAAGTTCCAAAAGAGCTCAGGAGAGTCAGTTTTCTCCCTGCTGGTTGAAATCAGCTCTGGATCAATTAAAAGAAAGGAGGTGTAAGCACAGTGGCCATTGTCGGAGTGGGCCAGTGTTAGTGGTCCAGATTTGGCTCAACAGTCTTGGGGAAACATACCTGAAGGTTCTAAGGAAGTAAGCAAGGAAGTTTCTAGTAATATTTTTTTTCTGTTAGTACATATCTAGTGTGCTGAGAATGGGTCAGGAGTTAGTGGTGTGTTACTTCTAGAGAACTATAGAACCATAGAACATTACAGCACAGAAACACACATTTTGGCCCTTCTTGGCTGTGCCGAACCATTTTTCTGCCTAGTCCCACTGACCTGCACCTGGACCATATCCCTCCAAACCCCTCTCATCCATATACCTGTCAAAGTTTTTCTTAAATGTCAAAAGTGAGCCCGCATTTACCACTTCATCTGGCAGCTCATTCCACACTCCCACTACTCTCTGTGTGAAGAAGCCCCCCCCCCAATGTTCCCTTTAAACTTTTCCCCTTCACCCTTAACCCATGACCTCTGTGTTTTTCTCCCCTGGCCTCAGTGGAAAAAGCCTACTTGCATTCACTCTATCTATACCCATCATAATTTTATACACCTCTATCAAATCTCCCCTCATTCTCCTATGCTCCAGGGAATAAAATCCTAACCACTCAACCTTTCTCTGTAACTCAGTTTCTCAAGTCCCGGCAACATCCTTGTAAACCTTCTCTGCACTCTTTCAACTTTATTAATATCCTTCCTGTAACTAAGTGACCAAAACTGCACACAATACTCTAAATTTGGTCTCACCAATGTCTTATACAACCTCAACATTACATTCCAACTCTTATACTCAGTACTTTGATTTAGAAAGGCCAATGTACCAAAAGCTCTCTTTACAACCCTATCTACTTGTGACGCCACTTTTAGGGAATTATGTATCTGTATTCCCAGATCCCTCTGTTCTACTGCACTCCTCAGTGTCCTACCATTTATCTTGTATGTTCTACCTAGGTTTGACCTTCCAAAGTGCAATACCTCACACTTGTCCGCATTAAACTCCATCTGCCATTTTCCAGCCCATTCCTCCAACTGGTCCAAATCCCTCTCAAGCTTTGAAAACATTCCTCACTGTCCACTACACCTCCCATCTTTGTATCATCAGCAAATTTGCTGATCCAATTTGCCAAATTATCATCCAGATCATTGATATAGATAACAAATAACAGTGGACACAGCACTAGTCACAGGCCTCCACTCAGGGTAGCAATCCTCCACTACCACTCTCTGGCTTCTTCCATTGAGCCAATGTCTAATCCAATTTACCACCTCTCCATGTATACCTAGTGACTGAATCTTCCTAACTAACCTCCCATGCGGGACCTTGTCAATGGCCTTACTGAAGTCCATGTATACAACATCCACTGCCTTCCCTTCATCTACTTTCCTGGTAACTTCCTCAAAAAACTCTAATATATTGGTTAAACATGACAGACAGACAGACAGACCTACTTTATTGATCCCAAGGGAAATTGGGTTTCATTACAGCCACACCAAGAATAGTGAAGAAATATAGCAATATAGCAAAATAAAACCATAAATAATTAAATAATAGCAAGTTAATCATGCCAAGTGGAAATAAGTCCAGGACCAGCCTATTGGCTCAGGGTGTCTGACACTCCGAGGGAGGAGTTGTGAAGTTTGATGGCCACAGGTAGGAATGACTTCCTATGACGCTCTGTGTTACATTTCAGTGGAATGAGTCTCTGGCTGAATGTACTCCTGTGCCTGACCAGTACATTATGGAGTGGATAGGAGTCATTGTCCAAGATGGCATGCAAATTGGACAGCATCCTCTTTTGTGACCTACCATGCACAAAGCCATTCTAACTTTTTCTAATAAGTCCTTGTCTATCCAAATACTTGTAGATCCTATCTCTTAGTATTCCTTCCAATAATTTATCTACTACCGATGTCAGACTTATTGGGGTATAATTTCCCGGCTTACTTTTTGAGCCTTTTTTAAACAACGGAACTACATGACCTATCCTCCAATCCTCTGGCACCTGACCCGTGGATATCGATGTTTTAAATATTTCTGCCAGGGCCACTGCAATTTCAATACTAGTCTTCTTCAAGGTCTAAGGGAATACCAGTCAGGTCCTGGGGATTTATCTACTCTGATTTGCCTCAAGACAGCATGCACCTCATCCTCTTTCATCTGTATAAGTTCCATGACCTCCCTACTTGTTTGCCTTGTTTCCATAGACTCCATTCCAGTTTCCTTAATAAATACAGTTGCAAAAAAATCCCATTTAAGATCTCCCCCATTTCTTTTGGTTCCATACATAGCCGACCACTCTGATCTTCAAGAGGACCAATTTTATCCCTTACTATCCCTTTGCTCTTAACATACTTGTAAAAGCTCTTAGGATTATCCTTCACCCTGTCTGCCAAGAAACCTCATGTCTTCTTTTAGCCCTCCTGATTTCTTTCTTAAGTATTTTCTTACTATTTCTATACTCCTCAAGCATCTTATTTCCTCCCTGTTGCCTATACATGTTATACATCTCTCTGTTCTTCTTTATCAGAGTTCCAATATCCCTCGAGAACCAAGGTTCCTTATTCTTATTCATTTTGCCTTTAACCCTGACAAGAACATACAAACTCTGCACTCTCAAAATTTCTCCTTTGTAGGCCTCCCACTTACCAGTCACATCCTTGCCAGAGAACAACCTGTCCCAATCTACGCTTTTTAGATCCTTTCTCATTTCTTCAAATTTGGCCTATTTCCAGTTTAGAGCTTCAACCCGAGGACCAGATCTATCTTTATCCATGATCAAGTTGAAACTAATGGTATCACGATCACTGGAACCAAAATGTTCCCCTACGCACACTTCCATCACCTGCCCTAACTCATTTCTTAATAGGAGATCTAATATTGCATCCTCCCTAGTTGGTACATCTATATATTGATTTAGAAAACTTTCCTGAACACATTTCACAAGCTCTAACCCATCTAGACCTTTAACAGTATGGGAGTCCCAATCAATGTGTAGAAAATTAAAATCCGCTACAATCAGAACTTTCTGTCTCCTGCAGTTGTCTGTTATCTTTCTGCAGATTTGCTCCTCGAATTCTTGCTGACTATTGGGCAATCTATAATACTACCCTATTAATGTGGTCATACCTTTCCTGTTTCTCAGCTCCACCCATATGGCCTCAGTAGACAAGCCCTCTAATTTTTCCTTGCAAAGCACTGCTGTAATATTTTCCCTGACTAGCAAAGCCATCACTTCCCCCCGCCCCCCCCCCCCCCCACCCTTCATCCCTCTGCCTCTATCACGTCTGAAACATCAAAACCCTGGAACATAAAGCTGCCAGTCCTGTCCCTCCTGCAGCCAAGTTTCAGTAATGGCTACAATGTCATAATTCCACGTGTCAATCCAGGCCCTTAGCTCATCTGCCTCTCCCACAATACTCCTTGCATTGAAATATACACACCTCAGAAGATTGGTACCACCATGCACAACCTTGCTATTTGTGACTTTGCATGAAATACTAACATCATTTATTTTTACCCCCGTTCCACTACCTACTCTGGCATTCTGGTTCCCATCCCCCTGCAAATCTAGTTTAAACCCTCTCCACTAACACTAGCAAACCTCCCTGCAAGTATATTGGTCCCCTTGCAGTTTAGGTGTAACCTGTCTCTCTTGTACAGGTCCCACCTGCCCCAAAGAGGTCCCAATGATCCTGAAATCTGAAACCCTGCCCCCTACACCAGTTTCTCAGCCACGTGTTCATCTGCCAGAGCATCCTACTCTTACCCTCACTGGCATGTAGCACAGGCAGCAATCCAGAGATTACTACCCTTGAGGTCCTGTTTTTCAACTTCCTACCAAGTTCTCTGTACTCACTCTTCAGGACCTCCTGACTCTTTCTACCTATGTCATTGGTACCGATGTGTACCACGACATCTGACTGATCACCCTCCCACCTCAGAATGCTGTGCACGCGATCAGAGACATCCCTGACCCTGGCACTCGGGAGTAAACAAACCATCCGGGAGTCCGTGTCACGACCACAGAATCTCCTGTCTGTACCCCTGACTATGGAGTCCCCTATCACTACCACTCTCCTCTTCTTACTCCCTCCCTTCTGCACTGCAGAACCAGACTCAGTGCCAGAGATCCAGCTGCCGCAGCTTGTCCCAGGTAAGTCATCCTCCCCAATGGTATCCAAACCGGTCTACCTGTTTTGGAGGGGAATGGCCACAGGGGAACCTTGCACTACCTGCCGTTTCCCCTTCCCTCGCCTGGCGGTAACCCAATTACCTGTGCCCTGTTCCTTATGTGTAACTACCTCCTGGAAGCTACTATCTATAAACTCCTCATTCTCCCGAATGATCCGGAGGTCATCCAGCTTCTGCTCCAGTTCCCTAACTCGGTCTGTTAGGAGCTGCAGCTGGATGCACTTCTTGCAGGTATCATTGTCAGGGACACTGGAGGTCTCCCTGAGTTCCCACATCCTGCAAGAGGAGCATTCCAACATCCTGCCTGGCATATTCTCTAGTCTGAACAAAAAAAAACAAACAGAAATTCACCGGAACCTACTCTCGCCTCTGCCTGTTTCTCGCTGAAGCCTGTTGAGCCAAAGCTGTCCCACTCTGACTTAGTCCACTCCAACGGTGGCCGCTGTATATGGTGGTCTTCCTTTTAAACCTTTGCGCGCTACGTCACGCGCCTGTGCAGTCTAGCCTCTTTTCCCCGATCAGTTAAAAAAAAGAAAAAAACGGCCAGATGTGGGATCTCTGGGAGACCTGCAGTCTCACTGATAACTACATCTGCATGGAGTGCACCGAGTTACATCTCCTCAGAGACTGTGTTAAAGAACTGGAGCTGCTGCTGGATGACCTTCAGCTCATACGGGAGAATGAGGAGGTGACAGACAGGAGATACAGGGAGATAGTCACCCCTCAGGTACAGGATGCAGGTACCTGGGTGACTGTCAGGAGAGGGAGAGGGAATAGGCAGCCAGTGCAGAGTACTCTCTCCGGTCCTGTTCACCCTGTACACATCAGACTTCCAATATAACTCGGAGTCCTGCCATGTGCAGAAGTTCGCTGATGACACGGCCATAGTGGGGTGTGTCAGGAATGGACAGGAGGAGGAGTATAGGAAACTGATACAGGACTTTGTGATATGGTGCAACTCAAACTACCTGCGTCTCAATATCACCAAGACCAAGGAGATGGTGGTGGACTTTAGGAGATCTAGGCCTCATATGGAGCCAGTGATCATTAATGGAGAATGTGTGGAGCAGGTTAAGACCTACAAGTATCTGGGAGTACAGTTAGACGAGAAGCTAGACTGGACTGCCAACACAGATGCCTTGTGCAGGAAGGCACAGAGTCGACTGTACTTCCTTAGAAGGTTGGCGTCATTCAATGTCTGTAGTGAGATGCTGAAGATGTTCTATAGGTTGTGGAGAGCGCCCTCTTCTTTGTGGTGGCGTGTTGGGGAGGAAGCATTAAGAAGAGGGATGCCTCACGTCTTAATAAGCTGGTAAGGAATGCGGGCTCTGTCGTGGGCAAAGTACTGGAGAGTTTAACATCGGTAGCTGAGCGAAGGGCGCTGAGTAGGCTACGATCAATTATGGAAAACTCTGAACATCCTCTACATAGCACCATCCAGAGACAGAGAAGCAGTTTCAGCGACAGGTTACTATCGATGCAATGCTCCTCAGACAGGATGAAGAGGTCAATACTCCCCAATGCCGTTAGGCTTTACAATTCTACCGCCAGGACTTAAGAACTCTTTTTTTAAAAGCTATTATTAATGCTTTTTGAGATAGTGATTTAGATGCATATCATATTTTACTGAGTTAAGTATTGTATGTAATTAGTTTTTGCTACAACAAGTGTATGGGACATTGGAAAAAAGTTGAATTTCCCCATGGGGATGAATAAAGTATCTATCTATCTATCTATCTATCATCTATCTATCTACCCCTGTGGCCGCTTCCCACAGTAATAAGTATAACACTTTGGATCCTGTTGAGCAGCAGCTGGGTCTCTGGCACTGAGTCTGGCTCTGCAGCTTCGAAGGGAATGAGGAGAAGAGGAGTCCGTAATGACAGGGGATTCCATGATTAGAGGAGCAGAAAGCAGATTCTGTGGATGTGAAAGAGAAACCCGGATGGTCTGTTGCCTCCCAGATCCCAGGGTTAGAGTTGTCTTGGATCGAGTCCACGGCATTCTAAAGGGGAGGGTGAACAGCTGTAAGATGTGGTTCATATTGGTACCAATGACATAGGCAGGAAAAGGGAGGAGCTCCTGAAGAGAGAATCTAGGGAGTTAGACAGTCAGCTCTTAAGCTTCTTCTTGCTAGCCTTATAATCTTCTAGATCTCTATCATTACCTAGTTTTTTGAACTTTTCATAAGCTTTCCTTCTTGACAAAATTTTCAGCTGCCTTTGTTCCTGTACCCTACTATCCTTTCCCTGTCTCATTGGAATGTACCTGTGCAGAACACCACACAAATATCCCCTGAACATTTGCCACATTTTTGCCATATATTTCCCTGAGAACATGTTTGCAGTTTATGCTTCCAAGTTCCTGCCTGATAGCTTCATATTTTCCCTTACTCCAATTAAATGCTTTCCAAACTTGTCTTTTACTATCCCTCTCCAATGCTATGGTAAAGGAGATAGATTTGTGATCACTATCTCCAAAATGCTCTCCCACTGAGAGAGGCTTATGTACATACTGTGTCAGGAAATCTTCCTGAACACGCCTAACAAACTCCACCTCATCTAAACTCCTTGCTCTAGGAAGATGCCAATCAGTATTTGGGAAATTAAAATCTCCATTCACGACAACCCTGTCAGACCATAACATATAGGAGCCATTCGGCCCATTGAGTCTGCTCCGCCATTCAATCATGGGCTGATCCAATTCTTCCAGTCATCCCCACTCCCCCATCTTCTCTGCATACCTCTTGATACCCTGGCTAATCAAGAACCTATTCATCTCTATCTTAAATGACTTGCACTCCACAGCCACTCGTGGCAACAAATTCCACAGATTTACCACCATCTGACTAAAGTAATTTCTCCAAATCTTTGTTCTAAATGGACGTCCTTCAATCCTGAAGTCATGTCCTAGACTCCCCTGCCATGGGAAATCACTTTGCCATATCTAATCTGTTCAGGCCCTTTAACATTCAAAACTGTTATTACTGGATCGTTCCAGAATCTGTCTCCCTATCAGCTCTTCGATGTCACTGTTACTACTGGGTGGCTAGTAGATTACTGACCCCTTCCTGTTTCTAAATTCCACCCATGACTTCCTCCTTTTCTGCAGCCGTAACACTATCTCTGGTCAGCAGTGCAATGCCCCCACCTCTTCAGCAACCCTCCCTGTTCTTTCTGCAACACTTACACGCACGCACACACACACACACACACACACACACACACACACACACACACACACACACACACACACACACACACACACACACACACACACACACACACACACACACACACACACACACACACACACACACACACACACACCTCTGCTCCCTTTGCAATTTTTGCTCCTTTCTTTCTCAATTCCTGTTAAAAGATTGTTTACATTTACATTATTTATTGTTATATTGTAATTTGCCCTTTACTCTGCCTACTGTCTTGATTATTAATTATTGTACTGTCTTGCACTGTTTTGTGCACTTTATGTAGTCCTGTGTAAGTCTGAAGTATAATGTAGTTTTGTGTTATTTCATGTAGCACTGTGGTCCTGGAGGAACGTTGTTTCATTTTTACTGTGTACTGTACTAGCAGTTATGGTTGAAATTACAATAAAAGCGACTTGACCTGGTACATGTAGGTTAGAAAAATAGAGGGCTATGGGTAAGCCTAGTAACTTCAAAGGTAGGGACATGTTCAGCACAACTTTTGGGCCAAAGGACCTGTATTATGCTGTAGGTTTTCTATGTTTCTATCTAAAGCTGGCACTCTAAGTAGCCATTCCAGCCCCTGTCCCATCTAAGTCTCTGTAATGGCATCAACATCATAGTTCCAAGTACTAATCCACGCTCTAAGCTCATCCGCTTTGTTCGTGATACTCCTTGCATTAAAATAGACACATCTCAAACCATCAGTCTGAGCGCATCCCTTCTCTATCACCTGCCTATCCTCCCTCTCACACTGACTACAAGCTTTCTCTATTTCTGAGCCACTTCCTCTGTCTCTTCAGTTCAGTTCCCACCCCCCCAGCAATTCTAGTTTAAACTCTCCCCAATAGCCTTAGCAAACCTCCCAGCCAGGATATTGGTCCCCTTCAGATTCAAGTGCAACCTGTCCTTTTTGTACTGGTCATGCCTGCCCCAAAAGAGGTCCCAATGATCCAGGAATCTGAATCCCTGTAGCTTGCTCCAATCCCTGAGCCACGCATTTATCCTCCACCTCATTCTATTCCTATACTCACTGTCACGTGGCACAGACAATAATCCTGAGATTACTACCTTTGTGGTCCTGCTTCTCAGCTTCTTTCTTAACTCCCTGTAGTCTGTTTTCAGGACCTCCTCCCTTTTCCTACCTACGTCATTGGTACCAATATGTACCCAGACCTCTGGCTGTTCACCTTCCCACTTCAGGATATCGTGGATGCGATCAGAAACATCCCGGACCCTGGCACCTGGGAGGGAAACTACCATCTTTGGTTTCTTTCCTGCGTCCTGTGGCAAAGAATTCCAAGGATTCACCACTCTCTGGGTAAAGAAATTCCTCCTCATTTTCCTTCAATCCATGGTTGAAGAAATTTGGTATGGATCTCCAAAATATAAGGACTTTCTACAGGGGCACAATTGAGAGCATCCTGACTGGGTCGTTGGAGTGAGTGGTACGGACAGCCCATTGCATCTGTAGATGTGGAGGGCACGTAGTTTTGAGGAAATAGGGAGGCTACTGAAGGACAGGTTCGGAAAATGAGCAAAGAAATGGCAGATGGAATGTGGTGTTGGGAAGTGTAAGGTCATGCACTTCAGTAGAAGAAATAAAAGGGTTGACATTTTTTTAAATGAAGAGAAAATGCAAAAATCTGAGACACATAGGGATTTGAGAGACCTTGTGCAGGATTCCCTGAAGTTTAATTTGCAGGTTGAGTCTGTGGTGAGGAAGGAAAATGTGATGTGAGCATTCATTTTGAGAGGACTAGAATATAAAAGCAAGGTTGTAATGTTTCCAGTCAGAACCGTGGGAATGATTGTATTAAACACTGAGCTGAGGCCAATAAACAACATCCTGACGTAAGTATTAGTATTGTCCAGGTGACCAAGGCTACAGATCAAGTCGCCCTACACAGCTTGGTCCTGAAACTGCAGTAAAATGTCCAGTAACATCTGTTCATGTAATATTACTCCTGTGCTGTAGTTGTCTCACTTTCACCTGCTCTACAGTTTAAATGATTATATTTTCTTTTTATTCTAATCAGCTGAAAGGGAAGAAGTGGTTGGTGTCCTTGGTTCATCAGTTTTACTGGTTCCTGAAATCACCGTTGATTCCAGCAAGAATTATATCCTTTGGACTTTCAAAGCCAGCAACAAAAGCCATGATGTTATTTTGGATCACATCCCAGGTGTCACCACATTTGAACCGAGTGAACAGTTCAAGGACCGTTTAATATTCAACGCTTTGAGTGGTGCATTGACGATAAGCAGATTAAATGCCCGTGACCAAGGAGATTACACCTTCACTGTTGATGGGAAAGAATTGAAAATAATGGAGTTGCTTGTCATTGGTAAGAAGTTTCAGATATTTGTGATGTAGTGTGTGATTTATTAATGGCAGAATCTGCCATAGAAACTATGATCTGTGATTTTTATTTCCATCAAAGTCTAAGTAGGATAACCTCTGCTGTGACTCATCAACTGAGTCATCGGAGAGACGTTGAAGCTGGTGATATAAAAACAGCAGAATTTCTGCAGAGAATCTGATTCTCTTCTCATCACACAGTCTTATATTTTTTAAACACAAAGTGATAAATGAATAAACACAATTTCAATAGGTATAATTACCTACCAACCTCTAACATTTTGAATATCTGTTGAATTACATATTTATAATAGTCATACATCCCAGCCAGTAGAATCCTTTTGAAAGCTTCAGAGCACAAACTCCTAACACTCAAAATACATCTCTTTTGTTAAAGTGCTGAAGGATGGCTCTCTGAATACAGAACTGGCCAGAATATTAACTATATATCGCATTTATAATATATCGGTCAATTATGGATAACTCTGAACATCCTCTACATAGCACCATCCAGAGACAGAGAAGCAGTTTCAGCGACAGGTTACTATCGATGCAATGCTCCTCAGACAGGATGAAGAGGTCAATACTCCCCAATGCCATTAGGCTTTACAATTCTACCGCCAGGACTTAAGAACTTTTTAAAAGCTATTATTAATGCTTTTTGAGATAGTGATTTAGATGCATATCATATTTTTTTTACTGAGTTAAGTATTGTATGTAATTAGTTTTGCTACAACAAGTGTATGGGACATTGGAAAAAAAAGTTGAATTTCCCCATGGGGATGAATAAAGTATCTATCTATCTATCTATCTATCTATCTATCTATCTATTTATCTATCTATCTATCTATCATTGAACCATTGCTGCCAAGTTAACAAATTTCACGTCACGTGCAGTTGATTATAAGCCTGATTCTGATTCTGAAAAAAACAGACCTATCCCGAATGATGCATTGTGACAGGGAAACACTTTAACATTGTGGTAATGCAGACAATGGCCACTTAACGACTTCCCTGATCACACCCTGAGGATTTAAATGACCACCAATCAACATGAACATTCATGTATTGTCTTTCCCTGGAGCCGAATCAGAATATCCCAAAAGCTCCAAAACCTGGGGTCTGTCCCTCCCTTCTTGACTTCCTCACTGGGAGACCAGTCAGAGCGGATCAGAAATAACATCTCCTCCTAGCTGACAGTCAACATTGGAACACGTCTAGGATGAATGCTTAGCCCACTGTTGGTGACAAGGAGGCGTACAAGAGTAAGGTAGATAACACACACAAAGTGCTGGTGGAACACAGCAGGCCTGGCAGCATCTATAGGAAGAAGTATAGTCGACATTTCGGGCCAAGACCCTTCGTCAGGACTTCATCCTACAGATGCTGCCTGGCCTGCTGCATTCCACCAGCATTTTGTTTGCGTTGCATAATTTTCCAGAATCTGCAAATTTCCTCGTGTTTGTGAGGTAGATCAGCTGGCTGAATGGTGTGACAACACAACAACCGTACACTTAACGTAAGTAAGGCCAAGCAATTGATTGTGGACTTCCCAGTCCTCATCAGTGGATCAGCTGTGGAAAGGGTGAGCAGTTTCAATTTCCTGGGTGTCAACACCACTGAAGATCTGTCCTGGCCCTACGTATTGATGCAATTACAAAGAAGGCACAACAGCGGCTATGTTTCATTACGAGTTTATGGAGTCTTGGTATGTCATCAAAGACTCATGCAAGTTTCTACAAATGTACGTGGAGAACACTCTGGTTGCATCACTGTCTGGTATGGAGGGGCCACTGCTCAGGATCAGAAAAAGCAGCAGAAAGTTGGAAACTCAGCCAGATCCATCATGGGCACTAACCTGGTATCAAGGATACCTTCAAAAGGTGATGCTTCAAAAAGATGGTATCCATCATCAAGGACGTGCCCTCTTCTCAATGTAACCATCAAGGAGGAGGTACAGGAGGCTGAAGACACACTCAACATTTCAGGAACTGTTTCCTCCCCTCTGCCATTACATTTCTCAATGGACAATGAACCCATGAACACTACCTCACTGATTTGGTCCTCGGGTTGAGGTTCTGAACTGGAAAAAGGCCAAATTTGAAGAAGTGAGAAATGATCTAAAAAGTGTGGACTGGGACAGGTTGTTCTCTGGCAAGGATGTGATTGGTAAGTGGAAGGCCTTCAAAGGAGAAATTTTGAGAGTGCAGAGTTTGTATGTTCCTGTCAGGAATAAAGGCAAAGTGGAACCTTGGTTCTTGAGGGATATTGGGACTCTTATAAAGAAGAAGAGAGAGATGTATAACATGTATAGGCAACAGGGAGCAAATAAGGTGCATGAGGCGTATAAAAAGTGCAAAAAAATACTTAAAGAGATCAGGAGGGCTAAACGAAGACATGAGGTTGCTTTGGCAGTCAGGGTGAAGGGTAACCCTAAGAGCTTCTACAGGTATATTAAGAGCAAAAGAATAGCAAGGGATAAAATTGGTCCTCTTGAAGATCAGAGTGGTCGGCTATGTGTGGAACCAAAAGAAATGGGGGAGATCTTAAATGGGATTTTTTGCATCTGTATTTACTAAGGAAACTGGTATGGAGTCTATGGAGATAAGGCAAATAAGCAGTGAGGTCGTGGAACCTATATAGACTGAAGAGGAGGAGCTGCTTGCTATCTTGAGGCAAATCAGAGTAGATAAATCCCCAGGACCTGACAGGATATTCCCTCAGACCTTGAAGGAGACTAGCGTTGAAATTACAGGGGCCCTGGCAGATATATTTAAAATGTCAGTATCTATGGGTGATTGGAGGATAGATCATGTTGTTCCATTGTTTAAAACAGGCTCTAAAAGTAATTGGGAAATTATAGGCCGGTAAGTTTGATGTCGGTAATAGTTAAATTATTGGAAGGAGTACAAAAAGATAGGATCTACAAGTATTTGGATAGACAGGGACTTATTTTGGAGAGTCAACATGGCTTTGTGCGTTTCACCAATCTATTAGAGTTTTTCGAGTAAGTTACCAGAAAAGTGGATGAAGGGAAGGCAGTGGATGTTGTCTACATGGACTTCAGTAAGGCCTTTGACAAGGTCCCGCATGGGAGGTTAGTTAGGAAGATTCAGTCGCTAGGTATACATGGAGAGGTAGTAAATTGGATTAGACATTGGCTCAATGGAAGAAGCCAGAGAGTGGTAGTGGAGGATTGCTTCACTGAGTGGAGGCCTGTGACTAGTGGTGTGCCACAGGGATCAGTGCTAGGTCCATTGTTATTTGTCATCTATATCAATGATCTGGATGATAATGTGGCAAATTGGATCAGCAAATTTGCTGATGATACAAAGATTGTAGTGGACAGTGAGGAAGGTTTTCAAAGCCTGCTGAGGGATTTGGACCAGCTGGAAAAATAGGCTGACAAATGGCAGATGGTGTTTAATGCAGACAAATGTGAGGTATTTCACTTTAAAAGGACAAACCAAGGTAGAACATGCAAGGTAAATGATAGGACACTGAGGAGTGCAGTAGAACAGAGGGATCTGGGAATACAGATACATAATTCCCTAAAAGTGGCGTCACAGGTAGATAGAGTTGTAAAGAGATCTTTTGGTACATTAGCCTTATAAATCAAAGTATTGAGTATAAGAGTTGGAATGTAATGTTGAGATTGTATAAGACATTGGTGAGGCTGAATTTGGAGTATTGAGAGCAGTTTTGTTCACCTAATTACAGGAAGGATATTAATAAGATTGAAAGAGTGCAGAGAAGGTTTACAAGGATGTTGCCTGGACTTGAGAAACTGAGTTACAGAGACAGTTTGAATAGGTTAGGACTTTATTCCCTGGAGTGTAGAACAATGAGGGGAGATTTGATAGAGGTGTATAAAATTATGATGGGTATAGATAGAGTGAATGCAAGCAGGCTTTTTCCTCTGAGGCTAGGGGAGAAAAAAAACCAGAGGACATGGGTTAAGGGTGAAGGGGGAAAAGTTTAAAGGGAACATTGGGGTGCTTCTTCAAAAAGTAAGTGGTGGGAGTGTGGAATGAGCTGTCAGATGAAGTGGTAAATGCGAGCTCCCTTTTAACATTTGGAAAAACTTGGACAGAATGTCAACTTGGACTTGGATGAGAGAGGTATGGAGGGATATTGTCCAGGTGCAGGTCAGTGGGACCTGGCAGAAAAATGGTTTGGCACAGCCAAGAAGGGCTGAAGGGCCTGTTTTCTGTGCTGTAATGTTTTATAGTTCTATGGTTCTATGATTGATGTTTCTGGGCCTTTGCTCACTGGAATTTAGAAGAATGAGGGTGATCTCATTGAAACCTATTGAAAATTGAAAGGTCAAGATAGAGTGGATGTGATGAGGATGTTTGCTTTTGTGAGCGAATCGAGGACCAGAGGGCACAGCCTAAAAAGAGAGGGATGTCCTTGACGGCTCAGGCTGAGTGACCTGGACAAGAAATGTAATACAAGAACAAATCATAGACACAAAATTGGCGTCTTTGAATGTGATCAGTGTAAAGAGAACGGTGTGATGTGTCAACACCTTACAATAACTGGCCAAGGTCAAGGCTGATGTGAGTTTTTTACAGGAGTGTGGGCTAACACACTCTGCAACTACCAGAGTTGGTTGTGATGGTGACCCCATGGTCCATCTGTGTGGTTGGGGGCAACGATTGTCATCCTACTGGCCTGGGAATTCTGTTACAGGGTGACAACTTCTCAATCACCCAAGTCAGAGAGGTGGTTGGGGTGTGGCTCCTTGTGGCATACATAATGTACTGAAACACTCTGCTCTGGTTAATGAACACGTACACCTCACCCGTGCGGAGCGAGTGGCTGGCCATCCTCGAGCCGCTCCCACCACTGCCGGTGACATCACAGCTGGTCATTCTGGTTGGTGACATCATCGATGCAGCCGGTAGTGCCGACAACAGGCTGGACAGCACCTCCAGATTCCTGATGGAAACAGTTAAAATAGACAAGCTGCACAATGCCCTCAGCACCCCTTCAGAAGGATGGTGATGGTTCACTGACTGAGTTGTACTCGGCTACGTGGGACTGATGGGCCCGAACCTGCTGGGAGTGTACAATGCAATACTTCCAGCTGGCAGCATGTCAGACTCCATGAGGAAGGGCATCATTCCTCTCATACAAGCAAAATAGGGAAAGGGATGACATCAGAATGGGAGGCCCATTTTACTGTTGAATGTCAACTGTAAGATTCTGTCCAAGGCCATCACCAATTGGGACAGTTTCTTCTGATTCACCTGACCAAACCAGTGCTGCACCTGGCAGGAAGATCTCCTCCACAATCTCCATCAGCACAGGAGCACCACAGGATCTCTGTGCTTATACCCCTGCTCTACTTGCTTTACACTGATGACTGTGTGGCTGAGCACAGCTCCAATGCCACATTCAAGTTTGCTGACAACACCACTGTCGTAGGCTGAGTCAAATGACTCAGGAGTTTGCAAAGACTTGACATAACATCTAAAACTGACAAACCACTATATAACCATATAACAATTACAGCAGGGAAACAGGCCATCTCGGCCCTTCTAGTTCATGCCGAACACTTACTCTCACCTAGTCCCACTGACCCGCACTCATCCCATAACCCTCCATTCTAGTAAATTTCTCTGTACTCTCTCTATTTTGTTAACATCTTTCCTATAATTCGGTGACCAGAACTGTACACAATACTCCACATTTGGCCTTACCAAAGCCTTGTACAATTTCAACATTACATCTCCACCCCTCTACTCAGTGCTCTGATTTATAAAGGCCAGCATACCAAAAGCTTTCTTCACCACCCTATCCACATGAGATTCCACCTTCAGGGAACTATGCACCATTATTCCTAGATCACTCTGCTCTACTGCATTCCTCAAAGCCCTACCATTTACCATGTATGTCCTATTTTGATTAGTCCTACCAAAATGTAGCTCCTCACACTTATCAGCATTAAACTCCATCTGCCATCTTTCAGCCCACTGTCCTAACTGGCCTAAATCTCTCTGCAAGCTTTGAAAACCTACTTTATTATCCACAATGCCACCTAACTTAGTATCATCTGCATACTTACTAATCCAATTTACCACTCCATCATCCAGATCATAAATGTATATAACAAACAACATTGGACTCAGTACAGATCCCTGAGGCACACCACTAGTCACCGGCCTCCAACCTGACAAACAGTTGGCATTTCCCAACAAGCCATTGTTGAATCCATTTTATTACTTCAATATTAATACCTAACGACTGAACCTTCCTAACTAACCTTCCGTGTGGAACCTTGTCAAAAGCCTTACTGGTCCATATAGACACCATCCACTGCTTTACCCTCTTCAACTTTCCTAGTAACCTCTTCACAAAATTCAATAAGATTTGTCAAACATGACCTTCCATGCTCAAATCCATGCTGACTATTCCTAATCAGACCCTGTCTATCCAGATAATTATCTATACCATCTCTAAGAATACTTTCCATTAATTTACCCACCACTGACGTCAAACTTACAGTCTGATAATTGCTAGGTTTACTCTTAGAACCATTTTTAAACAATGGAATCACATGAGCAATACGCCAATCCTCCGGCACCATCCCTGTTTCTAATGACATTTGAAATATTTCTGTCAGAGCCCCTGCGATTTCTACACTAACTTCCCTCAAAGTCCTAGGGAATATCCTGTCAGGACCCGGAGACTTCTCCACTTTTATATTCTTTAAAAGCACTAGTACTTCCTCTTCTTTAATCATCATAGTTTCCATAACTACCCTACTTGTTTCCCTTACCTTACACAATACAATATCCTTCTCCTTAGTGAATAGATGTATGGTGGTGAGTATATTTGCTGGTTGTGTCACAGACTGATATGGAAACATCAATGACTTTGAATGGAAAATCCTCCAAAAAGTATCGGATATGGTCCAGTCCATCATCAAGGAAAGCCCTCCCAACCACTGAGCACATCTACACAGAGTAATGTAGCAGCAAAGTAGCATTCATCATCAGGGACTCCCACCACCCAGGTTGTGCCCTCTTCTCACTGCTGTCATCAGGAAGAATTACAGGAGCCTCAGGACTCACACCACCAGGTTCAGGAACAGTTATTACCCCTCAACCATCATCAGGCTCTTGAACCAAAGGGGATAACTTCACTCAACTTCACTTGCCCCATCACTGAAATGTTCCCACAACCAGTGGACTGGCTTTGAAAGACAGTTCATCTCATGTTCTTGATATTTATTGCTTATTTATTACTATTATTATTTCTTCTTTTGTATTTTTTGGATGGGGCTGGTCATTCTTTGATTCATTTGTGTTTCTTGTAGTTATTGTGAATGCCCGCAAGAGAATAAATCTTATTGTTGTTTATGGTTACATATATGTACATTGATAATAAATTTTCTTTGTATTTTGAACTTTGAATAATAGCCTGGACTGAACTGTTGGGACTGTGGGGAGGGTGCTCCCTATCAATATCTGGGAAGAACCTGGTCAACAAGTGTGAGGTTCTCTCAGGCTGCTGTACTTGGTGCAAGTGTTGCCCATGCCCCACTCCTCCAGCTTGAGAATCACCCGAGCTGTTTTCAGGTTCATCTGGGGGTCGGAGATGGAGAGGGCGAGGCACAGATCACATCGCACAAATCCCTGTATAATGGGCGCAACAATTTACCCAATGTGTCCCTCACCCTGATGACCAACTTCATGTGTGTCTGCATCAGGCTGTGTGTGGAACCTAAATACATGGGCACCAGGTACCACCACGTGCTGAGGTTCTGCCTGTCCCCTGTGTTGCCAAGGTGTTGAAACTGAGGGTTGTTCCTGAAAAGGGGATGAATGAACCCCAGAGAAATCTGAAGGTGAGGCAATTCAACTTTCTGAGAGATGGAGAATGGAGAAATCTGAAGCCAGTGAATTGTCAGTTTTTGAGCCAGTGTAGATCAGAAGCACTGGGGTCTGGCTTGAACAGGTACAGTGTGAGAGTGTTGGATCAGCCAAAGTTGATGAGGGGTTTAAGGTGGGAGGTTGAGCAGGAAGAATTTTCACAACATTCTTGTCCGAAAGACAAGTTCCTGTAACCCCAGTAAAGAGTGGCACAATATCTATTCAGTAGTATGTTCTCATTTGCTGCAGTTTCACAAAGTTCTCTGTTTAAGTGTTTCACAGCCACCACATTTTAAATGAGTACAAATATTTTTATTAACAGATAAAGTTAAACAAGAGGTTCGTGTCCTTGGCTCATCAGTTTTACTGGATCCTGAACTCAAAGTTGATCCCAGCAAGAGTGAAATAGTTTGGAACTTCATCGGCAGGAGCATTTTGCGTCATGTCCCAGGTCACAGCTTAGTGGAACTGAGTGACCAGTTCAAGTTTCGTCTGCACTTTGATACTTCTAATGGTGCTCTGACTGTGAATGGAGCAGAACGTGGTGACAAAGGAGATTACACCTTCATTGTGGATGGACAAGAGCTGAGAATAATACAACTACGCCTTGTTGGTAAGTAGCTTTATGTTTCATAAAACGTAGAACTGTACAACATAGTTTAGGCCATTTGGCCCAAAATGTTATACTGACCTTTTAACCATAGAACCGTAGAACATTACAGCACAGAAACAGGCCTTTTGGCCCTTCTTGCGTGTGCTGAACCTTTTTTTTCTCCCTAGTCCCACTGACCTGCACCTGGCCCGTATCCCTCCAAACCCCTCTCATCCATATACCTGTCCAAGTTTTTCTTAAATGTCAAAAGTGAGCCCGCATTTCCACTTCATCTGGCAGCTCATTCCACACTCTCACCACTCTCTGCGTGAAGAAGCGACCCCCCATGTTCCCTTTAAACATTTCCCCCTTCACCCTTAACCCATGACCTCTGTGTTTTTCTCCCCTGGCTTCAGTGGAAAAAGCCTGCTTGCATTCACTCTGTCTATACCCATCATAATTTTATACACCTCTATCAAATCACCCCTCATTCTCCTACGCTCCAGGGAATAAAGTCCTAACCTATTCAACCTTTCTCTGTAACTCAGTTTCTCAAGTCCTGGCAAGATCCTTGTAAACCTTCTCTGCACCCTTTCAAACTTATTAATATCCTTCCTGTAATTTGCTGACCAAAACTACACACAATACTCCAAATTCGGTCTCACCAATGTCTTATACAACCTCACCATTACATTCCAACTCTTATGCTCAATACTTTGATTTAGAAAGGCCAATGTACCAAAAGCTCTCTTTACAACTCTATCTACTTGTGACGCCACTTTTAGGGAATTATGTATCTGTACTCCCAGATCCCTCTGTTCTACTGCACCCCTCAGTGTCCTACCAATTTACCTTGTACGTTCTACCTTGGTTTGACCTCCCAAAGTGCAATACCTCATACTTGTCCGCATTAAACTCCATCTGCCATTTGTCAGCCCATTCCTCCAACTGATCCAAATCCCTCTGCAAGCTTTGAAAACCTTCCTCACTGTCCACTACACCTCCCATCTTTGTGTCATCATCAAATTTGCTGATCCAATTTGCCACATTATCATCCAGATCATTGACCTATTTCAAGATAAATCTAAGCCTTCCATCCCACATAGACATCCATTTTTCTTTCATCCGTGTGCTTATTCAGGATGGAATTTGGTCCAGAATTCACCATAGTTTTTGCAGTTATAATTTCCATTTGAGGCTAAGTTGGGTACTCACCTGATAGAATAAACACTGAGGTGCAGATATTGAATGCAGCTGTCATTCAACCCCCATTGCTGTGATGTACCGGTCATCCCAAGGAGGAGCCCATTCAGGATTTGATCCAACACTCATTGCTGCACTGGTGGGATGAGAGAAGAAGAACTGTTTGTCAAACCTGAGGCTTGGGTTTTCTGTTGGAGAGAACAGAAGGAAATGGTTGTGAAGTGAAAGTATGGATGGATGGAAAAGGTGGAGAAACGGAAAAAGTAGCAAGAGAAGGGATGGGAGGGGAGGGAGGTAGAAAATGCATTCGATTAGGATGGGAAATGGGGACAGGGGCATGGCATCATGATGGAACAATTTTCAATAACAATGATAATAAAAAGAACTTAATTTATTGAGCACTTTTCACACAGATGATGTAGTTCGAATGCTTTGCAATTGGATAAAAGTACAAATATAAAAAATAAACGTAAATAAAAGACAAAACGATGTTCATTAAAACCAAGGTAAAAATACTTTTAGGCTGTCATTTAAAAGTATCAACTGAGTTTGCCTCCCTATAGTTTTAGGCATTGAATTCCAGCATTTAGGAGCATAGTTTAAAAAAGCTGACCTGCCTATTTTCTTCTGAGGGAGATTTTTTTAAATTTAAGAGACCGGTGGCAGAAAACCTGAGAGTCTGAGCAGGATTATGAAAGGAAAGTGATTCTGTGATGTAATCTGGTCACAAACCATTAAGAGATTTAAAAACAGGGAAAACAAGATTAATATTAATTTTAAAAGATATAGAAAGCTTCTGGAGCTGCCAAATTCCACCCCACCATATTTTTATTGGCATGTTTATGTGATAAAACCATTGTCAGCACTGGGAAGTCAGCAATGTATTGTCATAAACTTTTCCATTCTGTTTGGTAATTCCAGGTACTGAGATAAGGACTAGAATTTTGGGAAACTGACCAGGAAGGAAGATGGAGGATATAAAAAGTATTAAGATTGGTGTCTCTGTTTATGTTTTTAAAATACATACAATGCCCACAATGATCACCATAATCTTGTTGTTTAAACCCTGCTTCTGACATAAACATTCAGCCCCTGGAGAAGATTATCAATGAGAAATATTTCAGGCCTGTCTGACAAAAAGGCAACAAACCTGAGGATGTTCTCTGAAATAACAAGACCAGAATCTTATTTAAAAGGCTGAGGTATCAGGGTATCGATGTTCCCTGTGCCGATGGGTCACTGGTGGGTCAAAATGCACTAATGGAGTGTGAGGGAGGGGGTAATTCCATAGCTTATTGAATGTACACCTTCCCTTTCCTCCCGAGGTATCGAGTCTGATTGTTTCCACGGCAGCACCCGTTTCGTTGATTTCAATGTCTGTTCCTCATGACAAAAGTCAGTAAAGCATTTCCATGTGTGAGGCTGCTCTGTCCCACTGGGAAAACAGCAAGAGTTCTTGGAGCTGGTGGTAATTCTGGGATGAAAGGTGGTGATGAATCAACATATAGGAGGGAGACTGAATATCTGTCTGAGTGGTGCCACAGCAATAACCTCTTCCTCAATGTCAGCAAGACCAAGGACCTGATTACTGACTTCAGGAGGAAACCAGAGGTCCATGAGCCATTCCCATCAGGATCAGAGTCGGAGAGGGTCGGCAACTTTAAATTCCTTGGTGTTATCATTACAGAGGAATTGTGCTGGGCGCAGCAGTTAAGAGCAAAATGAGGAAAGCGCAGCAGTGCCTCTACTTCCTTCGAAATCTGTGGAGATTCGGTGTGACACCTGAAAGTCTGACAGACTTCTGTAGATGTGTGGTGGAGAGTATATTGACTGGCTGCATCATTGGAACCACCAATGCCCTTCAACAGAAAATCCTACAAGGAGTAGTGGATACGGCCCAGTCCATCATGGGTAAAGCCCTCCCCACCATTGAGCACATCTACATGGAGAGTTGTTGCAGGAAAGCAGCCTCCATCATCAGGGACCCCCACCACTCATTCAGAAACAAGTTTTGACCCTCAACCATCAGACACTTGAATAAAAGCGGAGTGAATGGCAAGATGGATGATTGGGAAGCTTTTAAAATCCAACAAAAGGCAACTGAAGATGTTCTATAGGTCAGTTGTGGAGAGCGCCCTCTTCTTTGTGGTGGCGTGTTGGGGAGGCAGCATTAAGAAGAGGGATGCCTCACATCTTAATAAGCTGGTAAGGAAGGCGGGCTCTGTCGTGGGCAAAGAACTGGAGAGTATAACATCGGTAGCAGAGCAAATGGCGCTGAGTAGGCTACGGTCAATTATGGAAAACCCTGAACATCCTCTACATAGCACCATCCAGAGACAGAGAAGCAGCTTCAGTGACAGGTTGCTATCGATGCAATGCTCCTCAGACAGGATGAAGAGATCAATACTCCCCAATGCCATTCGGCTTTACAATTCAACCGCCAGGAGTAAGATATGTTAAAGTGCTGGGGTTAGGACTGAGCTTAAGTTACCATTCAATGTATTTAAGAACTTTTTAAAAGCTATTTATTAATGCTTTTTGAGAGGGTGACTTTAGATGCATATCATATTTTTACTGAGTTAAGTATTGTATGTAATTAGTTTTGCTACAATAAGTGTATGGGACATTGGAAAAAATGTTGAATTTCCCCACGGGGATGAATAAAGTATCTATCTATCTAGTCACCTGGGTAGGTGGACTACATCCCAGAGCCAATGCAGAGGTTGCTGAAGAGATAACGGATGCATTGGTCATGATCTTTCAAGAATCACTTGATTCTGGCATGGTCCCAGAGGACCAGAAGATTGCAAATGTCACTCCACTCTCTAAGACCATAAGATATAGGAGCAGAAGTAGGCCATTTGGCCCCTCGAGTCTGCTCTAACATTCAATCATGTGCTGATACAATTTGTCCAATCATCCCCACTCCCCTGTTTGATACCCTTTGATGCCCTGACTAATAAAGAACCTATCTATCTCTGCCTTAGATACACTCAGTGACTTGGCCTCCACAGTTGCTCGTGGCACAAAATTCCACAGATTTACAACTCTCTGACTGAAGTAATTTCTCCGCATCTCTGTTCTAAATGGATGTTCTTCAAACCCGAAGTCCTGCCCTTTGTCCTAGACTCCCCTACCATGGGAAATAACTTTGCCATATTTAATCTGTTCAGGCCTTTTAACATTTGGAATGTTTCTATGAGATCCTCCTTCATTCTCTTGAACTCCAGGGAATACAGCTCAAGAGCTGCCAGAAGTTTCTCATACGGTAACCCTTTCATTCCTGGAATCATTCTCGTGAATCTTCTCTGAACCCTCTCCAATGTCTCCATTAGCACTGGAGCACCATATGATCTCTCTGCTTATTCCCCTGCTCTACTCACTTTACACTGATGACTGTGTGGCTAAGCACAGCTCCAATGCCACATTCAAGTTTGCTGACAACACCACTGTCGTAGGCTGAGTCAAATGACTCAGGAGTTTGCAAAGACTTGACATAACATCTAAAACTGACAAACCACTATATAACCATATAAGCATATAACAATTACAGCAGAGAAACAGGCCATCTCAGCCCTTCTAGTCCGTGCCGAACGCTTACTCTCACCTAGTCCCACCGACCTGCACTCATCCCATACTTCTCTGTACTCTCTCTATTTTGTTAACATCTTTCCTATAATTCGGTGACCAGAACTGTACACAATATTCCAAATTTGGCCTTACCAATGCCTTGTACAATTTTAATATTACATCCCCACTCCTATACTCAATGCTCTGATTTATAAAGGCCAACATACCAAAAGCTTTCTTCACCACCCTATCCACATGAGATTCTACCTTCAGGGAACTATGCACCATTATTCCTAGATCACTCTGCTCTACTGCATTCCTCAATGCCCTACCATTTATCATGTATGTCCTGTTTTTGATTATTCCTACCAAAATGTAATACCTCACACTTCTCAGCATTAAACTCAATCTGCTATCTTTCAGCCCACTGTTCTAACTGGCCTAAATCTCTCTGCAAGCTTTGAAAACCTACTTCATTATCCACATTGCCACCTATCTTAGTATCATCTGCAAACTTACTTATCCAATTTACCACTCCATCATCCAGATCATAAATGTATATAACAAACAACATTGGACTCAGTACAGATCCCTGAGGCACACCACTAGTCACTAGCCTCCAACCTGACAAACAGTTATCCACCACTACTGTCTGGCATTTCCCAACAAGCCATTGTTGAATCCATTTTATTACTTCAATATTAATAACTAACGATTGAACCTTCCTAACTAACCTCCCGTGTGGAACCTTGTCAAAGGCCTTACTGGTCCATATAGACACCATCCACTGCTTTACCCTCTTCTACTTTCCTAGTAACCTCTTCACAAAATTCAATAAGATTTGTCAAACATGACCTTCCGTGCACAAATCCATGTTGACTGTTCCTAATCAGACCCTGTCTATCCAGATAATTATCTATACCATCTCTAAGAATACTTTCCATTAATTTACCCATCACTGACGTCAAACTTACAGGCTGATAATTGCTAGGTTTACTCTTAGTGTAGCGGTGTGCTACACGCAGCGCTGAAATAACGACACGGAGTCGGTAAACTGCAGTTAAAGAAGATTTTATTTTATTCAAACTTCGCGGCCTCGCTTTAAAGCCTCCCTGATCCCGCCCTCCCCGGGCGTGGATGCTGTAGGGGGCACGTATTCACAGTCCTGTCCCGCGCGCGGATGCTGTAGGGGGCACGTACACAGTCCCGCGCGGGCTTTTCCCTTTGTTGGTGAAGCAGACCTGGTGCCCTTTTGGGACTGGCCTTTATGCCGGTGCGCTGGCTATTTGTGAGCCGGTTCGAGTGCGCTAGGAAGTGGGTCGCCACATTACCCCCTCCCCCAGAACCGGCGATACACCCCCCAATGTCCACAGTCTGGGCCAGACCCTGTTTGGGAGGTCGTCCTCTGCGTCACGGGGCCGGGAACTCGACCGGTTGCGTCACGTCCACATGGGCCGGTTTGAGTCGGTCCACCATGAAAACCTCCTCTCTCCCCCCAACGTCCAGCACGAACGTGGACCAACAGAACTTACCATTTTGCAGGTCATTGGGTACGCAGGTCGGGTTCTGCCCATGCTGCGAAGTGGGTACGGGGGCCAGGTTACCGAGCCTCTCGCGTAGTCTGCCCAGGACTGCTGCGGGTTCTTCCTCGTGCCCCATTGGGGCTGGTATCAACTCCCCGGGGACGACCAGGGGTGCGCCGTACACCAACTCGGCCGACGAGGTGTGCAGATCGTCTTTGGGCACCGTGTGGATGCCGAGTAGGACCCAGGGAAGCTCGTCCGCCCAGTTAGCTCCTCGCAGGCGGGCCATGAGAGCCGACTTCAGGTGGCGGTGGAAACGCTCCACTAGTCCGTTCGACTGTGGGTGATAGGCAGTTATGTGGTGCAGCTGTGTCCCCAAAAGGCTGACCATAGCTGACCACAGGCTGGAGGTGAACTGGGCGCCTCTGTTGGAGGTAATGTGGGCCGGTACACCAAAGCGGGACACCCAGGTGGCGATCAGCGCCCGGGCGCAAGATTTGGAGGTGGTGTCGGTGAGTGGGACCGCCTCTGGCCATCTGGTGAACCGGTCCACGATAGTCAGGAGGTGCCGCGCTCCTCGCGACACTGGCAGGGGCCCCATGATATCCACATGAATGTGGTCGAAACGCCGGCAGGTGGGGTGGAACTGCTGCGGCGGGGCCTTGGTGTGTCGCTGCACCTTGGCCGTCTGGCAGTGCATGCACGTTCTGGCCCATTCACCGACCTGCTTGCGGAGTCCGTGCCAAACGAACCTGCTGGAGACCATCTGGACGGTTGTCCTGATGGAGGGGTGCGCTAAGTTATGAATGGAGTCGAAAACGCGTCGCTGCCAGTTTGCCGGGACGACGGGACGGGGCTGGCCGGTGGCGACGTCACAGAGTAGGATCCTCTCACCTGGGCCTACGGGGAGGTCCTGGAGCTGCAAACCGGAGACTGTGGTTCTGTAACTCGGGATCTCCTCGTCTGTCTGCTGCGCCTCTGCCAGCGCCTCAAAGTCTACCCCTTGGGAAAGGGCGTGAATGTTAGGGCGAGAGAGCGCATCCGCCACGACATTGTCCTTACCCGAGACGTGCCGGACATCTGTCGTGTACTTGGAGATGTAGGACAGATGTCGCTGCTGGCGGGACGACCAGGGATTGGACACCTTCGTGAACGTAAAGGTAAGCGGTTTGTGGTCCGTGAACGCGGTGAAGGGCCTACCTTCTAAGAAGTACCTGAAATGCCGGATTGCCAGGTATAGCGCCAACCGTTCCCGGTCGAAAGCACTGTATTTGAGCTCGGGTGGTCGCAGGTGTTTGCTGAAAAACGCCAGGGGTTGCCAGCGACCCTCGATGAGTTGCTCCAGTACCCCACCGACTGCCGTGTTAGATGCGTCCACTGTGAGGGCGGTAGGGATGTCCATTCTGGGGTGCACTAGCATCGCGGCGTTTGCCAAGGCTTCTTTCATTTTAATGAAAGCGGCGGTGGACTCCTCGTCCCAGGCAATGTCCTTGCCCAGACCCGACATCAGGGCGAACAGGGGGCACATGATCCGGGCAGCTGAAGGGAGGAAGCGGTGGTAGAAATTTACCATACCCATGAATTCCTTTCTTTTCTTTTTCAATCTTTTTATTATTGTTATTAATATCAACAAAATAAAATGATACATAGATAATGGGATTACAAACATACACTTTCCAACTAAACATGAGAGAATACATAAGCAGTATAAATGAGTATTCCCAAATCATGAACGATACAATATACAAATAAACAAGTCAAACCTAGGTATATCATAATATACATTTTTTTTAAAAACAGAAAAAAGAAAAAAGAAAAAAAATTATGCAAAAAAACTAATCTAATAATCTAATAACTAGTAGAGAAAAAAAACAAAAAAAGAAAAAAGAGAAAAAGAAAAAAAAAGAAAAAGGGCTGTTTATAATATCTCACAACAATAGAAAATCATCAATGTCGTCAACTCCGATCCTCTCAACATATATACAATCAAAACTGGAAAAACATACAGGCTTGGAACAGGGTCATATTACATCATATGAAAATATTGAATAAATGGTCTCCATATCTTTTCAAATTTAATAGCAGTATCAAATACAACACTTCTAATTTTTTCTAAATTTAAACATAACATAGTTTGAGAAAACCAATGAAATACGGTAGGAGGATTAATTTCTTTCCAATTCAACAAAATAGATCTTCTGCCCATTAATGTAAGAAATGCAATCATTCGACAAGCGGAAGAGGATAAATGGAGTGAGTCCATCATTGGTAAACCAAAAATTGCAGTAATAGGATGAGGTTGTAAATTAATGTTCAATACCGCAGAAATAATATCAAAAATATCTTTCCAATATTTCTTCAAAAGCGGACACGACCAAAACATATGAGTTAAAGACGCTATCTCAGAATGACATCTGTCACAAATAGGATTTATATAGGAATAAAAATGAGCCAATTTATCCTTGGACATATGAGCCCTATGCACAACTTTAAACTGTATTCATGGATGTTTAGCACATATAGATGATGTATTAACTAATTGAAGAATTTTATCCCAATTCTCAATAGGGATAATAAAGTTAAGTTCTCTTTCCCAATCATTTTTAATCTTATGAAAGGGCTCTGAACGTATCTTCATAATTATATTATAAAGTTTTGATATTAGCCCTTTCTGAAAAGGATTTAGTTCAAACCAATTCTCCAAAATACCTGAAGACACAAAATTTGGAAAAGTAGGAAGTATAGTAAAAGAGTCATTAACTAATTTAAAAGGTAAATTTCCATAAATTGGAACCTGTCTATTTACAGGAAACAATTCACTCTTATTAAGATTTAATTTATACCTGGAAAAATCAATAAATTGGACCAACAATGATAAAACTGCAGGAATGGATTTCTCAGGATCAGAAATAAATAATAACAAATCATCTGCATATAATGATAACTTATGTATATCTGTCCCACGATTAATGCCAAAAATGTTCTGTGATTCTCTGATAGCAATTGCCAAGGGTTCTAAAGCAATATCAAATAATAATGGACTAAGAGGACAGCCTTGTCTAGTACCCGGAAATAAACGAAAAAAGGGAGATCTTAGATTGTTAGTAAGCACCTAGGCTACTGGAGTATGATATATCAGTTTAATCCAGGAAATGAATGTCAGACTAAAATTAAACTTCTCAAGCACATAAAATAAGTATGGCCATTCAACTCTATCAAATGCTTTCTCCGCATCTAATGAAATCACACATTCTGAAGTGCTATGTGAAGGAGTATAAACAATATTCAATAATCTCCTAACATTGAAAAAAGAATAGCGATTTTTAATAAAACCGGTTTGATCTTCCGAAATAATTTGGGGTAATACCTTCTCCAGCCTAGATGCCAGTAACTTGGAAAAGATCTTGAAATCTACATTCAATAAAGATATTGGTCTATAGGATGCACAGTCAGAAGGGTCTTTATCTTTCTTCAGTATTAAAGAAATGGAAGCTCTATAAAAAGATTGTGGCAGATTGCCCAATCTAATTGCTTCTTCAAAAACCCTGCATAACCAAGGAGAAAGAGTAGCGGAAAAACATTTTAAAAATTCTACTGCATACCCATCTGGACCTGGTGCTTTCCCAGAATTCATAGAGGAAATAACCCCTTTAATTTCTGCATCCGTAATAGGAGTTTCTAATATTGAAAGATCGTCTGATGATAATTTTGGAAAATTCAATTTCCCAAGAAAATCACACATGGTATTACGATCATTAGGGAATTTGGAATGATACAGGGAGGTATAAAAATCTTGAAATGATTTATTTATCTCATCATGGTTAACTGTCAGATCCCCATTCTGCTGATGGATCTTAGTAATTTGACGTTTAACCAAATCATTCTTCAATTGACTAGCTAACAGTTTACCCAATTTATCACTATGTATATAAAAATCAGATCTGGTTTTCATTAATTGATTTTCAATCGAAGATGTAAGTAATAAACTATGTTCCATTTGAAGTTCAACCCTTTGTTTGTAAATCTCCTTGCTAGGAGTAATCGAATATTTCTTGTCAATCTCTTTAATTTTATCAACCAATAAAAGAGTTTCCTTCTTAATACGTTTTCTCAGACCAACAGAGTAGGAGATAATCTGTCCATGTATATATGCTTTAAAAGTGTCCCAAAGTGTTCCGCAAGAAATATCATCCATGGAATTAGTTGAAAAGAAGAAATCGATCTGTTCCTTCATAAATTTAATAAAATCCGGATCTTGCAATAAGGTAGAATCAAATCACCATTGTCTAGCACTAGAAGCTGTATCTGTAAATTTACCGTCATAGAAAGTTTTAATGGAGCATGGTCAGAGATGGCTATAATATCATAATTACAACCAATTACCGATGGAATAAAACAAGAGTCAATAAAAAAATAATTAATTCTCAAGTAGGAATGATAAACATGTGAGAAAAAGGAAAACTCTTTGTCCTTAGAATGCCGAAATCTCCAAATATCAAAAATTCCATTATCAGTCAAAAAAGAGTTAATACAAGTGGCCGACTTATTAGGTAAAGTCTGAATAGATATAGATTTGTCCATCAAAGGATTTAAACAACAATTAAAGTCACCACCCATTATTAACTTATATTCATTTAGATTAGGTAAAGAAGTAAATAAGGACTTAAAAAAATCGGGACAATCCACATTTGGAGCATAAACATTAACCATAGCAACCTTTTTGTTAAAAAGTAAGCCAGTAATTAACAAAAATCTACCATTCGGATCCGAAAAGATATCATGTTGGACAAATACAATAGAGGAGTCAATAAAAATTGAAACTCCCTTTACTTTGGCATTCGAATTCGAATGATACTGTTGATTCCTCCAAAACCTAAAAAAGCGATAATTGCCCTCTTTCCTCACATGAGTTTCTTGTACAAAAATAATATGAGCATTAAGTCTTTGGAATACCTTGAAAATCTTTTTCCATTTAATCGGATGGTTTAAGCCATTAGTATTCCAAGAGACAAAATTAATAGTCTGAGCCATATTTCTGAAATCAACCTTTTAGTATATAAAGAGTTAACCAAATTACGAACTCATGCACCCGGAAGAGGAACAAAAATAAGGGGCGGACTCGGAAGTGATGACATAGTGGACATTTTTGTAGTTTAATATCAGCCCAAATGAAAAAATTAAAAAAAACTAGTATAAGAACCATAAGATTTAGAAGAAGACCTCCCACCCCCCACCCAAGAAGAAGAAAAAAGACCATCCCAGCCAGGGATAGGCTGGGAAAAAAGAGGAATGAAACTAACTCTACCCCCATATCAGCAGAAGACAACTCCGTATATAAAGGATAAAAAAAAGATCCACCCAAACTCTAAAGAAATAATAATCACTATACTAAAACCAAACTTCTTAATATAATTAATCGTAAAAAAAACAAAAAGTATATAATCACTAGTAACTTATAAATCAGGTTAAAAACCCAAACACCAAAAAAAATTTAAACTGTGATAAGAGATGCATTGTAGGAAGAAGACGAGAGATAAAAAATGGCGAAATATAAAAAAATATTTTAGAGAAGAAACCGCCATCTTAGTAAAAAAAATCACCTTCAAAGGATTAATAATAATAACCAAAGATAAAATACAGTGGTTGAAGTAAGTAAAATAACAAGATTAGTACGTCAAAAAAAAACTTTAACTAGAGTATAAAATATAGAGTAAACCTACACCAATAGCCAGAAACAAAATCTGGTTTTGGAAACAAAAATCATCTTGCAACGATCAAAATCACTCATTTATTAGAGATGAGAATCCGCAGCAGTAGGGAAGTTCTCATTCAGAAAGCTTCGAGCTTCAGATGTAGAAAGGAAAACACGCCGTGGTGCATTGGGAGGCGAGATTCTGAGCTTCGCAGGGTATAAGAGCGCAGGTTTTAGATTTTTCTCATAACATTCGGACATCAGAGGTTTAAAAAGAAGCCTTGCCTTCATTACTTCTGGACTAAAATCTTCCACTAATCGAAAATTGAATTCTTAAAATTTGACCATCCCTACACCCCGAGCCACATGAATAAGTTGCTCTCTAACATGCACATAGTGAAATCGGACAATTACAACTGGTGGTTTAGCTGAAGCACTTGTTGATCGACGCATAATTCTGTGAGCGCGATCAAGTAACGGAGGACTGTCTGGAAATACAGAAGGGAACGCATCCTTTAAAAGTTGAGCAAAGTACCATACCCATGAATTCCTGAAGGCCTTTGATTGTGGTGGGTCGGGGAAAATGGCGGACTGCGTCTACCTTAGCGGGCAGAGGGGTTGCCCCGTCTTTAGTAATCCTGTGGCCCAGGAAGTCGATGGTGTCGAGACTGAACTGGCATTTGGCCGGGTTGATTGTTAGATCGTACTCACTCATTCGGGTGTAGAGTTGACGGAGGTGGGACAGATGCTCCTGATGACTGCTGCTGGCTATGAGGATGTCGTCCAAATAGATGAAAGCGAAGTCCAGGTCGTGTCCTACCGCGTCCATTAACCGCTGGAACGTCTGTGCGGCATTCTTCAGGCCGAACGGCATGCGGAGGAACTTGAAAAGGCCGAACGGGGTGATGAGTGCCGTTTTGGGAATATCGTCCGGATGCATCGGGATTTGATGGTATCCCCGGACGAGGTCTACCTTGGAGAAGATCCGTGCGCCGTGCAGGTTTGCTGCAAAGTCCTGAATGTGCGGCACAGGGTCACGGTCCGGTGTTGTAGCCTCGTTCAGCCTGCGGTAGTTGCCGCATGGGCTCCAGCCCCCTGTCGCTTTGGGCACCATGTGCAGGGGGGAGGCCCATGGGCTGTCGGACCGCCGTATGATCCCCAATTCCTCCATCCTCTTGAACTCCTTCTTCGCCAGTCGGAGCTTGTCCGGGGGAAGCCGCCGAGCACGGGCATGGAGGGGTGGTCCCTGGGTCGGGATGTGGTGCTGTACGCCGTGTCTGGGCATGGCGGCCGTGAACTGCAATGCCAGAACCGATGGGAAATCCGCCAGGACCCTGGTGAAGTCATTGTCGGACAGCGTGATGGAGTCAAGGTGAGGGGCTGGCAACTGGGCTGCACCCAGGGAGAACGTCTGAAAGGTCTCTGCGTGGACCAGTCTCTTCCTGGGCAGGTCGACCAGTAGGCCGTGAGACCGCAAAAAAATCCGCGCCCAGAAGCGGTTGGGCTACAGCGGCCAGTGTGAAGTCCCACGTGAACTGGCTGGAGCTGAAATGTAGCCGCACCGTACGGGTGCCGTAGGTCCTTACTGTGCTGCCGTTCACGGCCCTCAGGGTGGGACCCGGTGCCCTGTTGCGGGTGTCGTAACTCGTCGGAGGTAAGACGCTGATCTTGGCTCCAGTGTCGACCAAAAAGCGGCGTCCCGACCGCTTGTCCCACACATACAGGAGGCTATCCCGATGGCCTGCTGCCGTAGCCATCAGCGGCGGCTGGCCCTGGCGTTTCCCAGGAACTTGCAGGGCGGGCGACAGCAGCGGGCTTCTGCTCCCCACCGCTGGTGGTAGAAGCACCATTGTTCATTGGCCTCCTCACCCCTCCCTCTGGGGTTAGTGGGCTCTGCGGCTGGGCCTGGTCTGGTTTGCTGCTGGGAGCGTGGCCTGGTGATCTGTGGGACGGACGCCCCACTCTCCTTCTTGGCTTTCCACAGCAAGTCCGCCCGGGCTGCCACCTTCCGGGGGTCGCTGAAATCCGTGTCGGACAGCAGCAGGCGTATGTCCTCGGACAGCTGCTCCAGGAATGCCTGCTCAAACATGAAGCAGGGTGTGTGTCCTCCGGCCAGAGACAACATCTCATTCATTAAAGCCGATAGAGGTCTGTCTCCCAAACCATCCAGGTGCAGTAAGCGGGCAGCCCGCTCGCGCCCTGAGAGTCCGAAAGTCCTTATGAGCAGGGCTTTGAATTCCGTGTATTTGCCGTCCGCTGGGGGAGACTGTATGAACTCCTCAACCTGGGCCGCTGTTTCCTGGTCGAGGGAGCTCACCACGTAGTAGTAACGGGTGTCCTCCGAGGTTATCTGCCGAACGTGGAATTGGGCTTCTGCTTGCTGGAACCATAGGTGAGGTCGCAGCGTCCAGAAGCTTGGCATTTTCAACGAAACCGCATGAACAGATGCGGTGTCGGTCATCTTCGGCCCAAATATCGTTTGGGCCGTTGGGGTCACCAATTGTAGTGGTGTGCTACACGCAGCGCTGAAATAACAACACGGAGTCGGTAAACTGCAGTTAAAAAAGATTTTATTCGAACTTTGAGGCCTCGCTTTAAAGCCTCCCTGATCCCGCCCTCCCAGGGCACGGATGCGGTAGGAGGCACGTGTTCACAGTCCCGCTCGGGCTTTTCCCTTTGTTGGTGAAGCAGACCTGGCGCCTTTTTGGGACTGGCCTTTATGCCGGTGCGCTGACTATTTGTGAGCTGGTTCGAGTGCGCTAGGAAGTGGGTCGCCACAGTATGAGTAGTAACAAATGTTTCAAAGTTATCATTTGTACCAAAACTATACGGGAGATGTTCAGAGTCAGGAAAACAGACCCTTTTAAAATGTCCCACAGATGGATGAACTGCGAAGTGGATAAGTGACCGGGATGAAAGTGTAGATGGGTGGGTTAGTAAGTTTGCAGTAAGTTTAAGATGAGTAATGTTGTGGGTAATGTAGAAGACTGTCAGAAATTACAATGGGACATAGATCAGTTGCAGATATGGGCAGAGAAATGGAAGATAGGGTTTAACCCGACCAAACATGGTGTGTTGTGCCTTGGTAGATCAAATATAAAGAGACAGTATACTGTTACTGGCAAGATCTTTAACAGTGTTGATGAAGAGGGAGTTCTCGGGGTCCAAGTTCATAACTCATTGAGAATGGCTACACAGGTTGATGGGACGATTAAGCAGCCATATGGCACACTGGCCTTTATTATTCAAGGCATGGAGACCAAAGTCAGGAAGTTATGTTGCAGCTTTACGCAATACTCCAGATGCGGCCTAACTAGAGTTTTTCAAAGTTCTGGTCACTCTTGTAAAGAGAAAGGTCTCTGCTTCCACATTGTTCATGGGTGGTCTCATAAATAAAACCATGGGGTGATTTAAAATTGAGCAAACAAATCAGTAAGGGAACGAGACTGATCGTACACTCAGTGGTCACTGGCGATACCTAATGAAACTCATAAAGGGGGTGCTGTGTGTATGTTTGTGGTCTCCTGCTGCTATAGACAATCTGCTGCTAGGTTTGACGTGTTGTGCTTTCTGAGATGCTCTTCTGCACACCACTATTGTACGTGTGGTTATTTGCGTTACTGTCACCTTCCTGTCAGTTTTAACCAGTCTGACCATTCTCCCCTGACCGCTCTCATTAACAAGGTGTTTTCACCCACAGAACTGCCGTCCACTGGATGTTTTTGTTTTTCACACCACTCTCTGTAAACTCGAGAGATGCTGTGCATGAAAAAAACAGGAGATGAGCAGTTTCTGAGATCCTCTCACCATCACCAGTGATTATTCCACAGTCAAAGTCACTGCGTTTCTTCCCCATTCTGAAGTTGGGTCTGGACAACCAGTCAACCTCTTGACCATGCCTGCATGCTTTTGTGCGTTGAGTTGTTGCCACATGATTGGCTGATCAGATTTTTGCATTAATGGTCAGGTATAAGGGTCTATCTAATAAAGTGCCCAATGTGTGAATAAGAGAAGACAGCAGAGATTAAAAAGTACACTCTACAAAAAGTTGGTGAAACTAGATGCATTCTAAATAAATGTTTGCAAAATTCAGGAGCTTATCTAACCAACCCCACCTCTGGAAAAAGAAAACCTGCTGATCCACTGCTTTTTGCCGGAATGGAAAGGAAACAAATCATCTCCCCTATCTGATTTCACATTCTCCAGAGCATTCCTACCTGGGGCAGGTGGAGGTAGGGTGTAGGGGGGATGCCCCTGAGTTCAGGGTCGGACGTACTGGCTGGAAAAGAAGTGTTGGAATACACAAATTCCATTATATAAGTAACAAATGTTTCGAAGATTATCATTTGTACCAAAACTATTTGGGAAATGTTCAGAGTCCGGAAAACAGACCCCTTTTAAATGTTCCACAGATGGATGATCTGTGAAGTGGATAAGTGACCGGGATGAAAGTGTAGATGGGTGGGTTAATAAGTTTGCTGATGATATGAAGACTAGTACTGCTGTGGGTAGCGTAGATGACTGTCAGAGATTACAATGGGACATAGATCAAACCCAGCCAAACGTGAAGTGTTGTCCCTTGGTAGATCAAATGTAAAGAGACAGAATACTGTTAAGGACAAGATCCTTGACATTTTTGATGAGCAGAGGGATCTTGGAGTCCAAGTTCATAGCTCATTGAAAACGGCTCGACAGATTGATGGGTGGTTAAGAAGGTGTTCGGCATGCTTGCCTTTATTAGTCGAGGCATTGAGTTCAAAAGTCAGGAAGTTATGTTGCAGCTTTATAAAACTCTAGTTAGGCCGCATCTGGAGTAATGCAAATAGTTCTATAGGAAGGGAGTCCAGGCTTTGGAGATGGTACAGAGGAGGTTTACCGGGACGCTGTCTGGATCAGAGGGCATCTGCTGTAACGAGCGGCTGGTTAAACTTGGGTTGTTTTCTCTGGAGCAATGGAGGCTGAGGGGAAATCTGTTAGAGTTTATAAGAATATCAGAGGCATAGACAGAGTAAACAGAGATTATATGTTCCCCAGGGTAGGAATGTCTAATACCAGAGGGCATGGATTTAAGGTGCAAGGGGATTATTTCAAAGGAGATGAAAGGGCAGGTTTTTACACAGAATGGTGGCTGCCTGGGGTGGTGGTAGAGGCAGAAACATTAAAGACTTTTAAGGGACATTTTGATAGGCTCATGAATGTGAGGAAAATGGAAGGATATGGACAGTGTATGGAGATTAGTTTAGTTCGCCATTTGATTACAATTGTATTGGTTCAGTACAACATTGTGGGCCGAAGGGCCTGTTTCTGTACTGTACTGTTCCATGTTCTATGGATCATCCATGGTGGAAGTTGAGAGGAAAACAGGGTTCAGTGTTTCTGTTGAGGATTTTCATTAGCGTGTCGCAGCAGACAGTCAGCCGTTCTTGTCTGGCATGTGGTGTCAGGATTGGTCTCCTTTCGGATTAACCAGGTCACGATATGAACGTTCCTGACTCGACCCTTTTTTCTTTAACAAGGCCGAGTGGCTAGCTCGACGCTCACCGGCACGGATGGAAAGCGTGCTCGGGGGGGTGGCCTGACTAGGATTCGAACTCGGGAGCCTTCGCTCTGGAGTCCGGTGCTGATGCCATTGCGCCACCTGCTGGCCACTGTTCAGGATGACAGCAGACCAGAGATTATGACAGCAGCTCAAACTATCAGAAACCATGAGTACAACACACTGAATTAGTGACGGTGACATGGGCAGTTAGTGATTCAGAATAATTGGGGAGTCATAGAATCATTGAGCACTACACCACAGAAACAGGATCTCCAGCACATCTAGTCTGTGCTGAACTGGTATTCTGTCCAGTCCCATTGACCTGCACCTAGAACACAGCCCTCCATACCCCTCCAATCCATGTACATATCCAAACCTGTCTTAAACGTTCCAGTCAAACCCTCATCCACTACTTCTGCTGGCAGCTCGTCCCATGCTCACACCACCCACTGAGTGAAGAAGTTCCCTTTCAGGTTCCACTTCAATATTTCACCTTTCACCCTTAACCTATGGCCTTGCTCCTTACTGTCTGCATCACCCAGGACATGTCCTCTTCTCATTGCTACCATCAGGGAGAAGGTACAGGAAACTGAAGGCTCACACTCAACGATTCAGGAACAGCTTCTTCCCCTCTGTCATCAGATTTCTGAATGGACATTGATCCCATGAACACAACCTCACTACACTTTTTGCTCTTTTAGCACTATTTATTTAATTTAACTATATATACTGTAATTACTGTATATAGTTACTGTCATGTAGTTATTTTATTATTATATATTGCAATGTACTGCTGCCGTGTAACAAAAATTTCATGACAAATGCCAGTGATATTAAACCTGACTGATTCTGCTCTTCACTTTGTTTGTCACGTAACTAATTATTCAGCATTGTTACTGTGATGAATTGCTCTGGTGTTAAATCTGCTCTTCAGTGGGAGTTCAGTGAAACCCTCTCTCACTGCTTCTCCTCTGTGATCACAAAATACTTTACAGATTCTGGGGTCAAAGTAACACGTACAACATGCTGGAGGAACTCAGCAGGTCGGGCAGCATCTGTGGAAACGAACAGTCAACATTTCGGGCCGAGACCCTTCGTCAGGACTGAAGAGGGAGGGGGCAGGGGCCCTATAAAGAAGGTGGGGGGAGGGTGGGAAGGAGAAGGCTGGTAGGTGCCAGGTGAAAGACCAGTAAGGGGAAAGATCAAGGGGTGAGGGAGGGGAAGCAGGGAGTGGATAGACAGGAAAAGTGAAGAAGGAATGTATGGGGAAAGTAATATGGGTAGTAGAAGGAGGCGGAACCATGAGGGAGGTGATAGGCAGCTGGAGGAGGATACCGTTTGGGTAGTCTCCAGCCCCTTGGTATGAACATCGAATTCTCCAACTTCCGGTAATTCCCTCCCTCCCCCTTTCCCCATCCCAGTTTCACTCTGCCTTTTCTTCCAGCTGCTTATCACCTCCCTCATGGTTCCGCCTCCTTCTACTACCCATACTGCTTTCCGCTTACATTCCTTCTTCACCTTTCCTGCCTGTCCCCTCCCTGCTTCCCCTCCCCCACCCTTGATCTTTCCTCTGATTGGTTTTTCACCTGGCACCTTCCGCCCTCCCCCCCCCCCCACCTTCTTTATAGTGCCCCTGCCCCCTCCTTCTTCGGTCCTGACGAAGGGTCTCGGCCCGAAACTGTTCGTTTCCACGGATGCTGCCAGACCTGCTGAGTTCCTCCAGCTTGTTTGTACAACTGCATTGATGCTACTTCATGCACCCATGCTGAGCTCGTCAATTTTATCAACTTTGTCTCTAACTTCCACCCTTCCCTTAAATTCAGTTGTTCCATCTCTGACATCTCCCTCCCCTTTCTCGATCTCCCTGTCTCCATCTCTGGAGATAAACTGTCAACCAGCATCTTTTATAAACCTCTGATTTCTATGATTATGTCGACTAACCTCTTCCCTGTCTCTTGTAAAAATGTTATTCCCTTTTCTCTGTTTCTTCGCCTCCGCTGCATCTCGTTTGTGATGTAGCACAAAGTTTCTAAAGAGCTCAGGAGAGTCAGGTTTCTTTCTGCTGGCTGAAATCAGCTCTGGATCAATAAAAAGAAAGGAGGTGTAAGCACAGTGGCCATTGTCGGAGTGGACCAGTGTTAGTGGTCCAGATTTGGCTCAACAGTCTTGGGCAAACATATTTGGAGGTTCTAAGTAAGTAAGCAAGAAAGTGCTGAGAGTGGATCCGGAGTTAGTGTGTGTTACTTGTAGAGATGTGGGAACTCTGGGAGACCTGCAGTCTCACTGTGCACCGAGTTACATCTCCTCAGACACTGTGTTAAAGAACTGGAGCTGCAGCTGGATGACCTTCAGCTCATACGGGAAAATGAGGAGGTGACAGACAGGAGATACAGGGAGGTAGTCACCCCTCAGGTGCAGGATGCAGGTACCTGGGTGACTGTCAGGAGAGGGAAAGGGAATAGGCAGCCAGTGCAGAGTACCCCTGTGGCCGCTTCCCACAATAATAAGTATAACACTTTGGATACTGTTGAGCAGCGGCTGGGTCTCTGGCACTGAGTCTGGCTCTGCAGCTTCGAAGGGAATGAGGAGAAGAGGAGTCCGTAATGACAGGGGATTCCATAATTAGAGGATCAGAAAGCAGATTCTGGGGATGTGAAAGAGAAACCCGGATGGTCTGTTGCCTCCCAGATCCCAGGGTTAGAGTTGTCTTGGATCGAGTCCATGGCATTCTAAAGGGGAGGGTGAACAGCTGTAAGATGTGGTTCATATTGGTACCAATGACATAGGTAGGAAAAGGGAGGAGCTCCTGAAGAGAGAATCTAGGGAGTTAGGCAGTCAGCTGAAAAGCTGGACAATCAGGGTAGTAATCACTGGATTATCACCTGTACCACGTGTCAGTGAGGGTAAGAATAGGATGATCTGGCTGAGGAATTGGTGCAGGGGGCAGGGTTTCAGATTTCTGGATCACTGGGATCTCTTCTGGGGAAGGAACCACCTGTACAAAAGGACAGGTTACACCTGAACCTGAGGGTCCAATATTCTTGCAGGCATGTTTGCTAGAGTTGTTGGGGAGGGGTTAAAGTAATTTGGCAGCGGGATAGGAACCGCAGTGATAGGGCTGAGGATGGGCAGTTGGTATACAACTAGTTGCAGTGTACAGTGAGGCTGTGAGGACAGACAGGGAAACGATAGGGCAAAATTGCAGTCAGTGCGATGAGTTAAATTGTAACAGGGGGCCAGAAACAAAAAGGGTGATGAAGGTGTTATATTTCAATGTACACAGTAGATGGAATAAGGTAGTTGATCCTGTGGCTCAGTTAGAGATTGGCAGGTATGATGTTGTGGGCATCTGAGTTGTGGCTGAAAGAAGATTAGAGTTGGGAGCTTAATATCCAAGTGTACACATTGTATCAAAAAGATAGGCGGGTCGGCAGAGGGGTTGGGGTGGCTCTATTGGTAAATATTCAATTAAATCCTTGGAAAGAGATCGACATCAGAAGATGTAGAAACCTTGTGGGTAGAGTTAAGAAACTACAAGGGTAAAAAGATCCTGATGGGAATTATATACAGGCCTCCAAACAGTAGGCAGAATGGGGGCTGCAAATTACAAAGGGAGATAGAAAAAGGGCAATATTTTGATAATTATGGGGTATTTAAATATTCAGGAGATTAGGAAAATCTGATTGGAAGCTAGGTTTCAGCAGAGTGGCCATTGTGTGAGTGGGCCAGTGTTAGAGTCGGATTTAAGGGTTTGGCTCATCGAGGCTTAGGGGAGGATTAGTCCGTAGGTAGATTTTTCTTTGCCATTTATTCTTTCATTCTTCCTTTTTGAAGATTTAGAGCAGTGGGGGTGCCAGACAGGGCAGTGGAATTCTCTTCTTGCAGGATGTGGGAAGGCAGGGAGACCTTCAGTGTCCCTGACAACAAAACCTACAAGAAGTGCATCCAGCTGCAGCTTCTAATAGACTGTGTGAAGGAGTTGGAGCTGGAACTGGATGAACTCTGGATCATTCAGGAGGTTGAGATCATTTGATAGACAGCACACACAGTCAGGTAGTTCCACACACTGTGCAGGACACGGGTAAATGGGTGACTGTCAGGTGGAGAAGGTGAGAGGCAGCCAGTGCAGAGTACCCCTGTGGCCTTTCCCCTCAACAGCAGGTAGGATGTGTTGGATACTGTTGAGGCGGGGTATCACCTAGCAGAGGAAAGCCACAGCAGTCGGGTATCTGGTACTGAGTCTGGCTCTGTGCCTCAGAAGGGAAGAGGGAGAAAAGGCAAGCGGCAGTGTCAGGGGATTCAGATTGATGAGGGTAACAGAAAGGAGCTTCTGTGGCTGAGAGTGAGATTCCCAGATGATATGTTGCCTCCTGGGTGCCAGGATCAGGGACATCTCAGATGAAGTCCACAGTATTGTTAAGTGGATGGGTGAGAGGCCAGAGGTTGTGGCCTACGTCAGTATCAATGACATGGGTAGGAGGGTGATGAGATCCAGCAAAGTGAGTCCAGGGAATTAGGTGCCCAGTTAAAGGGCAGGATCTCCAGGGCTGTGATCTCAGGATTGCTACCCAGACCATGTGCTAGTGAGGCCAGAAATAGGAAGATCATACAGTTTAACATGTGGCTGAGGAGATGGTGCAGGGTGGAGGGTTTCAGATTTTTTGATCATTGTGCTTTCTTTCTGGAAAGTGAGACTTGTACAGAAGGTATGGTTTGTACCCGAACTGGGGGACTAATATCCTAGTGGGAAGGGTTACTAGTGCTGCACAGGTGGGGAGGGGGAGGGGGTTGAGTAGTGGTGGAGTTTAAACTCGAGTTGCAGGGGGGTGTGAACCAGAGTGCCCAAACAGATCATGGAGTGGTTGTAGAGAAAGGTGTTGTTCAGCCCATGTACAAAGTCAGGTAATTGAAAGATTGAGCATAGTGGGGCAAATTTCCTGAGCTGTGTATATTTCAATGTAAGGAGTATTGTGGGAGAGGTGGGTGAGCTTAGGGCATGGATCAGCCTGTGGAGTATGACATTGTAGTCATTACTGAGATTTGTTTGCAGGAGGGAGGACTGGCCGCTCAGTGTTCTGGGGTTCCGTTGTTTTAGACATGATGGAGCAGGAGGGGTGGCATTACCAGTGAGGAAAAATGTCATGGCCGTGCTCAGTCAGGACAGATGGGAGAGATCATCTCGTGAGGCTTTTTGGGTGGAACTGAAGAATAAGAAAGGTGTGGCCAGGTTAATGGGATAGTATCATCGACCATCAGCAGTCCACGGGATTTGGAGGAGCAAATTTGCAGAGATTGCAGACTGTAGGAAAAAGAACTCAAGGTTGTGCTAATAGTCGAATTTATCTTTCCACATATTGACAGGGTCTCCCATGCTGTAAAAGAGGTGGATGGGAAAGAGTTTGTCAAATGTGTTTAGTGAAGTTTCCTTAATCATTGCATAGAAATCTGAACGAGAGAGAATGTGCTACTACATCTCCTATTAGGAAACGAGACAGGGCAGGAGACAAAAGTATGTGATCATAATGCCATTAGTTTTATGGTAATTATGGAAATGGATTGATGTGGTCATTTTATGGTAATTATGGAAAAGGATTGATGTGGTCGGGTTAAGATGCTAAATTGCAGAAAGGCTAAATTTGACGGTATCAGCCAGGATATGGCAAATGTGGATTGGGACAGGTTTTTTGGGAAAGGTATACTTGGGAAGTGGGAGGCCTTCAAAAGTGAAATTTTGAGAATACAGAATTTGTATATTCCTGTCAGAATTTAAAACAATGATAATAGATTTTGGTAATCTTGATTTTTGAGAGATATTGATGCCCTGGTTAGGTAGATGGAGATGCATAACAGTATAGGCAGGTTGGAACAAATGAGATACTTGAGCAGTATAAGGAACAGAAGAGAACAATATAAAGAATGTAAAAGAATCTTAAGAAAGAAATTAGAAAAGCTAAAAGAAGATACGAGGTTGCTTTGGCAAGTAAGGTGAGAATAAATCTAAAGGGTTTCTACAGTTATATTAATAGCAAAAGTATAGTGAGGGATAAAATTGGTCCCTTACAGAATCAAGAGTGGACAGCTATGTGTGGAGCCGAAAGAGATGGGGGAGATTTTGAACAATTTATTTTCTTCGGTATTCACTAAGAGATGGATATTGAATTGTGTAAGGTAAGGGAAACAAGTAGGGAAGTTATGGGAATTATGATGATTAAAGAGGAGGAAGTACTGGTGCTTTTAAGGAATATAAAAGTAGATAAATCTCCAGGTCCTGACAGGATATTCCCTAGGACCTTGAGGGAGGTTAGTGTAGAAATAGCAGGGGCTCTAACAGAAATATTTCAAATGTCATTAAAAACGGAGATGGTGGCGGAGGATTGGCATATTGCTCATGTGGTTCCATTGTTTAAAAAGGGTTCTAAGAGTAAACCTAGCAATTATAGGCCTGCCAGTTTGACATCAGTGGTGGGTAAATTAATGGAAAGTATTCTTAGAGATGGTATATATAATTATCTGGATAGACAGGGTCTGATTAGGAACAGTCAACATGGACGTGCGTGGAAGGTCATGTTTGACAAATCTTACTGAATTTTTTGAAGAGGTTGCGAGGAAAGTTGACGAGGGTAAAGCAGTGGATGTTGTCTATATGGACTTCTGTAAGGCCTTTGACAAGGTTCTGCATGGAAGGTTAGTTAGGAAGGTTCAATCGTTAGGTGTTAATATTGAAGTAGTAAAATGGATTCAACAGTGGCTGGATGGGAGATGCCAGAGAGTAGTGGTGGATAACTGTTTGTCAGATTGGAGGCCAGTGACTAGTGGTGTGCCTCAGGGATCTGTACTGGGTCCAGTGTTGTTATATACATTAATGATCTGGATGATGGAGTGGTAAATTGAATTAGTAAGTATGCAGATGATACTAAGGTAGGTGGTGTTGTGGATAATGAAGTAGGTTTTCAAAGCTTGCAGAGAGATTTAGGCCAGTTAGAAGAGGGGGCTGAACGATGGCAGATGGAGTTTAATGCTGATAAGTGTGAGGTGCTACATTTTGGTAGGAATAATCGAAATAGGACATACATGGTAAATGGCAGGGCATTGAAGAATGTAGTAGAACATAGTGATCTAGGAATAATGGTGCATAGTTCCCTGAAGGTGGAATCTCATGTGGATAGGGTGGTGAAGAAAGCTTTTGGTATGCTGGCCTTTATAAATCAGAGCATTGAGTATAGGAGTTGGGATGTAATGTTAAAATTGTACAAGGCATTGGTAAGGCCGAATTTGGAGTATTGTGTACAGTTCTGGTCAGCGAATTATAGGAAAGATGTCAACAAAGTAGAGAGAGTACAGAGAAGATTTACTAGAATGTTACCTGGGTTTCAGCACCTAAGTTACAGGGAAAGGTTGAACAAGTTAGGTCTTTATTCTTTCTAGCGCAGAAGGTTGAGGGGGAACTTGATAGAGGGATTTAAAATTATGAGGGGGATAGATAGAGTTGATGTGGATAGGCTTTTTCCATTGAGAGTTGGGGAGATTCAAACAAGAGGACATGAGTTGAGAGTTAGGGGGCAAAAGTTTAAGGGTAACACGAGGGGAAATTTCTTTACTCAGAGAGTGGTAGCTGTGTGGAATGAGCTTCCAGTAGAAGTGGTAGAGGCAGGTTCGGTATTGTCGTTTAAAGTAAAATTAAATAGGTATATGGACAGGACAGGAATGGAGGATTATGGTCTGAATGCGGGCCAGTGGGACCAGGTGAGAGTAAGCGTTCGGCACGGACTAGAAGGGCCGAGATGGCCTGATTCTGTGCTGAAATTGTTATATGGTTATAGGTTTATATAGTTAATTTACCCGTGTCCTGCACAGAAATCCATGGGAAGGAGAGTCCCTATTGCAAGAGGTCCTTTGTGCAGGTGGATATCTCCAAGGATGAGTGCCAATACTCATGAGAGAAAGCCAGTTTGCTGAAGATGGCCTTCAAGGGAAGTTAGGACTGTGGTGGGTGCTTTCAGGGAGACCGGGTGTTCAGTACCGTGAGTAACGGTTATACCCAGCTTTGGAAAAGATGAGCTCCAATATTTAGACAGGTTTAACTGTAATAAGCCCTTTTTTAACTTCTTTCTTTTCTTTAATAACTATTTGATGAATCTGAAATTGGTAAATACACTTTCTTTATAATATTATGTGGTGTATAATCTGTTATTTCTTGCCAATTGATAATTGGGCTTAGGCAGAATTTACAAAGCATTCGCTCAAATTGAGGTTTCTTTAATGAGAAAATCATGACGTTCCTGTTTGGTTTGAACCCAAAATCATACCGACCCCAGATGTATATTGTTTATGAAAGGTGGCTTCTCACCGCTGAGTCACGTGGCTGTTGTTGCACCAGGAACGTTGAAGACAAGGCGTGGATGTTGTTTACATAGACTTTAGCAAGGCCTTTGAAATGGTCCCACGTGGGAGGCTGCTCAAGAAGGTTCAGTTGCTTGGCATTCAAAATGAGGCAGTAATTTGGATTGGACATTGGCTTCACTGGAGAAGAGAGAAGCCAAAGAGTGGAAGTAGACAGTTACCTCTCTGACTGGAGAGCCGTGACTAATGGTGTGTCACAGGGATCACTGCTGGGTCCATTAGTTGTTTGTCATCCATATCAATGATCTGGATGATAATGTCGTATTCTGGATCAGCAGATTTGTGGATAACACTAAGATTGAGGGTCTGGTGGATCGTGAGGAAGACTTTCAAAGCTTGCAGCAGGATCTGGAGCAGCTGGAAAAATGGACTCAAAATGGCAGATGGAGTTTAGTGTAGACAAGTGTGAGGTGTTGCAATTAGCAGGATCATCCAGGCTAGGGCTTGCAAGATGAGGGGTCGGGCACAGAGGTGTGTTTGTAGAACAGAGAGATCTGGGAATGCAGATGCATAATTCCATGAATGTGGCATGACATGTAGATATGGTCGTAAAGAAAGCTTTTGGTACATTTTGAGCACAGGAATTGAGATTCTATATTCAAATTGTATAAACATTGGTGGTCATAATTTGGAGTATTGTGTCCAGTTGTGGTCATTCCCATAAGATATAGGAGCAGAATTTAGCCCATCAAGTCTGCTGTGTTATTTCATCATGGCTGATCCAATTTTCCTCTCAGCCCCAATCTCTGCCTTCTCCCCATATCCCTTCATAAGCTGATCAATCAAGACTCTATCAACCTCTTCCTCAAGTATACCGTACATAAATACTTGGCCTTCACAGCTTCCTAGAAGCATAGAAATGTAGAAAACCTACAGCACCATACAAGCCTTTCAGCCCACAATTCTGTACCTAACATGTCCTTACTTTAGAAATTACCTAGAGTTACCCATTGCCCTCTATTTTTCTAAGCCCCATGCACCTATACAGGAGTCTCTTCAAAGACCCTGTTGTATCCACCTCCAACAACATCACCAGCAGCACATTCCACGCACTCACCACTCTCTGCATCAAAAAACGTACCACTGACACCTCCTCTGTACCCACTTCCAAACACATTAAATCTGTGCCCTCTCGTGTTAGCCATTTCAGCCCCAGGAAAAAGACTCTGACTATCCACACGATCCTTGTAAATCTCCTCTGCATCCTTCCTATGGTTTCCACATCCTTGCTGTAGTGAGCTGACCATAACAGAGCACAGTACTCCAAGTGGGGTCTGACAAGGGTCCTATATAGCTGTAGCATTACCACTCGACTCTTGAACACAATCCCACTGTTGATGGAGGCCAGTGCACCATATGCCTTCTTAACCACATAGTCTACCTGAACAGCAGCTTTGAGTGTCCTTTGGACTCAGTCCCCAAGATCCCTCTGATCCTCCACACTGCCAAGAGTCTCACCATTAATACTATATTCTGTCATCATATTTTGACCTACCAAAAGGAACCACTTCACACTTATGTGGGTTGAACTCCATCTGTCACTTCTCAGCCCAGTTTTGCATCCTATCGATGTACCACTGTAACCTCTCCAGTCCTCCACACTATCCACAACACCTCAACCTTCGTGTCATCAGCAAATTTACTAACCCATCCCTCCACTTCCTCATCCAGGTAATTTATATAAACCACAAAGAGAAGGGGTCCCAGAACAGATCCCTGGGGCACTCCACTGGCCACTGACCCCCATGCAAAATATGACCCATCTACAACCACTCCTTGCCTTCTGTGTGCAAGCCAATTCTGGATCCACAAAGTGAGGTCTGCTTGCATCCCATGCCTCTTTACTTTCTCAATAAGCCTTGCATGGAGTAACTTATCAAATGCCTTGCTGAAATCCATATACACTACATCTACTGCTCTACCTTCATCAATGTGTTTAGTCAAAAAATTCAATCAGGCTCATAAGGCACGACCTGCCTTTGACAGGTCTATAATTTCCTGGGCTATCTCTACTTCCTTACTTGAATAAGAGAACAACATCTTACCTACTTTTTTGAACTTTTCTTGACAAGATTTTCACAGCCTTTGTACACCATGGTTTCTGTACCCTACCATCCTTTCCCTGTCTCATTGGAATGTACCTATGCAGAACACCACACAAATATCCCCTGAACATTTGCCACATTTCTGCTGTATATTTCTCTGAGAACAACTGTTCCCAATTTATGTGTCCAAGTTCCTGCCTGGTAGCTTCATATATCCCCTTACTCCAATTAAACGCTTTCCTAACTTGTCTGTTCCTATCCTTGTTCAACACTATGGTAAAGGAGATAGATTTGTGATCACTCTCTCCAAAATGCTCTCCCACTGAGAGACCTGACACCTGACCAGGTACATTTCCCAATACCAGATCACCTATAGCCTCTCCTCTTGTAGGCTGATGTACATACTGTGTCAGGAAATTTTCCTGAACACACCTTATGAACTCCACCTCATCTAAACTCCTTGCTCCAGGGAGATTTAATCAATGTCTGGGAAATTAAAATCTCCCATCACGACAACCCTGTTAGATCCTAAGACCATAAGATATAGGAGCAGAAGTAGGCCATTTGTCCCATCGAGTCTGCTCTGCCATTCATTCATGGGCTGGTCCAATCCCCACTCCCCTGCCTTCTCCCCACACCCCTTGATGCCCTGGCTAATCAAGAACCTATCTATCTCTGCCTTAAATGCACCCAATGACTTGGCCTCCACAGCCACTCGTGGCAACAAATTCCACAGATTTACCATCATCTGACTAGAACATCTCTGTTCTAAATAGATGTCCTTCAAACCTGAAGTCTTGACCTCTTGTCCTAGACTCTCCTACCATGGGAAATCACTTTGCCATATCTAATCTGTCAGGCGGCCTTTTAACATTCAAAACTGTTATTACTGGATCGTTCCAGAATCTGTCTCCCTATCAGCTCTTCGATGTCCCTGTTACTATTGGGTGGTCTATAAAAAAACACCCAGTAGATTTATTGACCCCTTCCTGATTCTAAATTCCACCCGTGACTTCCTCCTTTTCTGCAGCTGTAACACTATCACTGATCAACTGTGCCACGTCCACACCTCTGTAGCCTCCCTCTCTGTTCTTTCTGAAACATCTAAAGCCTGGCATTCTAAGTAGACATTCCTACCCCTGAGTCATATAGTCTCTGAAATGGCCACAACATCATAGCAGTGATCCACGCTTTAAGCTCTAAGTTCATGATACTCCTTTCATTAAAATAGACACATCTCAAACCATCAGTCTGAGCGCATCCCTTCTCTATCACCTGCCTATCCTCCCTCTCACACTGCCTACAAGCTTTCTCAATTTCTGAGACGCTTCCTCCCTCTCTTCAGTTCAGTTCCCACCCCCCCCCCCCCCAGCAATTCCAGTTTAAACTCTCCCCAATAGCCTTTGAAAACTTCCCATCCAGGATATTGGTCCCTTTCAGATTCAAGTGCAACCTGTCCCTTTTGTACAGGTCACGCCTGCCCCAAAAGAGGTCCCAATGATCCAGAAATCTGAATCCCTTTACCCTGCTCCAATCTCTCAGCCCCGCATTTATCCTCCACCTCATTCTATTCCTATACTCACTGTCGCGTGGCACAGGCAGTAATCCCGAGATTACTACCCTTGTGGTCCTGCTTCTCAGCTTCTTTCTTAACTCCCTGTAGTCTGTTTTCAGGACCTCCTCCCTTTTCCTACCTATGTCGTTGGTACCAACATGTACCACGACCTCTGACGGTTCACCATCCCACTTCAGGATATCGTGGATGCGATCAGAAACATCCTGGACCCTGGCACCTGGGAGGCAAACTACCATCTTTGTTTTTTTCTGCATCCTGGGGCAAAGAATTCCTTGGATTCACCACTCTCTGGCTGAAGAAATTCCTGCTCATTTTCCATCAATACATGATTAAGTTTGTTATGGATCCCCAAAACCAAAGGACTTTCGACAGGGGCACAATTGAGAACATCCTGACTGGCTGCATCACTGCCTAGTTATGGGAACTGTACTTCCCTCAATCGCAGGACTCCGCAGTGAGTGATGCGGACAGTGGTGAGTGTAGATGTGGAGTGCAGGTAGTTTTGAGGAAATAAGGAGGCAACAGAAGGACTTGGGTAGGTTAGGAAAATGGGGAAAGAAATGGCAGATGGAATGTGGTGTCGGGAAGTGTATGGACAAGCACTTCGGTAGAAAAAATGAAAGGGTTGACGATTTTCTAATTGGAGAGAAAATACAAAAATCTGAGACACACAGGGATTTGAGAGACCTTGTGTAGGATTCCCTGAAGTTTAATTTGCAGGTTGAGTGTGTGGTGAGGAAGGCAAATGTGATGTTAGCATTCATTTTGAGAGGACTAGAATATAAAAGCAAGGTTGTAATGTTTCCAGTCAGAACCGTGGGAATGATTGTATTAAACCCTGAGCTGAGGCCAATAAACAACATCCTGACGTAAGTATTAGTATTGTCCAGGTGACCAAGGCTACAGATCAAGTCGCCCCACACAGCTTGGTCCTGAAACTGCAGTAAAATGTCCAATAACATCTGTTCATGTAATATTACTCCTGTGCTGTAGTTGTCTCACTTTCACCTGCTCTACAGTTTAAATGATTATATTTTCTTTCTATTCTAATCAGCTGAAAGGGAAGAAGTGATTGGTGTCCTTGGTTCATCAGTTTTACTGGATCCTGAAATCACCGTTGATTCCAGCAAGAATGATATCCTTTGGAATTTCAAAGCCAGCAACAAAAGCCGTGATGTTATTTTGGATCACATCCCAGGTGTCGCCACATTGGAACTGAGTGAACAGTTCAAGGACCGCTTAATATTCAACGCTTTGAGTGGTGCACTGACGATAAGCAGATTAAATGCCAGTGACCAAGGAGATTACACCTTCACTGTTGATGAGAAAGAGTTGAAAATAATGGAGTTGCTTGTCATTGGTAAGAAGTTTCAGATATTTGTGATGTAGTGTGTGATTTATTAATGGCAGAATCTGCCATAGAAACTATAATCTCTGATTTTTATTTCCATCAAAGTCTAAGCAGGATAACCTCTGCTGTGACTCATCAACTGAGTCAGCGGAGAGACATTGAAGCTGGTGATATAAAAACAGCAGAATTTCTGCAGAGAATCTGATTCTCCTCTCATCACACACAGTCTTACATTTTTCAAACATAAATAAAGTGAAAAATGAGTCACCACAATTTCAATAGCTATGATTTCCTACCGACCTCTAACATTTTGAATATTTGTAGAATTACATATTTACAACAGTCATACATCCCAGCTAGTAGAATCCTTTTGAAAGCTTCAGAGCACAAACTCCAAACACCCAAAATACATTTCTTTTGTGAAAGTGCTGAAGGATGGCTCTCTGAATACAGAACTGGCCAGAATATTAACTATGTATTGCATTGAACTGCTGCTGCTAAGTTAACAAATTTCACGTCACATGTCGGTGATAATAAACGTGATTCTGATTCTGACAAAACAGACCTGTCCTGAACGATGCATTGTGACAGGGATACACTTTGACATTGTGCTAATGCAGACAATGACCACTTAACGACTTCCCTGATCACACCCTGAGGATTTAAATGACCACCAATCAACATGAACATTCATGTATTGTCTTCCCCTGGGGCCGAATCAGAATGTTCCAGAAGCTCCAAAACCTGGGCCTCTGTACCTCCCTTCTTGACTTCCTCACTGGGAGACCAGTCAGGGCAGATCAGAAATAACATCTCCACCTTGCTGACAATCAACACTGGAACACGTCTTAGCCCACTGTTGGCGACAAGGAGGTGTACAAGAGTGAGGTAGATCAGCTGGTTGAGTGGTGTGACAACAACAACCTTACACTCAACGTAAGTAAGGCCAAGGAATTGATTGTGGACTTCAGGAAGGTGAAGTCAATAGAGAATACTCCCCAGTCCTCATCAATGGATCAGCCGTGGAAAGGGTGAGCAGTTTCAAGTTCCTCGATGTCAACACCACTGAAGATCTGTCCTGGGCCGAACATATTGATGCAATTACAAAGAAGGCACAACATCGGCTATGTTTCATTACGAGTTTACGGAGTCTTGGTATGTCATCAAAGACTCATGCAAGTTTCTACAAATGTACATGGAGAGTATTCTAACTGGTTACATCACTGTCTGGTATGGAGGGGACACTGCTCAGGATCAGAAAAAGCAGCAGAAAGTTGGAAACTCAACCAGCTCCATCATGGGCACTAACCTAGTATCAAGGGCACCTTCAAAAGGTGATGCTTCAAAAAGATGGTATCCATCATTAAGGAGCCCTATCATCTAGTATGTGCCCTCTTCACAATGTTACCATCAAGGAGGAGGTACAGGAGGCTGAAGACACACACTCAGTGTTTCAGGAACTGTTTCTTCCCATCTGCCATTACATTCCTCAATGGACAATGAACCCATCAATACTACCTCACTTTTTTGCTCTCTTTTTGCATTCTTTATTTAATTTATTTTCTAATATGCACTTATTGTAATTCATTGCTTTTTATTACTATGTGTTACAGTGTACTGCTGCTGTAAAAGAACACATTTCATGACCTATGTTGGTGATATTAAACCTGATTCTGATTCTGATTCAATGATTATTTTCAGTCGCCTTAAACTGTCAGTTGAAGGTGGAGGGACCGGTCGTGTTGAGGAAGCAGAGAGGCTGCGGAAGGACTTTGACAGATTTGGAGAGGTGTCAGATGGAATACAGTGTCAGAATTGTATGGTCATGCGCTTTGGTAGAAGGATTAAAAACATAGATTATGTTCTAAACGGGGGAAAAAATGAAAAATCTGAAGTGCAGAGGGATTTGGGAGTCCTCGAGGATTCCTGAAAGGTTAATTTGTAGGTTGAATTGGTGGAGATGGGAGTGGATGGGATGTTCACATTCATTTCAAGAGGACTGGAACATAAACACAAGGATGTAATGCTGATGCTGTATAAATTACTGGTGAGGCCTCACTTGGAGTATTGTGATTAGTTTTGGGCCCCTTATTTAAGAAAGGATGTGCTGACAGTGGAGAGGGTTCAGAGGAGGTTCACAGGGATGATTGCTGGAATGAAAGAGTTATCATACGAGTAGTGATTGAAGTTTCTGGGACTGAACTCAGAGGAATTTAGAAGAATGAAGGCGATCTCATTGAAACCTTTTGAAAGTTGTAAGTCCAAGATGGAGTGGATGTGATGAGGATGTTTGCTTTCGTGGGTGAATCGAGGACCAGAGGGCACAGTCTCAAAAGAGAGGGATGTCCGTGTTGGCTGAGGCTGAGTGACCTGGACAAGAAATGTAACACAAGAACTAATCATAGACGCAAAATTGGCATCTTTGAATGTGATCAGTGTAAAGAGAACAGTGTGATGTGTCAACGCCTTACAATAACCGGCCAAGGTCAAGGCTGATGTGAGTTTTTTACAGGAGTGTGGGCTAACACACTCTGCAACTACCAGAGTTGGTTGTGATGGTGACCCCATGGTTTGTCCGTGTGGTTGGGGGCAACGATTGTCATCCTTCTGGCCGGGAATTCTGTTACATGGTGACAACTTCTCAATATCCCAAGTCACAGAGGTGGTTGGGGTGTGGCTCCTTGTGGCATACATAATGTACTGAAACACTCTGCTCTGGTTAATGAACACGTACACCTCACCCGTGCGGAGCGAGCGGCTGGCCATCCTCGAGCCGCTCCCACCACTGCCGGTGACGTCACAGCTGGTCATTCTGGTTGCTGACATCATCGATGCAGCCGGCAGTGCCGACAACAGGCTGGACAGCACCTCCAGATTCCTGATGGAAACAGTTAAAATAGACAAGCTGCACAATGCCTTCAGCATCCCTTCAGAAGGATGGTGATGGATAACGGACTGAGTTGTACTCGGCTACGTGGGACTGGAAGTATGGAGTTTGCAAAGATTCAGCATGACATCTAAAACTCTGACAAACCTCTATAGATGTGTGGTGGAGGGTGTATTGACTGGTTGTGTCACAGCCTGGTCTGGAAACACCAATGCCTTTGAATGGAAAATCCTCCAAAAAGTATCGGATATGGTCCAGTCCATCATCAAGGAAAGCCCTCCCAACCACTGAGCACATCTACACAGAGTAATGTAGCAGCAAAGTAGCATTCAACATCAGGGACTCCCACCACCCAGGTTGTGTCCTCTTCTCACTGCTGTCATCAGGAAGAATTACAGGAGCCTCAGGACTCACACCACCAGGTTCAGGAACAGTTATTACCCCTCAACCATCGTCAGGCTCTGGAACCAAAGGGGACAACTTCACTCAACTTCACTTGCCCCATCACTGAAATGCTCCCATTACCAATGGACTGGCTTTCAAAGACTGTTCATCTCATGTTCTTGATATTTGTTGTTCATTTATTACCACTATTATTTTATTTGTATTTGCACAGTTTGTTGTCTTTTGCACATTGGATGGGAGGGTCATTTGTGTTTCTTGTAGTTACTGTGAATGCCCGCAAGAGAATAAATCTTACTGTTGTATATGGTTACATATATGTACTTTGATAATAAATTTACTTTGTATTTTGAACTTTGAATAATTGCCTGGACTGGACTGAGAGGATAAAACTGAAATTGGGACTGTGGGGAGAGCGCTCCATATCGATATCTGGGAAGAACCTGGTCTACAAGTGTGAGTTTCTCTCAGGCTGCTGTACTTGGTGCAAGTGTTGCCCATGCCCCGCTCCTCCAGCTTGAGAATCACCCAAGCTGTTTTCAGGTTCATCTGGGGGTCCGAGATGGAGTCGGTGAGGCACAGATCACAACGCACAAATCCCTGTATAACAGGCGCAACAATTTACCCAATGTGTCCCTCACCCTGATGACCAACTTCATGTGTGTCTGCATCAGGCTGTGTGTGGAACCTAAATACATGGGCACCAGGTACCACTACGTGCTGAGGTTCTGCCTGTCCCCTGTGTTGCCAAGGTGTTGAAACTGAGGGATGTTTCTGAAAAGGGGATGAATGAACCCCAGAGAAATCTGAAGGTGAGGCAATTCAACTTTCTGAGAGATGGAGAATAGAGGAATTTGAAGCCAGTGAATTGCCAGTGTTGGAGCCAGTGTAGATCATAAACACTGGGATCTGGCTTGAACAGGTATAGTGTGAAAGTCTTGGATCAGCCAAAGTTGATGAGGGGTTTGAGGTGGGAGGCTGGGCCAGAAAGAATTTCCACAACATTCTTGTTTGAAAGACAAGTTCCTGTAACCCCAGTAAAGAGTGGCTCAATATCTATTCAGTAGTATGTTCTCATTTGCTGTAGTTTCACAAAGTTCTCTGTTTAAGTGTTTCACAGCCACCACATTTTAAATGAGTACAAATATTTTTATTAACAGATAAAGTTAAAGAAGAGGTTGGTCTCTTTGGCTCATCAGTTTTACTGGATCCTGAACTCAAAGTTGATCCCAGCAAGAGTGAAATAGTTTGGACCTTCATCGACAGAAGCATTTTGCATCATGTCCCAGGTCACAGCTTAGTGGAACTGAGTGACCAGTTCAAGTTTCGTCTGCACTTTAATACTTCTAATGGTGCTCTGACTGTGAATGGAACAGAACATGGTGACCAAGGAGATTACACCTTCATTGTGGATGGACAAGAGCTGAGAATAATACAACTACGCCTTGTTGGTAAGTAGCTTTATGTTTCATAGAACGTAGAACAGTACAACATAGTTCAGGCCATTTGGCCCACAATGTTATGCTGACCTTTTAACCTATTCCAAGATAAATCTAATCCTTCCTTCCCTCATAGACAACCATTTTTCTTTCATCCCTGTGTTTATTCATGATGTGATTGGGTACAGAACTCGCCATAGTTTTTGAGGTTGTACTTTCCAGTCGAGGCTAAGTTGGGTGACTCACCTGATAGAATAAACACTGAGGTGTCAGATATTGAATGCCGCCGTCATTCAACCCCCATCACTGTGATGTACCTGCCATCCCAAGGAGGAGCCCGTTCGGGATTTGATCCAACATTCATTGCTGCACTGGTGGGGTGAGAGAAGAAGAACTGTTTGTCAAACCTGAGGCTTGGGTTTTCTGTTGGAGAGAACAGAAGGAAATGGTTGTGAAGTGAAAGTGTGGATGGATGGAAAAGGCAGAGAAATGGAAAAAGTAGCAAGAGAAGGAATGGGAGGGGAGGGAGGTACAAAATGCATTAGATTAGTGTGGGAAATGGGGAAAGGGGTGTGACATGATGGTGAAAGAAACATGAATAACAATCATAATAAATAAAAGATGAAATTTATTTATCGAGCACTTTTCAAACAGATGATGTAGTTCAAAGTTGTTTGCAATGGGATAAAAGTACAAATATGAAAAATAAAATATAATAAAAATAAATGTAAATAAAAGACAAAACGATGCTCATTGAAAGCAAGATTAAATAAATAGATTTTAAGCTCTCATTTAAAGGTGTTAACTGAGTCTGCATCCCCTATGGTTTTAGTATTGAATTCCACAGTTGAGGAGCATAGTTCAGAAAAGTTGACCTGCCTATTTTCTTCTGAGGGAGATTTTTTTTTAATTTAAGAGACCGGTGGCAGAAAACCTGAGAGCCTGAGCAGGATGATGAAAGGAAAGTGATTCTGTGACGTACTCTGGTCACAAACTAATAAGAGTTTTAAAAACAGGGAAGTCAAGTTTAATATTAATTTTAAAAGATACAGAACGCTCCTAGAGCTGCCAAATTTCATCCCACCAAATTTTTATTGGCGTGTTTATGTGGGATAAAGCCATTCTCTGCACTGTGAAGTAAGCAATCTATTGTAATAAACTTTTCCATTCTGTTTGGTAATTCCAGGTACTGAGATAAGGACTAGAATTTTGGGAAACTGACCAGGAAGGAAGATGGAGGATATAAAAAGAATTAAGATTGGTGTCTCTGTTTATGTTTTTGAAATCCATACAATGCTCACAATGATCACATTAATCTTGTTGTTTAAACCCTGCTTCTGACATAAACATTCAGCCCCTGGTGATCTGTGAGAAATATTTCGAGCCTGGCTAACAAAAAGGCAACAATCCTGAGGATGTTCTCTGAAATAACAAGACCAGAATCTTATTGAAAATGCTGAGGTGTCAGGGTATCGATGTTCCCTGTGCAGATGGGTCACCGGTGGGTCAAAATGCACTAATGGAGTGTGAGGGAGGGGGTAATTCCACAGCCTATTAAATGTACACTTTCCCCTTCCTCCTGAGGTGCCGTGTCTGATGGTTTCCACGGCAGCACCCGTTTCATTGATTTCAATGTCTGTTCCTCATGACAAAAGTCAGTAAAGCATTTCCATGTGTGAGGCTGCTCTGTCCCACTGGGAAAACAGCAAGAGTTCTTGGAGCTGGTGGTGATTCTGGGATGAAAGGTGGTGATGAATCAACATATAGGAGGGAGACTGAATATCTGTCTGAGTGGTGCCACAGCAATAACCTCTTCCTCAATGTCAGCAAGACCAAGGACCTGATTACTGACTTCAGGAGGAAACCAGAGGTCCATGAGCCATTCCCATCAGAGGATCAGAGTCGGAGAGGGTCGGCAACTTTAAATTCCTTGGTGTCTCATTACAGAGGACTTGTGCTGGGCGCAGCAGTTAAGAACAAAATGAAGAAGGTGCAGCAGTGCCTCTACTCCCTTTGAAATTTGTGGAGATTCGGTGTGACACCTGAAAATCTGACAGACTTCTGTAGATGTGTGGTGGAGAGTATATTGACTGGCTGCATCATTGGAACCACCAATGCCCTTCAACAGAAAATCCTACAAGGAGTAGTGGATACGGCCCAGTCCATCATGGGTAAAGCCCTCCCCACCATTGAGCACATCTACATGGAGAGTTGTTGCAGGAAAGCAGCCTCCATCATCAGGGACCCCCACCACTCATTCAGAAACAAGTTTTGACCCTCAACCATCAGACAGTTGAATCAAAGCGGAGTGAGTGGGGAGATGGAAGATTGGGAAGCTTTTAAAATCCAGCAAAAGGCAACTGAAAAGCTATATGAAGGGAAAAGATGAAATATGAGTGTAGACTAGCCTATAATATAAAGCAGGATACCAAAAGCTTTTTCTGTTATATAAGGAGCAAAAGGGAGGTGAGAGTTGATATTGGTCCACTGGAAAGTGATGCTGATGAAGTAGTAATTTGAGACAAAGAAATGGCAGATGAATTTAATCGGTACTTTGTATCTGTCTGCACTGTGGAAGACACTAGCAGTGTGCCAGAGGTCTGAGTGTCACTGCTATTACAAAGGAAAAAGTGTGCGGCAAAGTGGAAGGTCTTAAGGTGGATGTCACCTGGGCCAGATGGACTACATCCCAGAGACCTGAGAGAGGTTGCTGAAGAGATAACAGATGCATTGGTCATGATCTTTCAAGAATCACTTGATTGTGGCATGGTCCTAGAGGACCAGAAGATTGCAAATGTCACTCCACTCTCTAAGACCATAAGATATAGGAGCAGAAGTAGGCCATTTGGCCTTCTGAAAATGCAAGTACACCACGTCCACTTCATCTGCTTTGTCCACCCTGCTTGTAATTTCCTCAAAAAATTGCAGCAGGTTTGTCAGGCAGGATTTTCATTTCAGAAAACCATGCTGGCTTTTGTCTATCTTGTCATGTGCCTCCAGACACTCTGTAATCTCATCCCTAGCGATCGATTCCAACAAATTCCCAACCACTGATGTCAGAGTAACAGGTCTATAGTTTCCATTCTGCTGCCTGCCACCCTTCTTAAATAGAGGAGTAACATTTGCAATTTTCTAGTCATCCAGCACGATGCCAGAATCTATCGATTCCATCAGGTGCAGGAGTTCTATCCACCCTCAGACCATTAAGCTTCCTGAGCAGCTTCTCAGTTGTAATTTTCACTGCACAAACTCCACTTCCCTGACACTCTTGAATGTCCGGTATACTGCAGTGTCTTTCACTGTGAAGACCGATGCAAAATATGCATTCAGTTCCTCTGCCATCTCAGCGTCTCTCCTTACAATACCTCCAGGGCCATTTTCTATTGGTCCTATATCTCCCCTCCACTCCCCTGTATGCTTAAAATAGCTTTTAGTATCTTCATTGATATTAGTCCCCAGCTTCCTTTAATAATTCATCTTTTCCTTCTTAATGAACTTCTTAGTTTCCTTCTGCAAGTTTTTAAGAGCTTCCCAATCCTCTATCTTCCCACTAGCTTTGGCTTCCTTGTATGTCCTCTCTTTTGCTTTTACTTTGGCTCTGACTTCACTTGTCAGCTACGGTAGTGTCCTTCATCCATTCTGATTTGGAATATATCTGCCTTGCACTTCCCTCATTTTTCACAGAAACTCCAGCCATTGCTGCTCTGCTGTCCTTCATGCTAGTGTCCCTTTCCAGTCAATTTTGGCCAGCTCCCCTTAAGAAGAGAGGAAGAAGGCAAAAGAAAGGATATTGTAGTCCAGTTTGCCTAACCCCAGTGGTTGGGGACGTGTTGGAGTCTATTATTAAGGATGAGGTTTCAAGATATTTGGAGACTAATGGTAAAATAAGTCAAAGTCAGCATGGTTTCTGTGAAGGGAAATTTTCCCTGACGATTTTGTTAGAGTTCTTCAAGGAAGTAACAGGCAATGTGGACAAAGGAGAGGCAGTGGATGTCATTTGCTTGGATTTTCAGAAGGTATTTGATAAGCAACCACAAATGAGGCTGTTTAACATGATAAATTCCTATGGTGCTACAGGAAAGAATCAGCAATGGATAGCAGAACGGCTGGCAGGCAGGAGGCAGCGAGTGGGGGAAAAAGGGGCCTTTTCTGGTTGGCTGCCGGTGATGAGTGGTGTTCCTGGGGGGGGGGGGGGGTGTCAGTATTGGGACTGCTACTTTTCACATTGTTTGTCAGTGATTTAGATAATGGAATTGATGGCTTTGTGACAAAGTTTGCAGATGATACGAAGTTAGTTGCAGGGGTTGGTAGTGCTGAAAAAGCAATGTGATTGCAGCAGGACTTTGACAAATTGGAACACAAAAGTGGCAAATGGAATATAGTGTTGGGAAATATAAGATAATGCTTTTTGGTAAAAGGAACAATAGTGCGGACTGTTATCTGAATGGGGAAAAGGTTCAAACATCACTTCCTGAGCCACTCATTCATCTGTACCATCATCCTATTCCTGCTCTGACTGGCACGTCTATGAACTCGCAAATGAACATCTAAAACAGAGATGAAACAGTTTTGAGTTTTTGCTTCCACAGCTCTGAAGAAGATAGTTTGGAATCTGAAAATTTTAGAGGCAGAGGCAGATAGATCCTGGATAAGCAGAGAGGTGAACTGTTATCATGGGAAATGGGAATATCTACCATCAGGTTAGCTGTGATCTTGTGCAATGACAGAGCAGTGTTGTGGGGTTAAATGGCTTTTATTTCCATTGTTGTGTATATATTTGGTGTGTAGAACCGACTGTGCTTTTGTTCCTTTGTACTTATCTGGTGCAATGTCACATGGTAAGATTGCATTCTACATCAAGATAGGAATATTATGGTTTCATATTCTCTCCTTTAGATGAGCTGTCAGAAGGTTCCATACTTACCAACATCGAATCACTGGGTGTCACGGTCGAGCTCACCTGTGAAGTCTTTGGAGATTTGAATGTGTATCAGTGGCAAAAGAATGGAGGAGAAATCTCCCAGCATCACCAACTAACAGATGAAAACAGAACACTTGTTATCCCAAGTGCTTCATCTGAAGACTGTGGAGTGTACACCTGCATCACAACCAATCCTGTCAGCTCCATCCAGACAAACTACACCTTAATGTTGCAAGGTGAGCTTCATTTATCAATGACATTTTGCAGTTAACATTTAGACCATATTGGTGGGCTATTGAATGCAGCCGATGCAAATCAGTGCTGCAGCAGAGAGAGGCAAAAGCTGAATTAATTGGGTTCACAGAATCCCAGAAAAGTTATCACAGAGAAGAAAGCCATTCAGCCCTTTAAGAATGGATTGGTTCTATCACTGAGCAAACAACTGAATCCTATTGTTCTGTCCTCTCCCCACAGCTCTGTAATTTCTTTCTTTCAGATAATTATCCAGCCCTCATATGAAATTACAGTTGAATATCCCTTCACCATTCCTGATGATGAATTCTAGACCCTGTCCACTACTGTGCATAAAAAAAATCCCCAAGATATTTTCTGTTCTTCTCCCAATCACCTTCATTCTCACTCACTACTGCTTTTAGAAAGTTTTACTATGATTTTGTTCCACTTTATGCCTCTATTCATGAAGGCAAAGATCCTATCTTTGTTAAACTACTTTCTTAACCCTTTCTATAAATCTCTTGTTGGTGTAACCCTTTTAGAATTGGCTCCTTAAGTTTGTATGCTCTTCTCATTCTTCCTACTCTTGGGGTGGATCAATCGGCAGATAATGCACTTCACCGATCAATGAGAACAAACTGCCCACATGTGCATTTGTGTAGCAGCCCCTGACATCAGGTGGAAAGTAGCACCAGAGTGTGTGGTGACACTTGCAGGCTGCCCTGCCCTCAGCACATTCTCAGCTTGTGTTGGTTGTCAATGCAAACAATACATTTCATTGTATAAAAAAGACACAAAATGCTGGCAGAACTCAGCAGGCCAGACAGCATCTATGGGAGGAGGTAATAACGACAAGGAATGAATGGACAAGGGAGTCGTGTAGGGAGCGATCTTTGTGGAAAGCCGAGAGTGGGGGGGGGGGGGGGGGGGAGGGGAAGATGTGGTTGGTTGTGGGATCACGTAGGAGGTGGCGGAAGTTACGGAGGATTATACGTTGAATCTGTAGGCTGGTAGGGTGATAGGTGAGGACCAGGGGGACTCTATCCCTGGTGGGCTGGCGGGGGGATGGGGTGAGGGCAGAGGTGTGTGAAATACGGGAGACGCGATGGAGGGCAGAGTTGATAGTGGACGAAGGGAAGACCTTTCTTTAAAAAAGGAAGACATCTCCTTTGTCCTAGAATGAAAGCAGATGTGGCGGAGGTGGAGGAATTGAGAGAAAGGGATAGCATTTTTGCAGGAGACAGGGTGGGAGGAGGAATAATCTAGGATCGCTCCCTACATGACTCCCTTGTCCATTCATCCCCCCCATCCCTCCCCACGGACCTCCCTCCGGGCACTCATCCCTGCAAACGGAAGAAGTGCTACACCTGCCCCCACACTTCTTCCCTCACCACCATCCCAGGCCCCAGACAGTCCTTTCAGGTGAGGCACCACTTCACCTGCGAGTCAACTGGGGTGATATACTGTATCCGGTGCTCCCCATGTGGCCATTTATACATTGGGGAGACCCGCCGCAGACTGGGAGACCGTTTCGCCGAACACCGGCGCTCGATCCTCCAGCAGTGGCGGGATCTCCCTGTGGCCACACACTTCAATTCCACAGACCACTCCCACTCCGACATGTCTGTCCACATCCTCCTCTACCGTCAAGATGAGGCCACACGCAGGTCGATGGAGCAATACCTTATCTCCCACCTAGGTAGCCTCCTTCCTGCTGGCATGAACATCCAACTCACTGACCTCCGTTGGTACCCCTGCCCCCCACCCTTACCCCCATCGCTATCTATTATTTTAGTCTGGTTCTCTTTCTCTCTCTTTTTCCCCCCTCACTCTAATCTCTCCCCCCAGCCCTACCTTTCTTTCTCTTTTATTTCCCATAATTCTCCACCTTCCCCCTCGCCCATTTTCCTCCAGCCTATCACTTCCCAGCTCTCTACTTTATCCCTCCCCCCACTTCTTATCCCCCCTCGACCATCCCATGTTACCTCACTCCTGATGAAGGGTTTCGGCCCGAAACGTCGTTATTACCTCCTCCCATAGATGCTGTCTGGCCTGCTGAGTTCTGCCAGCATTTTGTGTTTTTTTTAATTTATTTCCAGCATCCGCAGATTCACTCGTGTTGCCTTTACATTTCATTGTATGTTGTAATGTACATCTGATAAATAAATGAATCTGAATAATCCATTCTTGACGGGTATAACGATGCATTGTGATTAATGATTCTCAGAGTAGAGTCAGTTGGTGTCAGCCTGGGTCACAGATCGGTGAGATTAGACCGGGGTTGGAACATTCCCTTCTCTGCAGGAAATTATGGAACATTATGGTTGTTGCATCATTTGTCATCCGCTGCCCGTGAGATGTTTAATGATTTGAATTTAATTTTAATTTCAGGGCTTTCCCTCAAGGATGTTATACTGATCGCTGTATTGACTGCAGGACAGGTGATTTCTGCACCATCTCTTCGTTCAGCCGTGTTACCGGACCAGTGGAGGTGGAAAACCCTCGGAGGTATCTGTCATTGATTAATTTGCTCCTGCATGAACTTTCAGACACCACCCAGTAAACCTGAATGAACTTTAACAAAAATAAGGGAAAATGTGGATAGTCGATTACACCTTTGACCCCTCCCCCCACTTCCCCTCTGACCTGTGACCTGTGAGATGCAATTGCCCATTTTTTCCCAGTTTTGAGGTGCTTTGCTGTGACACAGAATACCTGAAACAGTGCTGGAGTCACCTCTGACCAAACTGCAGAAGATATTTAGGAGAAGTGGCCATGAGAGGAGCCGTCTTCATTCACTCGTGTTTGCTGCATTGTGTTGTCTCATCTCACTGTGTCACCAAGTCTGTTTAGAGGTGGGACTGAGGGAAAGATGCCCTTTCATCCTGATGGTGGCTGTGCCTTTGGAAACAGGGGCCTCATTCACATAGAGGGCAGAGTTGTGAAGGGAGTTCTACTCCCATCTAGTGTCAGGGGTTTGAGCAGTTGTCTCTCAGACCTGCTGGTGAGCGTACAGTACATGTGGCTCTTTCTTTCAGACTTGATGGCAATTTCTCTTGGGTGTTTGCAAAAGTTTATTTTGAAAGAACCTCTCTTTCCAATGCAGTTTTCCACATGGGACACCTCTGTCTCCCAGAACCAAAGAAGATGCAACACCTGCTTTATTACCTCTTCCCTTTCCCCATTCCTGGCACACATATAACCCTCCAGGTAAAGCAGTGAGTGACTTGTACTTCCAATTCTGTGTCCTCACAGCAGTTTCCTGCACATTGGAGAAACCATTACAGGTTGTGTGACCACTTTGCAGAACACCGAGGGTAACAGTGAGCTTCCAGTTGCCGATCACTTTAGTTTTCTCTCTGATTTCCCATCTTTAACCTCTTCCCCAGTTCCAGCAAAGCCCATTGAGGAGCAGCATCCCTTATTCCACATTGAGTCCCAGGAGCTGCAATAATGAATTCATCAATTTCAGATAACCAGCCATTCCAGTTTATGTTAGAACTGACCACTTCTGATACAAGATCAGAGTGTGTGACCAAAACTCTGTTTTCCACTCTCCACAGATGCAGAAATGGAAATCCGGAATTCTTTTTTATTCCAAATTTCCAGCAACTGCAGTGTATCGTACACCGTTGTTTTTCTTTCTCTTGTATTTCTCAGGATTTCTCTCACGCTTCTCTGTGACTAGAAACATCAAATCTCTGCACAAATGCTGCTTCTACTGCAGTGTCCCTCCAGCATTTTCTCTGATACACTCAGCTCCCTCCTGTACCTAATAAAGTGGCCACTGAGTGTGTGTTCATGGTCTTCTGCTGCTGTAGCCCATCCACTTCAAGGTTCGATATGTTGTCTGTCAAAGATGTTCTGCTGCACACCACTGTTGTAACACGTGGTTATTTGAATTACTGTCACCTTCCTGTCAGCTTGATACAGTCTGGCCATTCTCTGACAAAACATTTTCATCCACAGAACTGTCACTCACTGGATGTTTTATTTTGCTTTTTGGACCATTCTCTGTGAACTCTAGAGACTGTTGTGCATGACAATCTCAGTAGATCCGCAGATTCTGAGATTCTCAAACCACCACATCTGTCATCAACAATCATTCCGCAGTCAAAGTCACTTAGATCACATTTCTGCCCCATCCTAGTGTTTGGTCTGAACAACAATTGAACCTCATGACAATTTTTGAATGCTTTTATGCATTGAGTTGCTGCCAGATGATTGGCTGATTGGATATTCACATTAACGCACAGGTGTACCTAATAAAGTGGCCACTGAGTGTATTTCAGATTCTCAACACGTGGGGTTTTCCAGTCACTATATTGTTTTGGACACATTGTGTTCAGCTCCAGTCACCAGGCAACCGGATGGATTTGAATGACCAGACAGTGATGTTGCCATGGCTGAGCTGCAGGATTTTGCTTTTATTTAAATACAGAGAGGTGACGATGGGAGATTTCAAAGTAGGAGGATCAATATCTGAGGAGAAGGAACCATTAACAATGTCAGTTAACATTTGCCCTGGAAGAGAAGTTGGCAGTGAAGAGGATCAATTGAACAAGAAGGGGCAGGATTAGAACGGGGATGGTACAGCAGAGTTCAAAGTACATTTATTATCAAAGTATGTGTACGATATACAACATTGAGATCCGTCTCCTTACAGGCAGCTACAAAACAAAGACACACAATAGAACCCATGAAAAAGAAGATTGTCAAACACATGATGTGTAGAAAAAAATACAAACAATAAAATTAAACAGATAACATTCAGAACTGAAGTTGATGAAAGTGAGTCCACAGACACGAAGCCTGACACAGACACACGGTGGCTTTGTAGAGAAACTGAAATTAGAACTGAGATGGGATAGAATCCAGTGAGAGAGATGCAATTTCAACACCAGGGCAACAGGAACATTTGGGAACATTGATCCACTGGGCAAAGGGATGGGAGGGAACCACAGAGACAGGCGGACAGTCTCAGTCACACCCATCGATGGGCATCTAACATGTTGTTGGAGAAAAATTACAGAGTCAAGAGCAAATCAGGGATTATTCTTGCACTTCAGGTTAATCTTTGAACAAATAATTTAGTGATGGGGAGGAAGACCGATGATGCTGAATCAGGTGCATCTGGTTCTGATGGTTTAGAACATTTCTCACCAAGGACATTTACTGTTATGTCTTTTACATTTGGGGAGATGAGATGGAGGGTTTGTCATTGGTAACAACTGGGGTGAGAGAGTAACGGTTAAAGTGGGGTCAAGGGTGGGATTGCGATTGATCCCTGGGGTGCTAGCATTGATTGATGTCCAGAATGGCCTCCAGTGTCATAATCAGTCTGCATAGATTGTTAATGGCTTGCGTATTTTTTATTTCTCCACAGGACGTCTGGGATACAGATTTTATTTTCTAAGCCTGTGGATCTGTAATACTTTGTCACTTACCGCCATGTACATTGTGTTAGTGTATTGGTCTGTGGTTGGAGGTACGTGACCAATACTCTTATCATTCACAATTGTTTAATGTAATGTAATGTATACCAATGTTAAGGAGAACAAAATAGTTATTATTCTGGAATGATGCAGCTAAATCATAATATTTAAATTATAATAATAATATTCACTTCAGAACCCATGGTACTGAGGTGGAAACAGATCAACCCTAATCCTGAGGGGCTGCTGATGTGCCGGATTTGATTGAGGTTTAATTGTGTTCATACAATGATATCACAGTGTCAGCACACTGAGGCCAGTAGTTTATTGTCTCTGGGTTAGTTTCCTGGAGTCTCTACCCAGTTCCCATCATGAGAGATTCCAGTGGGATGCTCAATATCAGCCTCTCAGGACAAGCTGAGGGGAGTAACTACAGGACCCACATCCCCCAAACCAGTGTGAGGGAAGTGTTGCATTTTCAGAAGTCTGGTCTTGGCCATTTAAACAAGTGATGGGGACTTCAGACGGTGTTACTGAGGCTACATTTACTCACTGAGAGGAGACCATGGCAGGTAGTCAGGAGCATCTCCAAGTTCCAGTCTAATGACACTGCAGTTTCCCGACAGGAGGATGTTGCACAGGAAATGACATCACCAGTGTTCCGGATGTGGAAACCCCATTAGGGTGTGAGGATGACCACTGTACACAGCACACTATTGAATTTCTGTGGAGGGCATTTCCACTCTGGAAAAGTAAATCCCAACTGTAAAACACTGAATCAAAACGGTGCTTTGTAAGGGAATTTCTGTGGTAACGTTTCTCAGTCCCAACATGTGGAAATAGCTTTCATCTACCATTAATATCTTGAAAACTCCAATTACATCTGAGTAAACAGCAGGGAATGCAGTCCTAGTCTGTGTAATCTCTGATAATTTAACACTCCAGTACACCTCTGCCTTTGGATGAGACATGAAACCAAGGAACCATTTATGTTCCCTGGGAGAATGTAACGGATCATCTGGTGATATTTCCTAAAGAGCAAACAAAGTTCTCACCAATATCCAAGAAAATAATTCTCCCAACCGCATCACTAAAGCAGATTTAGCTTGGTTGTCAGAGGCAGAGGTGGCAATGGATGACAAATAGTGTACTGCAGTGATTAGTGCTCAGTCCCCTGTTGTTTGTCATTGATGTTAACGATTTGGACAAAAATGTAGGTGACATGGTCAGTATATCTGTGGACAACAGCAAAATTGGTGCGATAATGGACAGTGAAAAAAGTTGTCTAAGTGAGCTGTGTCAGTGGGCATAGGAATGGCAGATGGTAATTAACTTTGGACAAGTACATAGTTCCCTGGAAGTGGTGACACAGACAGACAGGATTGTAAAGAAGGTGCGTGGTGTGCTTGCCTTCATTGGTAGGGCATTGAGTACAAGGTTGGGACGTCACGTTACAATTTATTATCTTTAGTTGGGCCATACCTGGAGTATACTCTTCCAATCTTGCAGACATAAATAAATATTACAAATAAATGTAATCATAAAATGAATATTACATAATCAGAATTAGGTGTATTAGCATCAGCATGTGTCGTGAAATTTGTCAACTTAACAGTGCAGTTCAATGCAATACATAATATAGAAGAAGAAAATAATAATAACTAACTAAATCAATTACAGCGTATGTATATCGAATAGATTAAAAATTGTGTAAAAGAAGAAAAACTGAAATATTATATGTTAAAAAGGTGAGGTTATGTTCAAGGGCTCAATGTCTATTTAGGAATTAGATGGCTGATGGGAAGAAGCTGTTCCTGAATCGCTGAGTGTGTGCCTTCAGGCTTCTGTACCTCCTACCTGATGGTAACGGTGAGAAAAGGGCATGGCCTGGGTGCTGGGGGTCCGTAATAAAGGATGCTGCCTCATGTCCTGGGTACTTTGTAGGCTGGTACCCAGGATGGAGTCGACTAAATTTACAACCCTCCAGCTTCTTTCGGTCCTGTGCAGTAGCCCCACCCCACCCCCACACCAGACAGTGATGCAGCCTGTCAGAATGTGATTAGTCTAGAAAGAGTGCAGAAAAGATTCACCAAGATGGTGGGCAGAGTTAAAGTAGATTTTCACTGTGGCTCCCATTCACAGAATTTGTCTGAATTTTTCAATCTACGTACATCAGTGAATAGATATGCAGAGTCAAAGCAGCTGTCAGAAACACTCCTGTTCCCTTCCTCTGTTCACCATCTGACATTTCAACACAAACATCTGGAGTGATGGAGCTGGTGACAGTGACTGACATGTCTGAGTGTTCGATGAATGCCATGTACAGCTTTCTCTTCTCTGATGGACTGTTACCACAGCATGAAATGAGGGAAATTAGGTTGCAATCACACTGAATGCAGCCAGTGAGGAATTTCCACCAGTGAAGAATTGGCATCGAGCTCCAATTATGAGCAACAGATGCTATGGAAACTGGTCAGAATTGGAATGGGAATTTCAGCAGGTTTCTGTGATATTTATAGGTTTCTCCATAAGCAACTGTTGTGGATGTTGGGAGAAAGAGACTATGGACCTTAATGAACTCCTTAAGGTCTGGCCATTGGAACCAGTAGGAGCAGCCAGTGCAGAAATTGGCAGCAGGTGACATGTAAAGACTGGGCTGGAGACCCACGTGGAAAATAGAGTGGGCACCATGAATTAGTCATTCCTCCATGGCATTGCAGTTCAGTGTCTTGTTAATCTACCAGAGGGTCTGCTGGTGCAGGTCTGGGTCACAGGTTGGCACACTGGGTGGGAATTGGCACGTTCCCTTCACTGGGACATCAGTGTAAGAGTTTGGTTGTTGCAACCACTGGAAGTTTTCATTGACCTTTCTCTGGAGCTTTGTTACATGTTTGCTTATTTGATTTATTTTTAATTGCAGGCCTTTCACCGTTGGACTTTGTAGTGATTTGTGTGTTGATCGTAGGATTGCAGCTTTCTTCATTTTATATCAATGATCTTCTGGATGTGACCGAGATTTGGGAATTACTGAAAGGTATCTGTCATTGTTTAATGCACACTTGCATATAAATTTGCAAGCAAGTAAAATGTGACATATCTTCAAAAAGAAAAGGGTATCAAATTAAATCTCGTCTGAATTAACAACAACTTATCCCAATTCTTCCAGTCCTCTACGTTTGGGTGAAGTTGTTCTTTTCCTTCCAGTTATAAGCTGATGTTTTGCACTGACACAGAATGCCTGGAAATATTTGGGAATTGTCTCTGAACTGACTCCAGAGGGGTCTTTAACAGAAGGGGCCCTGAGAGGGGCTGACTCAATTCATTTGTGTTTCACATTGTGTTGAACTTCAATGTAACACAAAATCAGTTTGGAGCTGAGGACCGAGGGAAAGGTTCCCCTCATGATCCAGACAGTGGTAAGGTTGGGAAGGAGTAGAACAGTCTCCCTTGTGTCTCTCTTGGATACTTACAACAACATTTTCATTCAACAGCAGCTTTCAGCTCTGTGGCTTTTACCCCCAAGTTCCTTTCCAGCTTATAAAATAAAGTTCAAAATATTGTTATTCGTTCCTCTTGTCCTCATTCAGGAATTTCCTGGCTAAGTCCACTTCACAAATAAACTTTCAACACAGATTATAGTTCAAGAATAGTAGCAAAACCTCCAGTTCCTGGCATTAATATAACGAATTATATTAATTCATAAGGTTGTGCCTTACGAGCCTGATTGAATTTTTTGAGGATGTGACTAAACACATTGATGAAGGAAGAGCAGTAGATGTAGTGTATATGGACTTCAGCAAGGCATTTGATAAGGTACCCCATGCAAGGCTTATTCAGAAAGTAAGGAAGCATGGGATCCAAGGGGACATTGCTTTGTAGATCCAGAACTGGCTTGCCCACAGAAGGCAAAGAGTGGTTGTAGATGAGTCATAGTCTGCATGGAGGCCGGTGACCAGTGGAGTGCCTCAGGGATCTGTTCTGGGACCCTTACTCTTTGTAATTTTTTATAAATGACCTGGATGAGGAAGTGTAGGGATGGGTTAGTAAGTTTGCTCATGACCCAAAGGTTGGAGGTGTTGTGGATAGTGTGGAGGGCTGTCAGAGGTTACAGCGGGACATTGATAGGATGCAAAACTGAGCTGAGAAGTGGCAGATGGAGTTCAACCCAGATAAGTGTGAAGTGGTTCATTTTGGTAGGTCAAATATGATGACAGAATATAGTATTAATGGTAAGACTCTTGGCAGTGTGGAGGATCAGAGGGATCTTGGGGTCCGAGTCCATAAGACGCTCAAATCAGCTGCGCAGGTTGAATCTGTGGTTAAGAAGGCGTACTGTGTATTGGCCTTCATCAATCATGGAATTGAATTTAGGAGCCGAGATGCAATGTTGCAGCTATATAGAACCCTGGTCAGACCCTAATTGGAGTACTGTGCTCAGTTCTGGTCGTCTCACTACAGGAATGATGTGGAAGTCATAGAAAGGGTGCAGAGGAGATTTACAAGGATGTTGCCTGGATTGGGGAGCATGCCTTTTGAGAATAGGTTGGGTGAATCGGCCTTTTCTCCTTTGAGGGATGGATGATGAGAGGTGACCTGATAGAGGTGTATAAGATAATGAGAGGTATTGATCGTGTAGATAGTCAGAGGCTTTTTCCCAGGGCTGAAATGGTTGCCACAAGAGGGCACAGGTTTAAGGTGCTGGGGAGTAGGTACAGAGGAGATGTCAGGGGTAAGTTTTTTACTCAGAGAGTGGTGAGTGTGTGGAATGGGCTGCCGGCAATGGTGGTGGAGGCGGATACAATAGGGTATTTTAAGGGACTTTTGGATAGGTACATGGAGCTTATTAAAATAGAGGGCTATGGGTAAGCCTAGTAATTTCTAAGAGAGGGACATGTTCAGCACAACTTTGTGGGCCGAAGGCACTGTATTGTGCTGTAGGTTTTCTATGTTTCTGTGAAATATACTGTGAAGCTTCAGAGGCAAATTGCACAATAATATGTCGGCAAGTCACAGGGAACAATAATGATGCAGGTGACCCTGGACTGAACATAGAGTTCAGTTTGAAAGGAGGAGCACAAGTGCAGAGTTTCAGACAGGGAAAGTCAGAGTTTGGTCTTTGTGGTAAATCAAAGCACACACACCAGTGGTGGAGAGATGAAGATCAGGAGTTCACAGGAGAAGAGAGTTAGAGAAGTGAAGAAATTTCAAATGCATCTGGACTAAACTGTTGTAGAACTGGGTCAGGGAATGTGAGGTATAAAGATCTAGCAGGTTCTGAGAGCACAGATGAGATTTTAATCATTAGGCATAATAACAGGACACCTAAAACAAACATCCCTGAATCAGTAAAGATCAACATAGTTTTGTGAGAGGGATATTATTTTTGATCTATTTATTGGCCTCTTTTTACAGTGATAACGTGCTGTGGGTAAAGGTGGATCTGCTGTATTTAGATTTCCAGTGAACATTTACTATGGTGTCATATCAAAGGTTATTGTGGAGAATGTAAAACAGGAAGAAGACAGTCGGCATAAATGGGTCTTTTCTGGTTGTCTGGTTGTAAAACTGGATGCCGCTGTGTTTGGTTCTGGGAACAGAGATTTTCATAATTTTCTGTAATGTTCTTGCTGAGGGAGATGAAGGTACCAATGATATGGAGGTTAAATTTGACACCAACATAAGGAGGAAAGTAAATTGTGATGAGGACATATGGAGGGTCCAAAGTGATGAGAATGGGCAAATCATCTGACAAATGGAGTGTAAGGTGGCAGAATGTGGAATTGTTCATTTTGTCAGGGAAAACGAAGGAGTGTATTATTGAAATGGGGAGAGGCTGCAGATGCAGAGGGAGCTGGGTTCACTGGGCATCATTAGCAACTGGGAAAATTTCAGCTTCAGCAAATAATCAGAGAAGCTATCAGAATGTCACATTTATTGTAGAGTGAACTGACTATACAAGAGTTAAAATTATCTTCAGTTAAATAGGACACGTTCAAGTTTATTGTCATCTGACTGTACATAATACAACCAAATGAAACAAATATTCCTCCAGACCACGGTGCACCCACAAAACACAGATCACTCACAGCAGAGAAAACAAAATATTACCACAAATAAATTAATAAAACATAATTCAGAGTGCATGTAGTGTGCAGCACAGGTAAACAGTAAACAGCTTGCTGAGGGGGAGCAGTTTCAAGTTGCTGGGTGTCAACATCTCTGAGGATCTATCCTGGCCCAACATCTTGATACAATTACAGTGGCAGCGGCACGACAGCGGCTATATTTCCTGAGGAACTTGAGGACAACTGGGATGTCACCACAGACACTCACAACTTTCTGCCGATGCACTGTGAAGAGCTTTCTAACTGGTTGCATCACCGTCTGGTGTGAGGGTCACTGTACAGGATCGGAATAAGCTGCAGAAAGTTGTAAACTCAGTCAGCTCCATCACGGGCACCAGCCTCCCCAGCATCCAGGACATCTTTTAAAGGCAATGCCTCAAAAAGGTGGCATTGACCCTTCAGGCCCCCCATCACCCAGGATATGCCCTCTTCTCATTGTTAAGATCAAGGAGGAGGTAGAAGATCTGAAGACACTGATGTGAAGTTCCAAACCAACCTTGAGTCAACGATGGATCCTCGACAGCTGTGGCAGGGTTTGAATGCTATCACCTCTTATAAAGTTAAATCAAGTGACATGGGAGACAGCAGAGCTTCACTTCCAGATGAGCTCAATGTTTTCTCTGCTCACGTTGACTATCAGAACATGGAGGAACCATCGCAAACTCCCACATCCCCCGATGATCCGATGATCTGAAGTGTGGGTTGTCTTCAGGAGGGTGAATCCCAGGAAAGCGTCTGGACCGGACTGGGTAACTGGCCACGTACTAAAATGCTGATCAACTGTCTGGTGTGTTCACTGAGATCTTTAACCTCTTGCTTCGGCAGAGTGTGGTACCACCTGCATCAAGCAGGCTTCATTCATATTGGTGTTCAGGAAGAGCGTGGTGACCTGCTTCAATGACTATCGCCCAGTTACACTGAGGTACATCGACAGTGATGACGTGTTTTGACAGGTTGGTGATGAAACATATCAGCTCCTGCCTGAGAGGCGACTTGGATCCTCTCCAATTTGCATCCGGAGCAACAGGTCTACAGCAGATCCCATCTCATTGGCCCCTCACTTAATCCTGGAACATCGGGACAGCAAAGATTCATCAGGATGTTCGTTATTATCTACAGCTCAGAATTCAATACCATCATCCCCTCAAATCTAATCAATAAGCTACAAGACCTTGGCCTCAATATCTCCCTGTGCAATTGCATCCTGAATCTCCTCACTTGTAAACCCCAGTCAGTTCAGATTGGCAACAACATCTCCTCCACGATCTCCATCAGCACAGGTGACCACAGGGCTGTGAGCTTAGACCCTGCTCTACTTGCTTTACACTTATGACTGTGTGGCTGAGCACAGTTCCAATGCCACATTCAGGTTTGCTGACAACACCACTGTCACAGGCCAAATCAAAGTGTTGATGAATCAGCATACAGGAGGGAGATTGAAAATCTGTCTGAGTGGTGTCACAACAACAACCTCTCACTCAATGTCAGAAAGACCAAGGAGTTGATTACAGACTTCAGGAGAAGGAAACCAAAGGTCCATGAGCCAGTCCTCATCAGAGGATCAGAGGCGGAGAGGGTCAGCAGTTTTAAATTCCTGGTGCTACTATTTCAGAGGACCTGTCCTGGGTCCAGCATGTACAGTCAGTCCCCGGGTTACATACGAGTTCCGTTCCTGAGTCCGTCTTTAAGTCGGATTTGTACGTAAGTCGGAACAAGTACAACTGGTATTATTTAGCGTCAGTTAGTCAAACGTTTGTCTTAGTATATAGTTTATATTTTACCTTACTGTGCATATAAAACACTTAAGAAACATATGTATTCCAATAATTAAACCACTGCGTTGCTTAGTAATAATTGTAGCTTTCATCGGGGCAGGGCATTTCAATTGCTCCATTATTCTCACTTTATCCATTACCCTTTAAAATTGTTCCGATCATTGACCGACTGTAGCCTAATGCTTTTCCAATGACTGATGACGTTTCACCTCTTTCCAAACGCTTTATTATTTCCACTTTATTTTCGATCGCGATTGCTTCCCGTCAATGGAACAGAAACACTGCTGGCGGCGGGTCCCGAGCTCAGCCGGCTTCTGAGGTCCGCTGGGTCCTAAGGACCACCTCACTGAGACAGGCTAAATGGGACAAGTGGGGGCTGTGCTGGGCTTGGGTATTTGATCCTCCACATATTCCACGTGGGAATTTAAACTGGAGGTGGCAGTGTTTTTTTTAACGAGGTCGAGTTGTGAGCTCGACATCAACCCAGCACGAACGGTACGGGAGTCAGTGGATCGACATCAACCCGGCACGGATGGTACGGGAGTCACTGGATCGACATCAACCCGGCGCGGGAGCAATCTGTCACTGGATCGAACCTCGGTTCTTGAGCCCAGCGCTGATCTCACTGCACCACCAGCTGACCGGAACCGGGGGGAGGGGGTTGGGGGGTGTGGGGCGGGGTCAGGGTGAATCTTACTAAGAACAATTTAAGCTAAATACAAAGTTAAACACTCAACACAGTGGCAACGACTTACAATAGCGGACGGTGTTCTCCTTCCTCGGTTCGTAAGTACGAGTTGTCCGTAAGTCGGACGTTCGTAACTCGGGGACTACCTGTAAATGCAATTCTGAAGAAAGCATGGCAGCACCTGCACCATTTCCTTAGCAGTTGGCAGAGATTCGGCACGACATCTAAAACTTTGACAAACTCTCTAACATCTACACTTCTATAGATGTGTAGTGGAGACTATATTGACTGGCTACATCATAGCCTGGTATGGAAATACTAATGACTTTAAATGGAAAACTTGACACAAAATAACAGATTCATCCCAGTACATCACGGGTAAAGCCCTCCGAACCATTGAGCACATCTACATGAAACACTGTCGTAGGAAAGCAGCACCCATCATCAGGGATTCCCACCAACCAGGTCATGCTCTCTTCTCACTGTGGCCATCAGGTAGAAGATACAAGAGCCTCAGGACTCGCACCACCAGGTTCAAGAACAATTACTACCTCTCAACCATCAGGTTCTTGAACAAAAGAGGATAACTACACTCAACTCCACTTGTCCCAACCTTGAAATGTTCCCACAACCAATGATCTCACTTTCAAGGACTCTGTCTCATTATCTCATGTACTTGTTATTTATCTGCATTTGCGCAGTTGTTGTCTTCTGCACTCTGGTTAATCTTTCATTGATCCTGTTATCGTTACTATTCTAGAGATTTGCAGGGCAGCACACAAGAAAGTGAATCTCAGGGTTGTATATGGTGATATTTATGTACTTTGATAATGAAATTGACTTTGAACTTTAAACAATTGACACTCTGCGAAGACCCTCAGGATTTTCTCGTAGAACAGTACAGCACAGGAACCGGCCCTAAGGCAGAGTGTCTGTGCTGAACATGATACCAAATCAAACTCATCCCTTCTGCCTGAACACCATCCATATCCCTCCATCCCCTGCAGACTCTTCTACCTGAACACGATCCATATCCCTCCATCCCCTGCAGATTCTTCTGCCTGAACACGATCCATATCCCTCCATCCCCTGCAGATTCTTCTGCCTGAACACGATCCATATCCCTCCATCCCCTGCAGATTCTTCTGCCTGAACACGATCCAAATCCCTCCATCCCCTGCAGATTCTTCTGCCTGAACACGATCCATATCCCTCCATCCCCTGCAGATTCTTCTACCTGAACATGATCCATATCCCTCCATCCCCTGCAGATTCTTCTGCCTGAACACGATCCATATCCCTCCATCCCCTGCAGATTCTTCTGCCTGAACACGATCCATATCCCTCCATCCCCTGCAGATTCTTCTGCCTGAACACGATCCATATCCCTCCATCCCCTGCAGATTCTTCTGCCTGTCTGAATGCCTTTTAAATGCCTCCCCCACCCCTGGCAGCCCACTCCAGACACTTGACACTCTGTAAAATAATTTGCCTTGCACATCTCCTTTAAACTTTTTCCAATTGACCTTCCAGCTACAGCCTCTAGTTTTTGACATTTCCACCCTGGGGAAAAAGACTGACTGTCTACCCTATCTATTCCTCTCATAATCTTATAAACTTCTGTCAGGTATTCCGCCTCACCCCTCAGCCTCTGACACTCCAGATAAAACAATCAGAATTTGCCCAATCTCTCTTTGTAGCTCATACCCTCTAATCCAGACAGCATCTTGGTAAAACTTTTCTGCACCCTCTCCAAAGCCTCCACATCCTTCCTACAACTGGGCAAACAAAACTGCACACAATATCTGTACAATGTCTGCAACTCTGCCAATATTCTTTTTGTCGTCAGAAAAGTTACCATCTAAGTTTCCATCCAAGTCACTTCTGGATTACAAACAACAGAGGTCCCAGCACAGATACCTACAAAACACCACGAGTCACAGACCCCCACCCAGAATAACAACCATGCTGAAGAGTAGTGGTCACCAACCTTTTTAAGCCCAAGGTCCTACCTCGGCCTTAGTGAAAGGCAAGATCGACCCCAGATCGATTAGTTACACGCATGCACACCAGGGTAGAAAAGACTGGAAGTAAAACTCCGCAACCTGGAAGTAGAAATAATGCACGAAGACCAGCGGTCACTACAATTTTTTGCACCACGGACCGGTTAAATATTAACTATATTGTTGCAGACCGGCTGATGGGGAGGGGTGGGGGTGGTTAAACACGACCAGAATACAGCGATACTCGAAGCAGGCTCCTTATGTCCAGTCTATTCCGCAATTTAGTTTTCGTGGCTCTCAGCACTTAGCTTCTGTCCCACTGCTCATGTTTTTTCCACTGAAAAAACTCAGAGGGTTTGTCTTTAAGTGCAGGGTGCTTGGAGTCAAGGTGCCGAAGCAGTTTTGAGGGATTCATTGCCTCATTACACAACCGCTTGCCCACCCGCTGCCAGGCACCTTGGCGAGGTGCAGCTGTTCCCGTACCAGGGCTGCGGCGGTCGCAGTCCAGAGACAGTCACCGACCGAGCGAGGAGTGTGACAGGACGCGCATCCGCCCCCCCCTTGTAGGATCTATCGGCCGACAAAAGTTTGGCTCGAGGGATAACTTTCAGTAGACCACAGCGAGGTAGCGGCTCTGCTACTTACGAAACCCTGAGCCCGAATTAGGTCGTCTGCGAATATTTTAGCAGCAGGTTCACGAATATTCGGTGTGGTAAGCAGATTTAGAGCCGGCGCCCATCTGTCCGTCCTCTTGGCCAGTAGCAACGGCACTTCCCGCCGGCCGCATGTGGCAGCCAGTTACCCGAGGCCAACTAGTGATCCCTGGTGGGATGTAGAGGGATTGTCCAACCCAGCTAACACAGGTCTTTACAGACATCTTTAACATCTCTCTGAAACAGTTCACTGTCCCTGCAGGTTTCCAGGCAGCCACCATCATTTCAGTGTCCGAGAGAGACAGTAATTGGCCGAATTGATTACCACTCAGTGGCACTGACCTCAACAATCATGAAGTGCTTTGAGCAGCTGGTAATGGATCGTATGAAATCCCACCTTCCAGCTACATTGGACCCTTCCCAGATCACCCACCACTCAAACCACTCATGTCAGAGAGTTAACCATAAAACACACACCTTCTCCTTTTGCCTTCCCCGAGTCAGCAGTTGGGTCCATTCTGTGAATCGTGAATCCCTCTGGTCTGTCTGCTGCATCCGGCGTGTCTGGAGAAAGCCACGTTTCCATAAAGCATACATTCCCTACAGATTCTTCTGCCTGTCTGAATGCCTTTTAAATGCCTCCCCCACCCCTGGCAGCCCACTCCAGACACTTGGCACTCTGTAAAATAATTTGCCCTGCACATCTCCTTTAAACTTTTTCCCATTGACCTTCAAGCTACAGCCTCTATATTCGACATTTCCACACTGGGAGAAAGACTGACTGTCTACCCTATCTATTCCTCTCATAATCTTATAAACTTCTGTCAGGTATTCCGCCTCACCCCTCAGCCTCTGAGACTCCACATAAAACAATCCGAGTTTGCTCAACCTCTCTTTATAGTTCAAACCCTCTAATCCAGGCTTTACTGCACCCTCTCCAAAGCCTCCACATTCTTCCTACAACTGGGCAAACAAAACTGCACACAATATCTGTACAATGTCTGCAACTCTGTCAACTTTCTTTTTTGTCATCAGAAAAGTTACTATCTAAATTTCCATCCGTCACTCCTGCATTACAAACAACAGAGGTCCCAGCACAGATACCTACAAAACACCACGAGTCACAGACCCCCACCCAGAATAACAACCATGCTGAAGAGCGTGGCCTCACTCTGCCCAAGGTTGCCACTGGTCCCCTAAAACTTTGGTAAAGTCTAATTTGGAGTACAGTGTGTAGTTTTGGTCACCTACCTACAGGAAAGATGTAAATAATTTTGAGAGAGAGCTTTTCATTATGTTAATGCCAGGAGCTGGAGGTTTTGCTACTATTCTTGAACTATAATCTGTGTTGAAAATTTATTTCCGCAGGGATCGGTGCTGGGTCTGTTGTTGTTTGTCATCTATGTCAACAATCTGGTTGGTAATGTGATTCACTGGATCAGTAAATTTGTGACTGACACCAAGCGTGGGGGTGTCGTGGACAGTGAGGAAGGCTGTCATTGCTTGTGGGGGGATCTGGACCAGCTGGAAAAATGGGCTGAAAAATGGCAGATGGAATTTAATGCAGACAAGTGCTTGGTGATGCACTTTGGGAGGACCAACCAGGGCAGGTCTTACACAGAGAATGGTAGGGCACTGAGGAGGGTGGTAAAACAAGGGCATCTGGGAATACAGGTCCAGAGTTCATTGAAAGAGGTGTCACAGTGAGGGAGGGTCATACAGAAACCTTTTGGCACATTGGTCCTCTTAAATCAATATACTGAGTACAGGAGTGGGATGTTATGTTGAAGTTGGATATCGAAATTGGTGAGGCCCAGTTTGGAGTACTGTGTGCAGTTTTGGTCACCTACCAACTGGAAAGATGTAAATAAGGTTGAAAGAATGCAGAGAAAATTGGCAAGGATGTTGGAGGACCTGAGTTACAGGGAAAGATTGAATAAGTTAGGACTTTATTCCTTGGAAAGTAGAGGTTTGGGGGGAGATTTGACAGAGATTTTGAAGGGTACAGATAGGGTAAATACAAGCAGGATTTTTCCACTGAGGCTGGGTGGATCAACAAATAGAGGTCATGGGTTAAGTTTCAAAGATCAAAGTTTCAAAGTGCATTTATTATCAAAGGATGTCAAAATTATACAAGGTTGAGATTTGTTTGCTTAAAGACAGTCACAAAGCAAGGAACTCGAAAGAACCCAATTGAAGAAAATGAGACCAACTCCCCAGTGCCCAGAGAGAAAGAGAAACAGAAACACCAAAACAAATCATATAAACAATAGAAGCGAGCAACAACAACAGCATTCCGAACCAAACTGAGTCTTTAGATCCAAATCCCTGGAGCAGCCTGGAGTAGGCCCAAAGCCTCGGTATTCACTTCATCATTGTAACGGGGTAAACAGCTGCAAAGTTCACAGACACGAAGCACAGCAACCGGGGTCAATCTCACAACCTTAGCTGTGGAGAGAGAAACCCCCAGACTATCTGGGCTGGTATTTAAATTCAAAGTACATTTTATTATCAAAGTATGTATACATTATACAACCTTGAGATTCATCTCCTAACAGGCAGCCATGAAACAATGAAACACAAACACTAACTCCATATATCTGAAAAAAGTCTAACACCCAATGTGCAGAGAATTACAAGGAACATGTCCAGAGGAAAGTACAAGAATAAATTAACCCACAAAAAAGACCTTTGAACCTCCGAACCTCAGTGGTTGAAGTTGTTGGAACCTCACACTGGAACCCCATGTTTTGCTACTGGTGAATCACTACGGGCTGAGATATAGCTTTCGAAAGAGCTGTTCTCAACCTCTCCAAATTGCCCAGAGCAATCCAACCTCATCTGACTCTCGACATCCTGCCTTTCCAGTCTAAATGGGCCAGCATTTAGATGGTCCAAACAGTGGATTGTACATCAAAATAGGAGCCTTGAAAACACAGCCCACGATTCGGTTCAGACGCGGATTTTGCTGCTGAAGAAGCTGTTCTCGCTCTCTCCAATTTGGCTCAGTGCTTCGAGAGTTCCATCCTCATACCCGGTTAGTTGGACGAGCATCGAACTCCTCTGTCCTGTCTTCTCCCCTCCGAACCATTCACTCCAACCAGCACGGCTCCAACTCCAAGTGTGTTGATCTTGCAGCGCACCAGCAGGGCACATCCCGTGAATTCACTTTGACTTCACTCGCTTCTTCATTGCTTGTGGTCGTGGTTTACCACAATTTATTTAAAGTGTCATTAATGATGTTTTTAATCGAATTCCTTTGCTTTCAAACTCGCAGTGAGCTGTCACCTGCCTTCGGTAGTGCTATCGTAAACTGGAAAGGTGAAAGTTTAAGAGGAAACTTGATCATTCAGAGGGTTGTGAGATTCTGCATCAAAGTGCCAGCAGAAGTGGTAGATGAGAGGTCAATTTCAATGTTTAAGGGAAGTTTGGATAGGTACATGGATGGGAGGGTATGAGGGCTATAGTCCGATGCAGGTCGATGGGAGTAAGCAGTTTAAATGGTTCAGCATAGACTAGATGGGACAAAGGGCCTGTTTCTGTGCTGTACTTTTCTATGACACTGTAGGTCCTGACAACATCCTTACACAAGTCTCCTGTGCACACTTTCCAGCTGATGGCATCTCTCCTGTAGGAGGGTGACCAAAACTGTTTTACTACTGTAACAGGACTGGGAACACTGACATTCAAACATCAAATTTCCCACTGACTTAGGAGAGGCCAACAAGGATTTGTAACAAGGAAAGGTAGGCTGGTGATGAGAAACACAATTACAAAGACAGTGGGAATCTTGAAGTTGGGTGTGGGGTGGGGTAATGGTTAGTGGTTGGTCTATGAGAGGGGTAATGTTGGAGGTTTAACAGGTGGAAGATCAGTCCTGTCAAATTGTTAACATTCGGTGCTGGAAGGGAAATTGATAATGAATGGAAGGGATGCTTCATGGGTAAGTTTAATGTGGGGAGGTAGTGGGATAAAATCGAGACTGAGATAAAATTCCATGATGGACAACAAGGACAAAGAGAGAGGAGAGAGGCTGATGAATAGTCTGACCCACAAGTCTCCATGGAGACAGGAGACTGATGACACTGGGATCAGGAACAGAAAACAAGTTGCTGGAGGAACCCGGTGGGTCAGCAGCATCTGTGAAGGTAAAGGGGTTGCACACACAAAATGGTCCTGCCGAAGGGTTTCGGCCTGAAACATCGACTCTACTTTTTCCTGCCTGGCCTGCCGAGTTCCTCCAGCATTTTGTGTGTATTCCTCGGATTTCCAGCATCTGCAGATTTTCTCTTGTCTGAGGTAAAGGGGTTGTGAACATTTCAGGTTGAGACCTGATGCAGCTTGTTTTATTTTTACACAAACATTCACGGTTTGGTTCATATCGTTGAAAAACATCAGGGTGATGACCTGGGGGATAACTTTGGATTCCAGTTCATCTTCAAACAGTTCAGTGGGCAAGAGCTGAATCTTTTTGTAATTACCGTAGATTCCGTACTACAGAGCGCACCTGATTAAAAGACGCAGGCTCTAATTTTAGAAAGAAAATCAATTTTGTACTTGTACAAGCCGCACCGGATTTTAAGCCGCAGGTGTCCCACGTTGTAATATGAGATATTTACACAGAAAGATATTACACGTGAGGATTTTTTAACTTTTAATTAATCCGTATGGTAACATAAACAAATACATATTGCAAATGCTTTTTTTCGAACCGTGCCTGTAACACGGCTACTTTTAAATATACATACGTATCGGTAACACACAAATTACGTTGCGTATACTTTTTTACTGAACAGTGCACGAACAACATTCCAATATCTCCTAACGACTGGTAAAAAAATATATACTGCAGCCTACCAGGAAAAGTTATTGATCGCCTTTAACTTAAAAGCAGCTTTTTCGCTCGGGTCTAATGCGCTCGCCCCCACCTTCCCGTTTATCGCAAACCGCCATTTCCCCACAAGACGCGGCGAAACCGGATGTGACGTCATAGCATCCCGGGATGTATTTAACTAGAAAATACTAACAAATAAATTACTAAGCGAAAATATTATAAACTAAATAACTGCCATAAAGGCAGCACAATGCTTTTCTTCGAGTGTTTTCCATGTTGATGAGGGTGAGTACAAATGACTGATTTACAATAATTTAATTGTGAAAGTGTGCTTGATTTATCGTACAATTTCGTTGGACCTCTGTGAACTACTCATCAATTTTATTGGTCTACTGTTACGAGGCAAAATGTTTTTGGTGGCATGAAAAAAAAACATGCATTAGCCGCACCGTAGTAAAAGCCGCAGTGTTCAAAGCTGTTCAAAGCGTGGGAAAAAAGTAGCGGCTTATAATCCGGCATCTACGGTAGTTAAACCAGTTTATCAGACAGGGTGTTCAGGCCTGTTAAAGTTGAGTGTATAGCGATGGAAGTTTTGCCAATGGGCAGAGTCTCAGGTGAATGAGTTATAGTTATAATGGGGAAAGGAGATTTGGTGATATGAAGAGGGTTTGATTCAACACCTCAGTAACTCCTGCAATGTGGACTATAAGGTTGGGAATGTCAAAGAGCACTTGTGAGGAAATTGAGAGAAATTCTTTTTCAGTAATGTGGGTCTGAAGGAGGTGGGAATTTAGGTGGTGGGTGCAAAATAAGAAACCAGCTCTTCCGCCCCCCCCCCTTTCTTGAGAGCAATTGGAAATGAACAAAAACCACTACAAGAGGGGTGTCCTTGGATCGTGTGCACTGCTCACCACTGGATGTCCTGGACAACCTCTCCCCTTATCTGTATTAAATATCCAAGCATTTGGACAGTTCAGCCTGTACCCTTGAGCTGTTTAGTTTCAATGTTGGAATAAGCCACTGCCTGATGCTGTGAGCAGCTGTTCCAGTCATCGGCATCAGAATAGGATTCACAGTCAAACAGTGGAACCTCAGTGTTACAGCTGGGGATGGTTTTTGTTAACACTAGCAACTTGATGTCAGTCTCAGCCCTTGAGATCATGAGGGAATATAGCAGAGAATATCGACAGTGGGCTGTTGCCTTATCTGCTGGACATGTCCAGAGGGAAGCTGCAGTCTATCTGTTTCCACATGCACAGTCACTGGCTGAGGGTTTATCTAAGTTATCAAATGTAAAACAAATCCTGATAGCAGCCACAAACTGTGTTTTGTGTCTCTCTGAGCTCCCCATTTGCTGCAGTGGTGAGTGAACTCCTGAACCTCCTTCAATCCAAAGCTCTGACATCTGATCCATTTCAGAGTTGTTTGGGTTGCTTGATGTTTAGGACATGCAATATCATCACCAATCAAAACAACCCTGAGTCAAGCTCTGTTACCGGGACATTTGTCCATTGATGCATGTGTTAAATCATTTATGTTGTGTGGTTATCAAATGTTGTAAATTTCTTTTTATTTTTGAAAAGGTTCTCAGATGATCACAATTTGGAGGAATTTGAAAGCCATCTGTGATATTGTCCTCATCAATTGTTTCATCATTGCCTGGATCGTCAGCGCTACGATTTCAGGTATGTGGTCAAATAAACTTGTATGAAAATGATGAACTCAGTTCTCTGCAGGGTGGTTGGAATGCATTGAGTATCTCAGTCAGTACATTGTCAGATGCTTTATCAGGACCACCAGCATCTGCAGTCCTCAGCCCCACAACTGGGTGCAGGGAAACCTGCTGGAGGTTCAGACAGTAATGGCCAAACATCAACAGTTCAGAACCACCAGAAACACAGCACAGGTCAGCTGAACACATACAGGTCAGATAAATCACTGGAGGACACATAGGTAAACCGGACTGAGTGATGGAACTTGGGTGATTCGGTGAGTTTCAAGTGAAATTGTTGGACAGCCACATAACCAATTGTTGTGGATGTCAGGAGAGTCAAACCATGGACCATGTGGGATGTCTGGCTGCAGTGTTGTGCACTCCTCAAGGTGTGGCCATTGGAACACCAGAAGATGCAGCCAGTGCAGAATATTGACAGCAAGTGACCAGGATAGATTAGACTGCAGGGAATAATTCAGGTCTGGAATAACAGGTCAGCATGTTGTTATCCCACATTGGAGACCATGCAGTCAGTTGATTCAGTCATGTAGACAAAGTTAGCAAGTCTGGGCAGAGGTTGGTACATTTCCTGCCCTGTGGAGATAAGTGGAAGAGTTTGGTTCTTTGCATCAATAGGCAGCTGTTATGGTCATTTACCTGATGAATTGTTACAGGTTTACTCATTTGAATTTCTTTTTAATTACAGGCCTTTCCACTGCAGGAATTGTCAGTATCGTCTTGTCAATCGTACTGCCAATTGCATTAATTTTAATTCTGATGTGTCGGTCCTTGGTCGCAGGTATTTGTCATTGTATTTTCACACTTGTGTATCAACTCCAGTCACATCTCCAAGTAATTTTAGACTCATTTTAATAAAAAGATAGAAAAGAAAAAACCCTGAATAACCTTCACCCCCACCGAACCCTCTGGATCCCTGTGACTTGTGGGATGAAATTGTCGGACATTTTTCCCAGTTATGAAAGTCTGATTTACAGTGTCACCACAGCTGGAATGATTCTGGAGTCGCCTCTGATCTGACTCCAGAGGGTCTTTAGAAAATGTAGTCTGGAGAGGAACGTGTCTCAGCTCACTGGTGTTTGATCATGGTGTTGTCAAATTTCAGCATCATATCAGGTTGGTGTAAAGGATCCCAATGATGGTGAGTGAGTGAGTGTTTGGGGCCTTTCTCAACCTTGATACAGTTGGGTGTGGGAAGGCCTCTCCTTCAGGCTTATTGTGTATGGAAGTGCCCACAGAGGAAGCATGGCTGTAGATCCGGGTTACAAGTGTGTTTAAGGAAACGGGGTTTTAAACTCCTTATACCGACTATCTTGCTGGCAAACATTCAGTCTCTGGTGAATAAAATCGATGATCTCAGACCCAGGGTGCTGAATCAGAGGGACATTAGGACAGCTTGTGTCCTTTGTTTCACGGAATCCTGGTTAACCCCTTCCATACTGGATGCAACAATTCAGATTGACAGGTTTACAATACACCATCAGGATAGATTATCTATAGAGTCTCTCAAAAGCAGAGGTGGAGGAGTATGCCTCATGATCAACTCTTCTTGGTGCACAAATATATCAGTGCTGTCCCAGTTCTGCTCACTAGACCTGGAATATCTAGCAGTTAAGTGCTGTCCTTTTTCCCTACCACGGGAGTTCTCCGGGGTCATTTTGGTAGCAGTATACATTCCACCTCAGGCCAATGCCAATCAGGCTTTAGATGATCTGAGCAATGGGATCTACATGCACGAAACAGCGCATCCTCATGCCTTTACCATTGTTTTGGGAGATTTTAACCAGGCCAGTCTGAAAAAGTCACTAAGCAATTACCATCAACAGATCACTTGCAATACCAGAGGAAACAACACACTGGACCACTGTTACACCACCATCAAAAATGCCTACCATGCTATTCCACACCCTCACTTCGGGAAGTCTGATCACCTGGCTGTACTTCCATTCCCTGAGCACAGGCAGAGACTGAAGACTGAAGCACCGTGAAGGTTTGGTCAAGGAGCAGGAGCACCTACAGGACTGCCTTGAATCGGTGTACTGGACTGTATTCAGGGATTCATCTTCGAACCTGGATAAGTACGCTGCAGTTGTTACCGTCTTCATTAAAACCTGTGTGGATCAGTGTGTGCCTACAAAGACTTACTGTACATACTCAAGCCAAAAGAAGTGGATGAACCAGGAGGTACATTGTCTGCATTCAAGACTGGCGATCCAGACTTGTACCAGAAAACCATGTATGAGTTGCGGAGAGTTATTTGAAGGGTAAAGAGATCATTTCTAATGAGGTCGAAGGTGACCGGATGCCTGACGACTCTGGCAGGGTTTACAAGACATTACTTCCTACAAAGTGAAACCCAGTAGCATGAATGGCAGCGATGCTTCACTACCAGATGAACTCAACGCCTTCTATGCCCGATTTGAAAGGGGGAACACAACTACAGCTGTGAAGATCTCTGCTGCACCTGGTGACCCTGTGATCTCTGTCTCAGAGGCCGATGTTAAGCTGTCTTTAAAGAGAGTGAACCCTCGCAAGTTGGAAGGTCTCGATGGAGTACCTGGTAAGGCTCTGTAAACCTGTGCCAACCAACTGGTGGGAGTATTCAAGGACATTTTCAATCTCTCACTGCTATGGGCAGAAGTTCCCATTTGCTTCAAAAAGGCAACAATTATACCAGAGCCTTAGAAGAATAACGTGAACTGCCTTAATGATGATCACCCGGTAGCACTCACATCGACAGTGCTGAAATGCTTTGAGAGGTTGATCATGACGAGACTGAACTCCTGCCTCAGCAAGGACCTGGACCTTTTGGAATTTTCCATTTGCCACAATAGGTCAATGGCAGATGCAATCTCAATGGCTCTCCACACAGCTTTAGACCACCTGGACAACACAAACACCTATGTCAGGATGCTGTTCATCGACTATAGCTCAGCATTGAATACCATCATTCCCACATTCCTGATTGAGAAGTTGCAGAACCTGGGACTCTGTACTCCAGTCTGCAAATGGATCCTCGACTTCCTAACCGGAAGACCACAATTTATGCAGATTGGTGATAATATCACTGATGATCAACACTGATGCACCTCAGGGGTGTGTGCTTAGCCCACTGCTCTACTCTCTGTATACCCATGACTGTGTGGCTGGGCATAGCTCAAATACCATCTATAAATTTGCTAATGATTCGACCATTGTTGGTAGAATCTCAGGTGGCGATGAGAGGGCGTACAGGAGTGAGATATGCCAACTAGTGGAGTGGTGTCGCAGCAACAACCTGGCACTCAATGTCAGTAAGGTGAAAGAGCTGACTGTGGACTTTCGGAAGGGTAAGACAAGGGAACACATACCAATCCTCATAGAGGGATCAGAAGTGGAGAGAGTGAGCAGCTTCAAGTTCCTGGGCATCAAGATCTCTGAGGATCTAACCTGGTCCCAACATGTCGATGCAGTTATGAAGAAAGCAAGACAGTGGCAATACTTTATTAGGAGTTTGAAGAGATTCGGTATGTGAACAAATACACTCAAAAACATCAATAGAAGTACCGTAGAGAACATTCTGACAGGCTGTGTCACTGTCTGGTATGGAGGGGCTACTGCACAGTACCGAAAGAAGCTGCAAAGGGTTGTAAATTTAGTCAGCTCCATCTTGGTTACCAGCCTACAAGGTACCCAGGACATCTTCAGGCTGCGGTGTCTCAGAAAGGCAGCGTCCGTTATTAAGGACCCTCAGCACCCAGGGCATGCCCTTTTCTCACCACTACCATCAGGGAGGAGGTACAGAAGCCTGAAAGCACACACTCAGCGATTCAGGAACAGATTCTTCCCCTCTGCCATCCGATTCCTAAAAGGACATTGAACCCTGGACACTACCTCACTTTATTTTTAATATACAGTCGGCCCTCCTTATCCACAGGTTTCGCATGCGCGGATTCAACCAACCGCTGATCGGGAAAACCCGGAAATTCTCTCTCCAGCACTCATTGTTTGAGCATTGTTCGCCTCGCGTCTCGTTTGGTCGCGACTTTGTTTCTGTGAAAAAAATGGCTCCTAAAAAGCAATTAAGTGGTCAAAGCAATTCCTCAAAGGCTAAGAGGGAGCGTAAAGTGCTATCTCTCGCCAAGAGAGTAGAAATCTCAGATCTTTTGAAAAGTGGCATGTCGCTTGCGGAAGTGGCCGTAAGAATGAATCGAGCATTCACACCATAAAGCAGAAGGAAGCTGAAAATCATGGAAGTGTTAGTGCTGCCCCGACAACGGCAAAAATGGCCTCTCTGGTTCATGACTGAGAAAGCATTAAGTGTGTGGCTAGAGGACATGTCACAGAAGCATATCCCCGTTGATGGCCAAATTATACGTGAAAAAGCACTTAGTCTCTATGAGCACTACTCTGACAGGGTTGAGGAGAGTGAGAGTAAGGGTTGCTGGCTAATTCTGTAAAGCGCTACAGCCTCAAGAACTTAAAGATCACGGGAGAATCGGGATCAACTGGTGCCGAGGCAGCATCAGCGTTCCCAGAAGAGCTCAAGAAACTCTTGTCATTATTCCCTAAACAATCCAGTATAACAACTATTTACATAGCGTTTACATTGTATTACATATTTAAGTAATCTAGAGATGATTTAAAGTGTACGGGAGGATGTGCGTATGTCATAGACAAATACTACACCTTTTTATATAAGGGACATGAGCATCCGCGTTTTGGTATCCGTGGGGGGTAACGGAACCAAACCCCCGTGGATAAGGAGAGCCGACTGTATAGTATTTCTGTGTATTTGCACGAATTTAATCCATTCAATATACGTTTACTGTATAAAGTATACTGAATAAGATTGACTTGTTTATTATTATTTATTTTCTTCTATTTTATGTGTTGCATTGAACTGCTGCTGCTAAGTTAACAAATTTCACATCACATGTCGGTGATAATAAACCTGATTCTGATTTTTGTTTTCAATAACACCTTCCAATCAATGAATGCAAGGGAACACCATCTTCTCCCTCTTCCTCCTCCAGTTATAAACCATTCAAAGTTCAAAATATTGACATTCCTTCCTCATGGCCTAACTTTTGCCAGTCCTGGCTAAGTTCACTTTGAGAATAACTTAACCACACAGACTATAGTTCTGCAAGAACAGTACGAGTAACTACTGGTGTTTGTAGTGTAAATGTTCTCTGCTGATTCACAGACTAATTATCAAATGAAGTCTGTCACCGAGAGACAGGAGTCAGGAAAAGGGCCGATGACCCCAGGTTTGGTCAGGGGGTTGTGTATTAAAGAAGAGTTTAATGGATCAGGGAGGGATAGAGAGCTTTATTGGGGGTAAATTCAAGATAAGGAACAAGACAGCTCAAAGCACAAAGTGATGACGATCAGGTTGTCTCAGGTGGACAGGAGGAAACGGATGCAGAAATACAGAAACTTGTAGACTGAGAGAGACGGGGAGTGAAATGTAAAGTCAGAGGGGTCTGAAAGAACAGATCAGCATTTTAATATTGATCCATTGTCTGAGGGAGAACCATGTGGGGCAGTAAACTGGGTACATTACCATCACCAGGGAAGAGGTACTGAGCACATTGTCAGAGCTTCCATCTGCCGAGTCCCAGGTCAAGATGAACTTCATCCTGGGGTCTAAAAGAACAAACTAGAGTTATAATTTATGATCGGTATTAATTTTCTCAAGTTCTCTTGATTGAGAGAAGGTTCCATTAGATTTGAAATCCATTTGACACTCCTCAGCCCTCTTCCCTAAATGGTCAAAAATCCCCCTGCAACCCACAATAGCCGCCCTCACTATCAACGACAACACCTAATTTTGTGTAATATGCAAACTTATTGATCGAGCCTTGCGTTTCTGCATCCAAATCACTGATAAAAATATCAAATAACAAGAGTCCCTACACTGATACCTGCATCACACCACGAGTCACCAGCTTCTATAATGGAAAACAATTTTCTAACTCAGAGCCATTTTGAATCCCCCTGGAAGCCCCTGGATTCATGTCAGGATCATGTCAAAATAGATAACGTTCATTGTCCTCTCTACCCTTTTGGTTATCTCTTCAAAAAAAAAACACCCTGAACGATTCATCAACCATGACTTCCTGTACATAAAGCTATGATGTCTCCTCCTAATCAGATTCTGTCTAATGAAATCCTGGTGGATCCTATTGCTCAGAATTCCCTCCAGTAACTTCCCCACCACTGATGTCAGGCTGACCAGGCTGTAGTTCCCGGGCTTGTCCTTGCTGCCCCTCTTAAACAACAGACCAACACCCAGCATCACCATGTGAACAACAGAGGTTCCAGTGGGAGGCTCACCATCCCCCTGTCAGGGTAAACGGACAGGGAATATCTGTGGTTTTACCAGCATCACCCACATTCTCAGAACCAGTGTGGAGGAAGTTTTGCACTTTGACAGATCTCCACTTTTGGATGAGACATTAAGCCAGAGTCCCATCTGCCTTCTTCGGGAAGGTGTAAAAGATCCTTTGGTGTTATTTCCAAAAGAGCAAAGGATTTCTCCCCAGTATCGGAAAAATAATTCTGTTAACCAACATCACAAAGCCAGCTTTTACATGACTGTTTGTTCAGCCTTACTCAGTACAAACTGAGTCTCATTCCCTCCAACAGTGACTGCACTTAAAGTACTTCACTGTCTGGGCCAGAGACTGGTAAAAGATGCTGTGAGATTACAGGTTCTGTTTCTCACGTGGAGAAGTTCACTCTGCCCCCGCTCACAGGAGTTGGCTGAAATTTTCAGTTCCTGTGTGACGTCATTGAAACGATATGAAGAATGTAAAGAGCTGTCAGACACACTCCTGTTCCTGGCACGATGCAACATCAGACCCTGATATCTGAAATAAAGTAGCTGGTGACAATAAGTGTGATGTGCAGGTGTCGGTCAGCTGTCTGGGCATCAACTTGCCCTCCACAAGGAGACTTTCTCTCCTCGAATGTGTCCCTGACCAGATTGTGGATATTGGCCAGAACCCCTCTAGCTAAATGAGTGGGAGAACTTTTGTGACAAAATGTGGAATCGAGCCAGGGGTTGAGAGTTTCAGTGACTTTCCAGTGAAATTCTGGGGTAACTCCATAACCAATTGTTGTGGAAGTTGGGAAATCAAACCCTGGATCATGTGGGTCAGTGTAGTGCACTCCCAGAGTGGCCATTGCAACACCAGAAGGAGCAGCTGGTGCAGAATATTGGCAGGAAGTGACCTGGAAAGATCGGACTGGAGACGTCTGAGGACAACTGATCAGGGTCGTGAATTGTCTGTTCCAGGTTTCCCACTGTACAGGACGTGCAATCGATAAGACTGGGCAGAGGTTGGCACATGCCCGTCCCTGCAGGGTGAAAGTGGAACAGTTTGGCTGTTTGCAACATTGTGCAGCTGTTGTGGTTATTTCTCTGGGGAATTGTTACATGTTTTCTTATTTGAATTTATTTTCACTTGCAGGTTATTCCATCAAGGACGCTTTAAATGATGTCTTGCTGATGTTGCCATTGGTGAATGTTCTGCTTCTGTTTTACTTGATCTACAAGAAGAAGTTTTATGGTATGTGACTTTACCTTCGTCTATGAGCTCCAGTTATCTCTCCAAGGAATTTGTGACTAATTTCAACAGACATTAATGAAATGAAAACTTGAAAAATCATCCCCCCGCCCCCACAGACCCCCCCCCCCCCCCCCGGACACACAGTGACCTGTGGGATGAAACTGCATCATTTTTCACCCAGTTGTGAAGTGTTGGTCACAGTGATACCATCTCTTACCTGACTCCAGAGGGATCTTTAGAAGAAGTCGGGTTGAGAGGAAGCTATCTCAGCTGTCTGGTGTTTGACACGTGGTGTTGTTCAACTTCAAAATGAAATCAGCTGAGGAATAAGGGACAGGATCCCCTTTATCCCAGTGATGGTGAGGTGTTTGCATGATAGGTATCCCTCTGACCCTCGATAGAATTCAGTGTTGGGAGGCCACACACTGATCTTTCCTGGATATTTGCAATAGTTTTGTTTTCAACAGCACCTTCCAGATAGTCAGCACAAGGGAACACATTCCCCCTCTTCCTCTCCAAGTTGTAAACTATCCAGGGTTCAAAATATTGACATTCCTCCCTCATGGCCGAATTCAAGCAAGTCCTGGCTAGGTTCACTTTGAGATCTACTTCACCGCAGAGGCTAAAGTTGTCCAAGAATAGAATCAATGTTTGTACAGTAAACACCCCCGGCTGTTTCACAGGCAAATGACCAAATGAAGTCTGTCACCAAGCCAAGTAAAGCAAGATGAGGGCAGATGACCCCAGGCTCGGTCAGACAGTGGGGTATCAAAGAAAAGCTTGAAGGATTAAGGAAAGGGGGTGAACTTTAGTGGGGTAAATTCAGAGATAAAGAACAATTTGCTGAAAGCACAAAGATCAAGCTTGCTGAGAAGGAGGGGATTAGAACAGAAATATAAAGGTTTATAGACTGCAGAGAGGAAGGAGAAAGTGAGTTGGAAAGTCAAAGCGGTCTCTGAAAGTATTGATGAGCATTGAGCTGTAATCTGAGTGAGAACCAGTGTCGGGCAACAAATCTGAGAAAATGACAATCACCAGGGAAGAAATATTGAGTCAGTTGTTGGAGCTGCCATCTGACAAGTTGGATATCCAGATGGACCTCATCCTGGGGTCTAAAAGAGGCAGCTAATAACACTTCATGCAACAATTTAAATGTTCTCCCCATTCTGAAAAGTTTCCATTAAATTGGACAACAGCAAACGTGATTGCTTTATACAAAGATACCAAGAAACGACAGGACAGTATGGGTGAGGGTGATGTGTGGATGTGAAACTTGGCAAGGAGATGGGGTGGAATATAGACAAATGAATCCGGAGACAGATACAATTTTCAGTACTGGAGTGATGGGTAACATTTCGAAGGGTTGATCCTGTGGGCAGATTGAAGGAGCAGAGACAGATGTATGATCTCGATCACAACCATCATGGCATCCTGATAAGTTGCTGCAAAAGTTAAAGGATGGAACTAAGGGATTATTTTTACATTCAGGATAATCTTACAACACGTTTACATAAAATGTTCCAGCATGTGGACTGTTCAGCCTGCACCCTCGTGGAGTTCAGTTTTCAATTTGAACCAGAACACTGTCCGATGCCATTGAACAGCTGGAAACAGTGATGTTGTGATTCTCTGCATCAGAACAGGCTGTACTGTCAGACATGGAACTCAGTCCCTGGCAAAATGTTTAATTGCAGTCCTCCAGGTCACTGGGGTAATTCAGCAGAACTGATTTACAGTGGCCTGATATCCCATCCACTGGAAGTACCCACAGACAAACTACAGAGTACCTGTCATTTCCACATGTGATGCCTGTGGGTCAGTAAGTTATCAAATGTAGTGTTTCCAGAGGGAACCAGAAGATGCTTTTGGTCCCTCCCTGGTCTCTCCACTTGTTGCCAGTGTGTGAGAGCTCTCTGAACCTCCTTCAGTCCAATGCTTGAATGTCTGGTCCAGTTCTGAGCTGGTTGATTGCCTCATGTTAGGACAGTGAATATCACAATGAACCTGACCAAGCCCGGGTTCATCTCTGTTCACTGCAGCACTTCATTGATGCAAGTTTTGAATAAGTTGTGTAGATTGTAACTCAGGGGGATTCCTACCATCAGGGAGGAGGCACAGGAGCCTGAAGACACGCATTCAATGATTTAGGGACAGCTTCTTCCCCTCTGTCATCAGATTTCTGAACGGTCCATGAACCCGTGAAGACAATCTCGATATTTTTGCTCTCTCTTTCACAACTATACATCTCAGTGTAATTTATAGTGTATTTTATTTATTGCTCTGTACTGTTGCCACAAAACAACCAATTTCATGATGTATGTCAGTAATGATTAACCTGAGTCTGAATTCTGATTCTGAGAATTTCAAATGGTTTTTATTTATTTGTTTTAGGTTGGATGTTCCTCCAAACTAGTTTCTTTAACCTGATGTTCTTACTTGGCATTTCTGTCAGCAATTCGATTTCAGGTAAGTGCTCGAACATAATTCTGTATTTACATGAAATGATGTACTTGGTACTGAGCAGAGGGATAGAATGAAGTGTCTCTGTCAGAACATTGTGAGCTGCTTCATCTGGACCACAAACACATACAGTCCTTGGCCCCACAGCTAAGGACTGGGCAACCTGCTGGAGGTTTAAAATATCTGAATGTCCATTTTAGTTTAAATCTCTGTTCAGAACATCTGGCCACACAAAATTTCAGACAGGCAATGATCTACTGCCTGTAGTCTGTATAGAGTCCATGAAGTTGATGCCATTTTGCCTTGCTTCTATAGCCTCTGTGTCTGTCTGCTGAGTAAATACAGATGTAAAATATGCATTTAAGATCTCCTTTATCACTTTTGGCTCCACACATGTATTACCATTCTGATCTTCCAGAGAAGCAATTTTGTCACTTGAAATTCTTTTGCTCTGAACATATCTGTAGAATCCCTCAGGATTCTCCTTCCCCTCGTCTGCTAAAGCAACCTCAAGCCTTCTTTTCACCCTCCTGATTTCTTTCTTAACTCTTCTCTCATTTCCTATACTCCATAAGGACCTCATTTGTTCTTACCTGCCTGTACCTGCAATGTACCTCTTTCTTTTTCTTAAACAAGGCCTCAATATCTCTTGAAAACCAAAGTTCCCCACACCTGTTATCTTTACCTTTTATTCAGACAGGCTTTGTATTCTCAAAACTTTATTTTTGAAGACCTCCCACTTACCAAGTGCACATTTGCCAGAAAAAATCCTGTCTGAATCCACACTTACTAGATCTTCTCCTATACCATCAAAATTGGCCTTTTTCCAATTTAGAATCTTAACTTCCAGACCAGACCTATCCTTCTGCATATTTTCTTCAAAACTAATGACATTGCGATTACAAGATGCTAAGTGTTCTCCTACACACACTTCTGTCACCTTTCCTATCTCATTCCCTAACAGCAGATCAAGTATCACACACTCTTTCGTTGGGACTTCTAGTACTGATTAAGAAAATTTCCTGAACACATTTGACAAACTCTATCCAGTGTGGACCTTTGACACTATGGGAGTCCAAGTCAATATATTGAAAGTTAAAATCAGCAACTATAACAACCTTATATTTCTTGCAACACTCTGTGATCTCTCCATAAATTTGTTCCTCTAAATCCCACAGATTTTCGTGTAATCTGTAATTTGCCCCATTAACGTGTTCACACTTCTCTTATTCCTCAATTCCACCATAATGCCTCATTAGATGAGTTCTCCAGTCTGGCCTGACTGAACACTGCCAGGATATTATCCTTGAATAGTAAAATATCCCCTCCTCCTTTAATCCCTCCCGCTCCATTGTGTCTAAAACAACGGAACCCCAGAATATTGAGCTGCCAGTCCTGCCCCTCCTGCAACCAAGTCTCCCTAATGGCTACAATACCATATTCCCAGGTGTTGATCCATGCTGTGAGCTCATCTGCCTTTCCTGTGATATTTCTTGCATTGAAGTATACACAGCTCAGGACATCAGTCGCTCCATGCTCAACCGTCCGATTCCCGTCTGTCCCCACAACCTCTCCACTATCTGTTCTGACACTCTGGTTCCCATCCAGATGCAACCCCAGTTTAACAACTCCTCCCCAGCCCCGTGCAGCACTCGCAAACCTTCCCACTCGGATATTAGTCCCCCTTCAGTTCAAGTGCAAACTGTGACTTCTGTACGGATTTCATTTTCCCTGGAAGAGAGCCCAATGTTCCAAGAACTTGACGCCCTCCCTCCTACACCAACTCCCTAGCCATGTGTTAAACTGTATAATCTTCGTATTTCTGGCCTCACTCACACGTGGCCTGAGTAGCAATCCTGAGATCACAACCTGGAAGTTCTGCCTTCAACTTAGCACCGAACTCCTGAACTCACTTTGCAGAACCTTTTCACTCTTCCTACCTACCCGGACCACGACTTCTGTTTCACCTTCCACAGATGCTACACAAACTGCTGTGTGTTTCCAACATTTTTTTTTATTAAACACGGAGCTGATAGATTCTAAGTAGTAAATATTGTTACGTACTCCGGAATGAGTTAAAAGAACCAGCAGAAATGGAACACACCTGGAGTCTGGATTTGCTAGAAACAAAACACTATTTATTAGTATCTACGTAGTGTGTAGGCCTCCGTTAGTCTCGATAGACCATGGATTTGCACCTTGGAAAGTTTCCAGGGTGCAAGCCTGGGCAAGGTTTTTTTATGGAAGACCAGCAGTTGCCCAAGCTGCAAGTCTCCCCTCTCCACGCCACCGATGTTGTCCAAGGGAAGGGCATTAGGACCCATACAGCTTGGCACCGGTGTCATCGCAGAGCAATGTGTGGTTAAGTGCCTTGCTCAAGGACGGACACGCAGCCTCAGCCAAGGCTCGAACTAGCGACATATCCAGTTCCATGACATACGAAATAACTCCAACAGTGATTTGCCACAGAGGTGCCTTTCTTCAGTGAAATACCACACCCAGACAAAGGGTAAATAAACATGTGGTACTCACAAAGGTTTCCCCTCACCAGAGAACCCACTCCTGTAGATTAACTAAGTGACAATCACACTTCCATAGCTGAATGGAAACAACTCACCCTTAGGGGCTACTTAGAGAGAGAGTCCAAACAGCGATGTCTTTGTCACTAGGCTTCTTCTGTTCCAAACCTCCTCCTCCTCTCTTCCCTTCCTGCAAACTTGTTCTAGTTGCAGAAAACTTGTGAGAGTCATATGTCAAATACTCGGGATCGATCTTAACTCACCCCTTTTGGGCCACTGAAAGTTTAAACCAGCGACCGACTCACTGGTGTCTTTCATTGACAGAATCCATCTTGACTCTAACTGTGTGTGTTTGTGTGTCTCTGTGTCTATAAGAGGAATCACCTGACCTTGCTTATTCAAAACAAGCTGCCACTTGTATGAACAATCACTGCTCACCATAGCAACCCAGCATTTCTGAAGTCAGTAGAAATCCAAAAAAAACAAAAGTTAGTCTCAATTCTTTTGGCATTTTAAAGTGACAGACCACAGAAAAAAAATGAACCCTAGGGGTACATAACAATATCTAAAAGCACCAGTGATTCAGTACCCACGGGAGAGCAGAGTTTCTAATTATTGATTAATGTAATGTAATAAACGGATACTGAAATTCTTCAAAACTGGAGGAAAAGCAAGTTCCAATGAGGAAATTCAGACTGTACAATAGGATATCGATAGATAGATATCCACATAGATAGATAGATATAATGATAGATACCCTATCATTACAAACTCATTCGTAAGGCCAGTGATGTTGTGGGGGTGGAACTGGACTCTCTGACGGTGGTGTCTGAAAAGAGGATGCTGTCCAAGTTGCGTGCCATCTTGGACAATGACTCCCATCCACTCCATAATGTACTGGTTAGACACAGGAGTACATTCAGCCAGAGACTCATTCCACCGAGATGTAACACTGAACATCATAGGAAGTCATTCCTGCCTATGGCCATCAAACTTTACAACTTCTCCCTCGGAGTGTCAGACACCCTGAGTCAATAGGCTGGTCCTGGACTTATATCCACTGGGCATAATCTACATATTATTATTTAATTATTTATGGTTATATATTGCTATATTTCTACACTATTCTGTAATGAAACCCCATTTCCCTCGGGATCAATAAAGTCTATCTGTCTGTCAATGAGTGGGTGTTAACTCAGCACATGGAGTTTAATACAGGAAAGTGTGAGGTGGGGCCCTTGAGTAAGAGGAATCAGACTGTAATGTCAATGGAGAGGAATTGTAAATGAGTGAATTGCAGAGGGATCAAGATGTTCTTGTAAAGGAATCACAAAAGATTTGGTGCAGCAATAATTAGGAACAGGGGTGACGTATAAGGATTTGGAGTTTAGAAATGGGGAAGTATTGTTACAGTTGTGCAGTGTTGGAGACCCGCTTGATACTGTGCACAGTTCTGGTCCCCTTGTTTAAACACAATTGCACTGACACTGCAGGCAGTCCAAAAGTGATCCATATGAGTAATTCCTGGGATGAGTGGCTTTTCCCGCCACAAGCATTTGGGAGGTATTTAGAGAGATGGATAAATATTTGAAAGATTGGGGAATTCGGGATTGTGTGGGACTGGAACAGAAGAGGAGATGGATAAATATTTGAAAGATTGGGGAATTCGGGATTGTGTGGGACTGGGACAGAAGAGGAGATGGATAAATATTTGAAAGATTGGGGAATTCAGGATTGTGTGGGACTGGTACAGAAGAGGAGATGGGGCCTGAGGCAGATCAGCTCCAATTGTATTGAATGGTGGGGCAGGTTTAAGGAGCTGAGTGACCGACTCCCCTCTTATTTTCTTGTGTTTATTATCTTCTTGCAAAAGAACAATGGATTGTGGTCCTTAACACAAGAGATTCTGCAGATACTGGAAATCCAGAGAAACTCACACAAAATGCAGGAGGAACTCAGGAGGTCTGACAGCATCTATGGAAAGGAATAAAGAGTTGATGTTTCGCGCTACCCTTCATCAGGACCAGAAAGAAAGGGGAAAGAGCCAGAATAGGAATGTGGGGGGAGGGGAAAGAGTACAAGGTGAAAGGTGAAGCCATGTGGAGGGGGAGGCAGGTGGGTGGGGGAGGGGTGAAGTGAGAAGCTGGAAGGTAATAGGTGCAAAAGGCAAATGGCTGACAAATGAATCCAATCGGATAGGAGAGTGGTCAATGAGAGGAAGGGATGGAGGAGGGGCAGGGGCTTCTGATAGTGAGCTCATCAAAATTTGGCTGTCTCAACACCAGAAGGAGCACCCAGTGCAGAATATTGACAGCAGGTAACAGGGAAATACTGACTGAGGAAGAGTGAGTGAGTCAGTCCGTTCTTGGCCGGCGTAACAAATCAGTGGCTTGTTCACCCAGCACAGCAGGTAGAGTCAGTCGGTGCAGACCAGAAGTCAAGGTTGACAAGACTGGGCAGTGATGAGCACATCTCTTCCCTGCAGGAGATAAGGGGAACAAATTGGTTGTGGCAACAATTGGCAGCTCTCCTGCTCATTTTTCTGGTGTGTTGTTGCATGTTTGCTGATTTGAATGTATTTGTAATTGCAGGTTTTTACAGCGAGGACACTGTCACATTTGCTGCGTCAATCACAATGGTGGTGTTGCTTCCAGTGGCTTTTATTTCATTTGTGATTCTCTGGTGGAAAGCATTTCAGTATGGAGGTAAATGTTATTGTCTACACTTGTGTTTAAACTTCAGGCATCTCTCCAAGGAAATTGCAGTTAATTTTAAAAGAAAAATCACCCCCCCCCCACCACTCTGGGTCCTTGAGACATGAGGGATGAAATTACCCTGTATTTTTGCCCAGTTGTGGAGTGGTGTTTCACCGTGACACCACTGCTGGAACGATTCCGGTGTCACCTCTGACCTGGTGTCAGAGATGGTACTTGAGGGTAAAATGTCTCAACTCAATTGTGTTACACACATTATGTTGTCAAAGGTGATGTGACTCGTGATGTAGAGGTGAGTAGTGAGGGACCACTCCTCACTAAACACACGTGGCTCCTCCATGGAGAGAGTTAAGAGCATCAAGTTTCTGAGAGTGCACGTAACAGATAATCTCACCTGGTCCCTCATCACCACCTCTTTGGATAAGAAAGCAGAGCAGCATCTCCATTCCCTGAGGAGATTGTGTCTAACCCCCACCCCCATCCCCCATGATAATATCTGCACCTTGTTATTGGTTAATTTATTTGTGGTGATATTACTTTGTGTTATGCACGTGAGTTACATGTACTGTGTTGTGAACATTAATCCAGAGGAAAGTGGTCTCATTTGATGGTATTGAATGACAATAACTTGAAAGTTGCTCATTAATCCTGATGAAGGGGAGGTGAGAGAGTGGTAAAGCCCCTCCTCATGACATGGATTTTAGCAAAGTTTTGTTAAAGTTCCTCATGGCGTACTCAAGAAACTAAATGTCTATGGGATCCAAGAAAAGATGGTGTTGGAATAAAAATTGGTTCAGAGGGAGGAAGCAAACAGTGAGGATCAATGGGAGTTTCAGTGTCTGGAGGGCCATGTGTGGTGAGTTAAGCAGGGCTCAGTAACAGGTCCCTTGTTGTTTAAGGTTCACGTCAATGATTTGAACTTGAATTGAGGAACACGATCAGGAAGTTTCCTGTTGATCACAATATCAGCAGTTTGGTTGACAGTGAAGAAGAAAGGTCTGGGTCACAGGAAGATATCACTGGTCTCCTTGGATACACAAAAGAGGAAATGGAATTCAGTCTGGAAATGTTTACAGCAGTGCTTTTGGAGAGGGCAAACTAGGCAAAGGAACAAACAGTAAACAGAAGACTAAGGCATGGAGAGGAACTGACAACTCTCAATGTTCACGTGCACAGATCCCAGAAAGATGGGTTGCTAGGTTACCTGGTTTCTGTCAATTGCAGTAGCATAAATGTGATAGACATGATGTAGATGTGGAGAGAAATGGTTTCAAGGAGAAGTAATCAGGAATGGACAGCTGAGTGAACTGGCATAGATGGGCTGAATGGCCTCTTTCCCTGTGGTAAGGAATGTGGGGTCTTGCCTTTTGTTTTGTGCACAGAGCTGGTGATGGGAGATGTGAAAGGGTGAGGAACAATACCTGAGGAGAGGGAACTATTAGCAATGGCATTAACATTGGAACCAGGAGAGGAGGTTGGTGATGAACAGGATCTAACAGAAGGAGGGTTGAGCATGAAAAAGAAATGGATAGAATCCAGACTCAATGCAATTTCAACACCAGGGCATCGAGGGACATTTGGGAGGGTTGGTCCAGTGGGCAAAGGGAAGTAGGGAAGCTACAGGGGCAGATGAACAGTCTGAATCCCAGCCATTCATGGGTTCAGTGCACATTGTTAGAATATTTCAGCATGGTGAATTGCGGAAACTGTGGTGAATTAGGGGTTCTCTTTGCATTTCTGCATAGTCTTTGAATAAACAATTGGTGAAGGAGAGCAGGACCTGATGACGCTGAATAGGGTGCAGCCAGATCTGACGATGGGCGTTTAAAGCCATTTTTCACTGGGGACACACCCACACTTGATTCTCTCATTTGAGGGAGTGCAGATGGAGGCTCCACCACAGCAGACACTCAGATGAGGGATTAATGTAGGTTTTCACAAATAAGATGAAGTGAGGCATTTTATGTTTAATGAAACCCGTAACACATTTCATTGAACTCCCAAACCAACACTCAAAATGCGCTAGAACTCTTTACATAATAATGTCATCTCGTCAGACCAGCCTCTTAAAGTGAAACCCCAACTCAATGTGGATGGTTCTGAATTATGTACATTTCTGCCAATCACATTACCCTACACAGGCCCCTCTGGAATTAACTAAAACCAGCATTGGGAGCCTGTCTGAAGCTCGGATCAGCAGCCCGGCTCGGGTCCTGTGCTCGTCCAGAGGTGATGGCAGGGGCATGGCAGTGGAATACTCCAAATCTTGGTGGGTTTAAGGCGATCTTCTGAAATATGTTCAGGTTTATCCCTCTTATCAATGATAAAAGTCTTTTCCCTCCATTCCAAAATGGAGAATGGGCCATCGTAAGGGGGCCTAAGGGGATGTTGGTTTGCATCAGGGTGGATGAAAACAAACAAGGTGGAATTTAGGTCAACAGGAACCCAAGAGCAATTTATTTTGTAGCCATAAAAAAGTACACACTCAGGTCAACAAATACCTTTTCGGGTCTTTAATTCCTTTATCAATTTCAGATATTTTAATGCAGAAAGAGAGCATCAAAAGAAAAACAACAAAATGAATTTAAAGAAATGCACAGTTCCTGCTGTTACAATCTCAGCTTAACTTCAGTCCACACACTTGTGTGTCAACTAGTTTCAACATGCAGTATGAAAATAAACTAAACAAAATATACAAAACCAATGCAGTAGTGGAAATTCTAAAAACAATACAAACAACATTAGCACCTCACCTTCCCTGTACCTTGTACACAACATCGAATATATCAATAAATACATCTTACCTTATGTACACTCACTTTGACACACACGTGCTTAACTTCCAAACACGTACAGGCTCACGCTACTCAGCCGATAAGCAAAGGTATTTTTCACCTCTTTTACTGCTTCTCTGAATGGAACTGAACCTCGACCGGCCAGTATCTGTGACACTGCTGCAGGACTTATGGAGGCCACATCTCGGACTGACCTTGGTTCGTGACGTGGGTTAGAGTGCTGTCCAGCATTTACTCTTTTACTCCTGTGGGATACTACAACAGGAGGGCCACCAACATCTGACCCTGTATCATCAGTCACAGGTGCTACAGTCTCAGTTCCAGACATTCTTACAGTTCCAGAAGATATGCTGTCAAGGCTGGAGTCAAGATTCTGTACACCGTTCTGACACATCTTCTACCAATATCACATCATTCTGTAAATCCTCAGAATCTGATTCATGTCCCGGGGACATGAGTTTGTAGTCTCCTTTGAGGAGCTGGGGTGGGAAGGTTCTCACAGGGCCTGTTCACCCTCCTGATAGGCCCTCCCTCCAAAGGTTCCACAGTGTATGTGTTGTCTAGTTCCTACACCAGCCTGTAGTCAGTTGATTTCCAAGCATCCTGGACCTTATTACGGCCAAATGGCCTGTTCCTGAGGTAAACCAGTGTATTTACGTCAATCTTATAACAATGAATTTTATCCGCCTGCAAGGCAATATGTTCTGCAGCCTTCTCTTCAGAGTATTCCTTCACTCTGGCATGAGCATCACTCAGTTGTTTCTGGTGTGTGGCTAACCAGTCATATTTCCTGTCCACAGACTGTTCTCACCCCAGCAGGGCATCCACTGGCAAGTGGTGATCAACACCGAACGGTCGGTAATAAGGGGAATATCCGGTGGTGGTGTCACATTATACTCATACACTAACTCAGGTAGATGCTCTGGCCATCCGTGTTTCTTTTCTGGAGACAACGTACACAACAAATCACACATCGTCCTGTTGAAACGCTCACACTGAGTGTTGCCAGTAGGACGATGGGGTGTAGTACGGCTTTTCTTTACCCCGTACAGTTTGCAGAGCTCAGCTATGACCTCACTTTCGAAGTCACGGCCCTGGTCAGAATGCAACCTCTCAGGAACACCGTACTTCATAAACCATTCGCTCAAGAGCACCTTTGCTGTGGTATCTGCCTTTTGATCCTGAGCTGGGAATGCTTGGGTGAATTTTGCAAAAACATCTGTGACTCCTAAAACATTCTCACGCCCATCAGCTGTCGGCTCAAACACAGTGAAATCTACAACAACAACTTCGAGCGGCCGAGAAGCAAGGAATGATTTCATGGGGGGATGGATTTTAAGGTGAGGGATTTTAGTCAGCACACAATTCAGACAATTTTTGATCCACCATCAACATCCTCGTGCATGTTCACCCAAAAACATCTGCTTCTCAACAAGTGTGGAGTAGGCTCTATCCTTGATGGCACATTGAGTCATGTACATACCCAAACACTTTACTCCTTAAGCTGGTAGGTAGTAGAAGCTGATAACACTCCCCATGCTCCTCATCCTCAACTAAACCATACTGTAACCACTTGCGCTGCCTGATCAATATGTGGGAGAGGGAACTGTCATCAATACACGGGAACGGGAACGCATCATTATTGGTCTTAAGGTTCAGTGTCCAATAATCTACACAGTCTTATGCTGCCATCAGTCTCCACTATGAAAAGGTGTGTGAAATCGGCAGAGCTGAGGATGGGTGAAATGGCTAGTTTTTCTTTGAGCAAGTCAAAGGCAGTTTGACATTCTTCTGTCCAAGACTGTTTTGACAGCTGGTTTGTTTTACTCGGACTCCCCGCATTAAAACTACATCATGCAGCGGACCTGCAATCTTTGGGAATCCCTGAATGAGCCGTCGTTAAGAACTGCAAACACTGATAAATGATCTTCAGTCTTTGATTGTAGATGGTACTGGCCATTGCAGAACAGCGGAGACCTCTCGGGATCTGTGCCTATCCCCTTGGTTGATAGCTGGTGTCCTAAGAACTTAGCCTCTCACTGCAGAAAATGACATTTTTCGAATTTCACCTTCAGACCAGTTTCCCTGATTCACTGAAGCTCAGTGTCAAGCCTCTCCAAGTGTCCCTGGAAAGTCTGTGAATGCATCAGAATATCATCCAGGTACACAAGCATAATTTGGAAGACTCAGTGATTCATGGTTGCCTGCACGAGTCTTTGAAAAGTCACCAGCCCATTGCAGACCCAAATGTCATATGAAGATATTCATATAGAGCAAACGGGGACGAAAAACAGTCTGATGCCTATCACACTCCTCTACCACTACTTGGTGGTAACCACTCGTGGGAGCAGTGACATAACAAAATCATACTGATCCTGGTCAGTCTAATTTCTAGCATGAAGTACACGATCGACTTCTTCAATAAAGTCATCAACAGACCTCCCATCTTTCTCAGCATCCCCCATAAATGTGGCGATGTGTCTTTCCCTTGGAGTGTATACATCAGTCCTTTTACTTAATTTATCAACAGTTGCCATGGCTTCCTCGTGCCAACCAGGAATCTCTCTAATTTGTTCATTGAAATCAGGTTCAGTTTGCTCATCCTCTGAATGTAACATTATGAAAACTCAAGTCCTTCAAAAGTTGCTACAACAAGCCTGGAAAAGGGGTTGCTGACATCTCCTGCTGAAAACACAATGAGATCACGGCCGCAGTTGCTCTGGATCACCATCACGGTTCTACATCCTGGCTTCAGTCCCTGATGTCCCAACCCGGCATCAAGACTCTACCATGGTCTCCACACGACACCGTCTCACGGAAACGACTGTCCTGTCCTTCACCACTACCCCATTATGTATTGTATATTGTACTGTAAACAAAAATCAAAAACCATCTAAACTGGCTTGGAATTACCCCACTGCTGGTACCAAAGTTTGTAGCCTGGGAAGAACACACACTCAGAACAACAGATACTTTTTCAAGTCTTTAATTCCTTTATCTGGTTGTGATATTTTAATGCAGAAAGCAACTATCAAAAGCTTAACTTTGGTCCACACACTTGTGTATCAACTCGTTACGTATGCAGTGTGAAAATAAATCAAAACAACATATACTAAACCAATATGGTAGTGACAATTCAAAAAAAACAATACAAACTACATTAAAATCCCACCAACCTGTACCTTGTACACAACAACAAAAATCTGAATAAATACATCTCATCTTAACTCAGATCTATATACACTTTGGCACACAAGTGCTTAACTTCCAAACACGTACAGGCTAGACCAGCCTTTCTCAAACTTGTTGCTCTGGAGGAACCCTTGAATTAATTAATTTTCAGGTCTCAATGATCTCCTGATAAAAATTATTATATCTACAGCTCACAGTATGTTAGTGTGATCAGTACGTTGTATATATAATAATCCAAAACTAATTGTCAACCTTGTTTTGAATAGAGAATGAATTTTTTATCCAACCTGTCTTGAAAAAACAGGCAGTTACGTTTAGCTAACCGTTCTTGAAATTAATCTCTTCCTTTCCCTTTCATAATTTTTAAAAGTTCATAAGGCAAACATAAGAAATTTATGTTAAATAACTGACGTAAGTTAGTAAACTGACTTAAGGCACAGGAAATTTAATTGAAATAAAGGTTGTAAATTGATTTTAATTAATGCTATTTACAACATGAAAATTTATTGTCTACGTTGAAAAGTAAAGTTACTGAAAGGTGTAAGCCAATGTTATATAAATAACAATATAGCCTAAGACACAATTTTATACAAGACTTTGAAAAAAGATTTTCTTACTAAGTGACATGATCAGGCACAAATATAGGCCTAGCATATGAAACCTGTGCTTGTCTTTTGCTGCACAAATACTCAAATCTGGGTCAAACTTGAGATAAGTACACACAGATTTGACCCTCAACTGAACGGAAATGTTTTCTATTCTTGCTTGTGTGCTTGTTAAACAAAAGAAAGCTTGCTGACACATGTAAGAAGTTGAAAACTGCAGCAAAATGTTCATTGCTTTCCTATGAATGGCAGGATACTCCTCTTTCACAGAAATCCAGAACTTGTCCAGGGGCAGGTCAGTAAATCCCATCTTGAGTGCACGATCAGACGGCATCTCACAAAGTTCCTCCTTTTCTCTCAAAGTTAAGTTCTCAGGCTGAGCAGAAGATTCAGAGAAAGGGTCCCTCACCCAGTCATACACTTGTGTTGAAAGGGAGGAAAATACTGTTCAATTTAGTTCTGCATTTATTCCAGGGGGTTTTCAATAAGACTCGAGACTTTCTGATCCTTGCTCACTCTCAAGCCCAAGCAGCATTGGAAACATTTCATGATTTCCTTTTGCAACATGATTTTTCCAAAGATTCAGTTCCTTTTAAATCGAAGAGTTTTGTCAGTTGAAGTCAAAACATTTTCTCCAGCACCTTGCAGAGACTTGTTCAGCTGGTTCATATGATGAAAAGTGTCTGCTAAGTAGGCTAGTTTCTGCAGACATTCTTCATCATCAAAGCACTCGGCAAAACCTGGCCTCCCGCAATTCCCCTTCCAGCTCAGACATCCTGTTGAGAACTCTTCCTCTGCTCAGCCCCCGGATTTCTGCATGTGGGGGAGATCGGTGTGCTTTGTCCAGGTTTTCACACTTTTTTAAAAAACATTCTCAAGTGAATTGGTCTTTGTTAAATAAAGTCAACCATTTTTGAAGCATCATCCAGAATCTCTGTGAAGAAAGCAGTGTGTTGTGACAACATCAGGATTTTCTTTTTGACAAGAGAAATGAAACCTCTCATGGGGCCATCGAGGGGCACCATCAGTACAGATGCCAACACGGTTCCTCCAAGACAGACCTTTTGTTTCCGGATAGGAAGACAAAACATTAAATATATCTTGGCCTTAGCTTGTTTTGGGCAGCTCTTTGCAACAGAAAAAGTTTTCTTGAATTTCACCATCATTTGCAAATTTTACAAGTGCTACAACATGACAGTTATTGGTCAAATCTGTTGACTCATCACCCTGGATAGAGAAGCTGTTGGTTTTCACTTTGTCACACAAAACCTCTTCAGCATCATGTGACATGTCATCAACACGTTGACTTATCGAACTGTTTGAGGGTGGCCGCCTTCTTGCCCGAACAAAATCCATGTTGGAGCCCATTCTCGAGCTACTATTTATGGACAACTGTGCTCGTCTCACGCACACAGAGGACCATGCTACAGGCTGCAGTCAATCAGTTCACCAAGGCTGCAAGGGCTTTAGGGTTAATGATCAGTCTGAAGAAAACAGTGATTCCCCATCAGAAGCCCCCTGGTGGGGTTTACAACCCCTCTCAGATCATCACTGACGACCACCCTCTCACCACGTTCACCTACCTGAGCAGTGTCAGATCCAATGATGCTACGGTAGTAAGGGACGTTGACGATCGACTTGCCAGAGGTAGCAGTGCCTTCAAATGCCTCCAGAAACATGTGGAAGAACACCAACTGTGTCTGTTCACAAAAATCCAGGTGTACAGGGCTGCCGTCATCACAACACTGCTATACGGCTCCGAAGCCTGGGTCTTGTACCGCAAGCAAATCCAGTTGCTCAAGTACTTCCATCAGTGCTGCCTCTGCTCCATCGTGGGTATCAGCTGACCGGATCGTGTCTCCAACAGTGAGGTCCCGGAGAAGCTCAACGTCCAAGCATTGAAGCCACTTTGCTGCTCAGGCAGCTCTGCTGGCCAGGACACGTCTCACATGGACAACTCCAGGTTACCGAAAGCTGTACTCTACAGAGAACTCTCTCAGGGAAAGAGAGATCACCGTGTCCTGCACAAGAGGCACAAAGACCAACTTAAGCAGCAGCTCTCTCAGACAAATATCGAGGTGAATGAGTGGCAGCCGCTGGCTTGTGACAGAGACCGCTGGAGAACACTGATCCACGGTGTAGACAGGAATTTTCAGGAATCCAGAAGAGTGACTGCTGAAGAGAAGAGGAGATGCAGGAAGGATGCAGTAAGTTGTTTGTCACAGACTGGGCTCAATGGAATAGGACAACTTGGATCACCAGTCCATGTAAAACCCATTGATAAATAGCTTTCATTGTAGAGATGGACTTGCTGATGATACAACGATTGGTGGAGGGGCCGGTAGTGTTGAGGAAAAAGAAAGGCTGCAGTAGGATTTAGACAGATGAGGAGAATGGGCAAGAGAGTGGCAAATTAAATACAATTTTGGAAAATGCATTGTCATGCACTTTGATAGTGGAAATAAATGTGCAGACTATTTTCTAAACAGGGAGAAAATAAAAAATCTGAGATGCAAAGGCACTTGGGAATCCTTGTGCATAACACCCTAAAGTTAAGTCACTTTTATTGTCATTTCGACCATAACTGCTGGTACAGTGCATAGTAAAAATGAGACAACGTTTTTCAGGACCATGGTATTGCATGACACAGCACAAAAACTAGACTGAACTACATGGAGAAAGCTACACTAGACTACAGACCTACACAGGATTGCGTAAAGTGCACAAAAACAGTGCAGGCATTACAATAAATAATAAACAGGACAATAGAGCAAGGTGTCAGTCCAGGCTCTGGGTATTGAGGAGTCTGATAGCTTGGGGGAAGAAACTGTTACATAGTCTGGTCGTGAGAGCCTGAATGCTTCGGAGCCTTTTCCCAGATGGCAGGAGGGAGAAGAGATTATATGAGGGGTGCGTGGGGTCCTTCATAATGCTGTTTCCTTTGCGGATGCAGCGTGTAATGTAAATGTCCGTGATGGCGGGAAGAGAGACCCCGATGATCTTCTCAGCTGACCTCACTATCCACTGCAGGGTCTTGCGATCCGATGTGGTGCAATTTCCAAACCAGGCAGTGATGCAGCTGCTCAGGATGCTCTCAATACAACCCCTGTAGAATGTGATGAGGATGGGGGTGGGAGACGGACTTTCCTCAGCCTTCGCAGAAAGTAGAGACGCTGCTGGGCTTTCTTTGCTATGACACTGGTGTTGAGGGACCAGGTGAGATTCTCCGCCAGGTGAACACCAGGAAATTTGGTGCTCTTTACGATCTCTACCAAGGAGCCGTCGATGTTCAGTGGGGAGTGGTCTCTCCGTGCCCTCCTGAAGTCAAAAACCATCTCTTTTGTTTTGCTCACATTCAGAGACAGGTTGTTGGCTCTGCACCAGTCCGTTAGCCACTGCACCTCCTCTCTGTAAGCTGACTCGTCGTTCTTGCTGATGAGACCCACCACGGTCGTGTCATCGGCGAACTTGATGATGTGGTTCGAGCTGTGTGTTGCAGCACAGTCGTGGGTCAGCAGAGTGAACAGCAGTGGACTGAGCACACAACCCTGGGGGGCCCCCGTGCTCAGTGTGATGGTGTTAGAGATGCTGCTCCCGATCCGGACTGACTGAGGTCTCCCAGTCAGGAAGTCTAGGATCCAGTTGCAGAGGGAGGTGTTCAGGCCCAGTAGGCTCAGCTTTCCAATCAGTTTCTGAGGGATGATTGTGTTGAATGCTGAACTGAAGTCTATGAACAGCATCCGAACGTATCTTGCAGGTTGATTCAGTGGTGAGGAAGACAAATGCAATATACATAGAAACATCGAAAACCTACAGCACAATACAGGCCCTTCGGGCATATCTCTACCTTAGAAATTACTAGGCTTACCCATAACCCTCTATTTTTCTAAGCTCCATGTACCTATCCAAAAGTCTCTTAAAGGACCCTATCATATCCGCCTCCACCACCGTTGCTGGCAGCCCATTCCATGCACTCACCACTCTGTGAGTAAAAAACTTACCCCTGACATCTCTTCCGTACCTACTCCCAAGCACCTTAAACCTGTGTCCTCTTGTGGCAACCATTTCAGCCCTGGGAAAAAGCCTCTGACTATCCACATGATCAATACCTCTCATCATCTTATACACCTCGATCAGGACACCTCTCATCCTCTGTCACTCCAAGGAGAAAAGGCTAAGTTCACTCAACCTATTCTCATCAGGCATGCTCCACAATCCAGGCAATGTCGTTGTAAATCTCCTCTGCACCCTTTCTATGGCTTCCACATCCTTCCTGTAGTGAGGCGACCAGAACTGAGCACAGTACTCCAAGTGGGGTCTGACCAGGGTCCTATATAGCTGCAACATTACCTCTCTGCTCCTAAATTCAATTCCACAATTGATGAAGGCCAATGCACCGTACGCCTTCTTAACCACAGAGTCAACCTGCGCAGTTGCTTTGAGCGTCCTGTGGACTCGGACCCTAAGATCCCTCTGATCCTCCACACTGCCAAGAGTCTCACCATTAATACTGTATTCTGCCATCATGTTTAACCTGCCAAAATGAACCACTTCACACTTATCCGGGTTGAACTCCTGCTGCCACTTCTCAGCCCAGTTTTGCATCCTATCAATGTCCCGCTGTAACCTCTCACAGCCCACCAGACTATCCACAACATCCCCAACCTTTGCGTCATCAGCAAACTTACTAACCCATCCCTCCACTTCCTCATCCAGGTCATTTATAAAAATCACAAAGAGTAAGGGTCCCAGAACAGATCCCTGAGGGTCTCCACTGGTCGCCGAGCTCCATGCAGAGTATGACCCATCTACAACCACTCTTTGCCTTCTGTGGGCAAGCCAGTTCTGGATCCACAAAGCAATGTCCCCTTGGATCCCATGCCTCCTTACTTACTCAATAAGCCTTGCATGAGATACCTTATCAAGTGCTTTGCTGAAATTCTTATAGACTACATCTACTGCGCGTCCTTCATCAATGTGTTTAGTCACATCCTCAAAAAATTCAATCAGGCTCGTAAGGCACGACCTGCCCTTGACCATGCTATGCTGGCTATTCCTAATCATATTATACCTCTCCAAATGTTCATAAATCCTGCCTCTCAGTATTTTCTCCATCAACTTACCAACCAATGAGGTAAAACTCACTGGTCTATAATTTCCTAGGCTATCTCTACTCCCTTTCTTGAATAAAGGAACAACATTCACAACCCTCCAATCCTCCGGAACCTCTATCACCAGAGGCTCAGCAATCTCCTCCCTCACCTCCGACAGTAGCCTGGGGTACATCTCATCTGGTCCCGGCGACTTATCCAACTTGATGCTTTCCAAAGCTCCAGCAAATCCTCTTTCTTAATATCTACATGCTCAAGCTTTTCAGTCTGCTGCAAGTCATCACTACAATCACCAAGATCCTTTTCCATAGTGAATATTGAAGCAAAGCATTCATTAATTACCTCTGCTATTTCCTCCGGTTTCATACACACTTCCCCACTGTCACATTTGATAAGTCTTATTCTTTCACCATTCCTGTCCCTGAGCCATCCAAGTCTCTGTAATGGCCACCACATCATATCTCCAAGTACTGATCCACACTCTAAGCTCATCCGGTTTGCTCACAACATTCCTTGCGTTAAAATAGACAAATCTCAAACCTTCAGTCTGAGCGCGTCCCTTCTCTATCATCTGCCTATCCTCCCTCACACACTGTCTCCTAGCTTTCTCTATTTGTGAGCCAGCCGCCTCTTCCCCAGTCTCTTCAGTTCAGTTCCACCCCACAACAATTCTAGTTTAAACTTTCCCCAGTAGCCTTAGCATCCTCCCTGCCAGGATATTGGTCCCCCTGGGATTCCAGAGCAACCAGTCCTTTTTGTACAGGTCACACCTGCCCTAAAAGAGGTCCCAATGATCCAGAAATCTGAATCCCTGACCCCTGCTCCAATCCCTCAGCCACGTATTTAACTCCACCTTGTTCTATTCCTATACTCACTGTCGTGTGGCACAGGCAGTAATCCTGAGATTACTACCTTTGCTGTCCTGCTTCTCAACTTCCTTCCTAACACCCTGTAGTCTGTTTTCAGGAGCTCCTCCCTTTTCCTACCTATGTCGTTGGTACCAATATGTACCACGACTTCTGACTGTTCTCCCTCCCACCGCAGGATATCTTGGACATGATCTGATACATCCCGCACCCTGGCACCTGGGAGGCAAACTACCATCCAAGTTTCTTTCCTGCGTCCACAGAATCACCTGTCTGACCCCCTAACTATAGAGTCTCCTATCACTACTGCCTTCCTCTTCCTTTCCCTACCCTTCTGAGCCACAGGGGCAGACTCTGTGCCAGAGGTACGGCCACTGTTGCTTCCCCCAGGTAGGCTGTCCCCACCAACAGTACTCAAACAGGAGTACTTATTGTCAAGGGGTACAGCCACAGGGGTACTCTCTAGTACCTGACTCTTCCCCTTCCCTCTCCTGACTGTGACCCACTCATCTGTCTCCCATGGCCCCAGTGTGACCACCTGCCTGTAACTCCTCTCTATCACCTCCTCACTCTCCTTGACCAGGCAAAGGTCATTGAGCTGCATCTCCAGTTCCCTAACTCGGTCCCTCAGGAGCTGCAGCTCAACACACCGCAGATATGGCCGTCCGGGACATGTTAACATGAATGTTAACATTCATTTCAGGAGGACTAGAATATAAGAGCAGGGATGTGATGCTGAGGCTTTATAAGGCACTGGTGAGGCCTCACCTTGAGTATTGTGAACAGTTTTGGGCTCCTCCTCTCAGAAAATATGTGCTGGCATTTGAAAGGGTTCAGAGGAGGATCACAAGGATAATTCCGAGAATGAAAGGGTTATCATATGAGGAACGTTTGATGGCTCTGGGTCTGTACTTGCTAGAATTTAGGAGGATTTTGAATTTTGAAAGGCCTAGACAGAGTGGATGTGGAAAGGATGTTTCCCATGTTGGGGGAAGTGTAGAACAAGAGGGCAGAACCCCAGGACAGAGAGGCATCCATTTGAAACAGAGATGTGGAGAAATTTCTTTGGCCAGAAGATGGTAAATTTGGTGTTGAATTTGTGGAATTTGTTAACAGAGGCAGTTGTGGAGGCCAGGTTGTTGTTTGTATTTGAGGCAGAAATTGATAGGTTGTTGATTGGCCAAGGCATTAAAGGTTATGGGGAGAAGGCCAGGGAGAGGGATTGAGGAGGGGTGAAAAGAGATTAGCCATGATTGAATGGCAGAGCAGACTCGATGGGCCAAATGGCCTAATTCTGCTCCTAGGTCTTATGGTCTTGTAGCCTTCTAAACAATAATTACTGAACCCATCAGAGTGAATGAATTAAAAAATCTGGGTGAAGGAAAAGTGTCCCTTGGATCTTATGGTGGACAATCCCTCAGACATGTATCACTGGTTACCGATGGACTTCCTGGACAACCACTATCCTTATCCATGTTAAATGTCCCAGCATTTGGACAGTTTAGTCTGCACTCACATTGAGTTCAGTTTTTTCTTGGACCAGAACACTGTTTGAAGCCTTGAGCATCTGGGTGTGGTGATGGTTCAGTCCTCAACAACAGAACAGGCTTCACAGTGGAACTTCAGTGCTGTAGCTGGGGCTGGGTATTGTCACCACAGGCAGGACCACATCAACTGAAACCTTCACCATCTCTAGAATAATACAAAGCTGATTTGCAGTGGATTGTTACCTCATCTGCTGGATATGTACACAGGGAGACTGCAGTGTATCTGCCAATTCTGCACGTGCAGACACTCGATAAGGGATTACAGAAGTTATCAAATATGTGTTTGTTTGTGTTTTTCTGTTGTTTCCTGGATTCTCTGCTTGCTGCCAGTGTGAGAGACATCCCTGGACTTTCTTCAGTCTGGTGTTCTGATTTCTGCTCCATTTCTAAACTGGTTGGGTTTCCCTGTGTTTGAGAAGCCTGACTGACTCAGGGTCCATCTTCATTACCAAGAACACATTGTAAATTGATGCTTATGTGAAATAATTTGTGTAGATCTGTTACTATTGCTTTCAAACTGATTAGTTTTCATTTATCCAAAGCCTATTATAGATTGACAAGATGGATACCTGTCTGTAATGTTGGTTTTCTCATTGTCGTCGTCATTGCTACAATTTCCTGGATGGCGTTTAAAGGTATGTGCTGAAATATTATTCTGTATTTTCATGTAAATGATGAGCTCTGTTCTCTGGAGTTTGGTTGGAATGAAGTGAGTATGTTACCGGGACGTGGCAGGAAGGACGAACCCAAGTGCAGGACTCTGACATGGAGGCAGGATCAGGAGGCAGAATCTCTGTAGTGAGCACAGAATCGAGACCAGGCTGAGTCAGGATTAGGGAGGCTTGATTCACGAAGAGATGCGGGGTTGGAGACTTGGAGCAAGGTTCCTCTCTTTCTGAGAGTCGACCAACAATCTGGCAAGGGCTGACCGAAGCTGTCGGGGTCTTATCCTCCAGTGGCTAATGGAAACCAGGTGCCAGCGATTGAGAGAAATTGGGATAGATTGGGAATCGAGTGTGGGGATTAAGGACCAATTAGGGAGGAAAGGGAAAAGGTGGGAAATGCCAGCCAGGACCATGACAGAGTATCTCAGTCAGGATGTTGTGATCTGCTTTACCAGGACCACCAGCACCTTAAGTCCTCAGTCCCACAGCTGAAGTCCTTTCCCACAGGGGGATCTGCTGGAGGTTTAGACTTTAATGGCATTTCACTGATGCTCATGGAACTGAAGGCAAAATGTTGACCTGAGAAGACAGTTGCCTCAATGGGACAAGGCAGTGTGGGGATAGTTTGCTGCAGATTATTCTGCCCATGTTAGGAGAATGTGACTAATGGTGTCCTACAAGGATCAGTGTTTGGATTACAACTTGTCTCAGATTGACGGAGGGGTGACAGAATGCTTGAACACATTTCCTAGTGAAGCAGGAAGTGGGAGCAGCTCTGTGGTCAACGGGGATTAATAGATGGGAATGAGCAAAACCAGGGATAAATGCCACTCCACAGCCAGACAAATTCATGTGGGCATCAGGATTCTGACAAGTCCTTAATAGGTCTTGGAGACAGACAGGAATTTTGTGTCCCAAATCACAGGAAGGAGAAATTGGTCTTTAAGGATTCTAGTGTACATTTACTGAGCAGAATTTTCAGAAACTCGGGCTGTGCTGAATGGATCTGAGACAGTTAAAGGAGGAAGTAGTTAAATTTTACAAGAAGTCAAATTTTACAAGAAAAAGAGCTTTGACCAGCATCAGAAGTTTGGAGAGGAGGGGACATCAATCTGGTTCATTTCTCGAGGATAAAAGGCAGCAGCAGGTGACGGTTTAGTGACCAGTCACCAATCGATGTTTGGGATTGATTGGTAAGAGCAAGTTAAAGGAAGGCAGGGACAAGCACAGAGTCCATCGTCTCAGTGGACATCGTCATGTTGGGCTTGAAATTCTGCCCTGTGTTCGTTTAGGAAGAGAGACAACCAACACCGGAATATAGCAAAACGTGGCTTTATTGTAGAATCGTAACTGGCACAGCGAGTACACGGAGTCGCTGGAGAAGGCGCGTTCTGTCTTCCCCTTACAATCTGCTCTTATTTATACCCTTTTTCCCCATTCCAACCCCTCGCTACACATATTTGGTAAGGCCGAACTTTGTTGTACATATTAGGTAATATCGGGCACTTGTGTCCACCTTATTGGCCCGATGCCATTCACTCACGAGTTACCTGTTTCTTTTGTTTACTGAATCGCGTGACACTAGTAGTTTCGGTGTAGCGGAATCCCCAGTTTCGCTTCCCCCCTCCCTTGCATTCCTGTCTCCTAATATCACGTGAGCCACTCCTGACCTGTAGTGGCAGTCTCGAATTAACCCTAACATTAACCCTAACACTCCCTCCCTTGGCTTCCCTGAGGCCACATCCCTTACAAGCTTTTCCGCGGCTGCCGGGATCAGGCAGGGAGGTGAGCGTCCCCCGGCACTCTTTGGCGTGTCCTCCCTATTTGCTTATCCTGATTTGTCCGACCTAGGGTCACAAAATATGGGTAGGGGTTCCCTAAACATCAGCAATTTTTACAAGTAGCACGCAACATTTCAGAAAACTTATTCAAGAACAAATTCACAATCCCCCCTTGCCATGGTCCATTCCAGTCCGTGTCCTCCCATAACGCGTCCGCTTTCGGGAGGGCCGTGTCCTCCCCTTCCACCGGGAACAAGGGTGCCTGGTACGCCGGTGGAGGTCCATCCTTTCCAGTCAAGGCTCGATCTATAGTTCGGACGACTAGGGTCCTGATACAGGGTATGCAACAACAACCACACGTGATAAAGATAGCAATTGAAATAGACAGTCCTAGAGCCGACTGTCCCAGAAACGCTCCCCACTTACCAAAGGTCTTATTCAGCCAATCTACCACTGGGTTGTTTACCCCAGATTGCTCTTTCAGCTCGTTGGCCAACGCCCGGAGTTCTATCAGGCTCTTAGTCAGCTTTCCGTCTGGTCCGCCCTGTTCCCCACCAAACATCATCCCAGGAGGCACACCACTGCCCTCCCGCCGTTCGTTTATTGGGAAAGATGGGTGGATACCCTAGTCCGAGTGCCGCAAAGGGACACATGTAGACTTCGTATCCTTTCCATCCGGCCTGTGAACCTCCCCAGCAGTCAATCACATCACAAAGGTCAAAATGAAAAACTTTATCCCTCTTTGGGTCGACGTCTAATATCACTCTGGCCCCACAGGGGTCCGGCGCTCCCTGAACGAGACGTCCCAGGAGAGCGGTGATACTTATCCACCCCAACATCCAGCCACTCATCCTTGCCCGTTTCCTTCCCCGTGCCCTCTTCATCAATCGTTTCAATTAGATTAATTTGGCTTCCTTTTGCGGATCTGGAGCAGTGAGAAAATGATGCCAGTTATTGTCCCCCTCCCTTCTTACCTTTTAATGCCCTGTTGGAGACCTCGGTGACAGGGTATGGACCATGCCACCGTTTTTCGTTCCAGGTGAGCTTCCCCGGGCCTCGGAGGAACACTTCCACTCCTACCTTGATGGTGTCCGACCCCTGCGGCTGCTCACTGTTAGATTATTGAACTCGCACAGTTATCAATTTTACCATATTTCTAAAAACTCTCATATACTCTGTCACTCAACACGCAAATGTCTGAGTTTTGGTAACTTGAAGTTGAAGTGCTCCATGGCTCCCTAGTACACGGAGAGGATCAAATGTGGGACAGTCGCCTTTTAAAACCTAACCTTCGCGTGGGAGATTTCTCCTCTTAACAACCAGTCTAAGGTAGGCGCCGTCAGTATCTCCGTGCACTACGGCGGAACACTTTCTCCTCCTCACTTCTGAGACTTTTATGCCCTTTATGGGCGGCGGGGTTCTCAACTCCCCTCACTCAGAAGACTTTTCCACGGGCGGAGGATCCTGCTAAAACGGATAAGAAAAAGTAAGTACTTACCAGTCACGATTCCGCACCGGGAATAATCTTTCCCTGGGTAATTTGGGGTTGGTGAGGGTCCGTCAGCAGACAAGATCTAACTCAGTAATTTAACTATCTAATGGAAGTCTTCGATATAACAGGCACTTCCTGACCTTACTCGAGGTGCGGCCGGAAGTTGTCTGCCATCGGACCCGCCAGCCTGTGTTGTCTCTTCCCTCCCCACGTCGGGGAAGAATATAGCAAAACGTGGCTTTATTGTAGAATCGTAACTGGCACAGCGAGTACACGGAGTCGCTGGAGAAGGCGCGTTCTGTCTTCCCCTTACAATCTGCTCTTATTTATACCCTTTTTCCCCATTCCAACCCCTCGCTACACATATTTGGTAAGGCTGAACTTTGTTGTACATATTAGGTAATATCGGGCACTTGTGTCCACCTTATTGGCCCGATGCCATTCACTCACGAGTTACCTGTTTCTTTTGTTTACTGAATCGCGTGACACTAGTAGTTTCGGTGTAGCGGAATCCCCAGTTTCGCTTCCCCCCTCCCTTGCATTCCTGTCTCCTAATATCATGTGAGCCACTCCTGACCTGTAGTGGCAGTCTCGAATTAACCCTAACATTAACCCTAACAGTCAGAGTGGTGATCTTGAGACTTTAGCTCTTCAAAGAGAGGCTTCACTCAGAGAAAGCAATGAAAAGACAACCTTAAGTTGTTTTTCCCTTCTCTTCTTTATATTTGCCCAGTTAGAACAGTAGAGATGCCAAGCAGGATAGTGGAATGCTCCCTTTGTGTGATGTGGGGAGGCAGGGAGACCTCCAGTGTCCCTGACGACTGCAACTGGGAGAAGTGCATCCAGCTGCAGCTTCTAACAAATGGCATTAGGGAATTGAAGCTGGAAGTGGATGAATTCCAGATCATTCGTGAGGCTAAGGGGGAGATAGATAGGACATATCGAGAGGTAGTTACACCCAAGATGCAGGACACAGGAAACTGGGTGACAGTCAGGAAGGGGAAAGAGGTTAAGGAACCAGTGTAGAGTACCCCTGTGGCCGTCCCCTTCAACAACAGGTGTATCACTTTGAGAACAATACAGAAGGGACGGTTTGCCCCTGAACTGGAGAGGGAAGGTTTGTTAATGCTTCATGATGGGATTTAAACTGGAGTTGCAGGGGGATGGGAACCAGAGTGCCAGAACAGTCAGTGGAGAGGTTGTGGAGGCAGATGTTGGTAAGACCACAGATAAAGATAGAAATCAAAAGTTTGAGCATGGTGCGACTGGTGTCCTGAGCTGCAAATATTTCAATGCAGGAAGTATTGTACAAAAGGAGGATAATGGTGACCAGTGTTGTCCCACAGGGGTCTGTGTTGGGACCGATTCCTTTTACGTTATGTGTCAATAAGTTGGATGATGGAATTGATGGCTTTGTTGCAAAGTTTGCAGACGATATGAAGACAGATGGATTGGCAGGTTGTTTTGAGGAATCAGAGAGGATACTGAAGGACTTAGACAGATTAAGAGAATGGGAAAGAAATAACAGATGGAATACAGAGTTTGGAAGTGTAATTTCATGCTCTTTGCTGGAAGAAGGGAAAGGATTGACAGTTTTCTAAATGGAGAGAAAATACAAAACAATGAGGTGCAATGGGGCTTGAGAGTCCTTGTGCAGGATTCCCTAAAGGTTAATTTGCAGGTGGAGTCTGTGATGAGGAAGGCAAATGCAATGTTAGCATCCATTTCAGGAGGACTAGAATAGAAAAACAAGGATGTAATGTTGAAACTTTATGAAGTACTGGTGAGTATTGTGAGCAGGTTTGGGCCCATTATCTTAGACAGGATGTGCTGAAACTGGAGCGGATTCAAAGCAGATTCAGGAAAATGATTCCAGGATTGAATAGCTTTTCATATGAAGAACGTTTGATGGCTCCAGGCCTGGATTCACTGGAATTCAGAAGAATGAGCGGTGACCTCATTGAAACCTATCGAGTGGTGAAAGGCCTTGGAGTAGATATGGAGACGATCTTCCCTATGGTGGGAGAGCTGAAGTCCAGAGGACACAGCCTCAGAATAGAGGAGATGAGGAGGAATTTCTTCAGACAGAGTGGTGAATCTGTGGAATTCTTTGCCACATGCAGCTGTGGAGGCCAAGTCTTTGTGTACGGCATATTTAAGGAAGAGGCTGAAAGATTCTTGATTGGTCAGAGCATGAAGGGATACAGGGAGAAGGCAGAGATTGGGGCTGAGGGGAAAATTGGATCAGCCATGATGAAATGGCAGAGCAGACTCGATGGGCCAAATGCCTAATTCTGCTCCTATATCTTACGGTTTTATGGTCTGAATAAAAGGTCATGGAGAGATAGAGAGTCCTGTTGCTGCTTGAGGGCATCTGGGACTGGGAAACTTGGGGCAGGAAATTTAATTGCAGAACATTGGTTTGTTCGTGTTTTCCAACTGGGAATCCCTTTTCCTGGGGTGAAAAAGGAGTAACACACACTGTACAAATGTAACCGGGAACTGTGGGTGCCAGTCACCCTCATGCCCCATCATTTCCATGTCAGGGACACATGATGCAATTCCCTGTGCAACACTCCCCGCTAGTGGAACTGCAAGGTAACTGCATCATGTGTTTCTGGCCTCCCCTGTAACTATTGGTTTCACTATGGCAGCTCTGAACGTGGACACCTGTAGCTATTAATTACTGACCTTCATCCCTCAGGGCTCCCGACCACCCCGACAACAACCATTTGTTATGGTTGTGGTACCTTTGGTACCAATGACATAGGTAGGAAAAGGGAGGAAGTCCTGAAATCGGACTACAGGGAGTTAAGAAAGAAGCTGAGAAGCAGGACCACAAGGGTAGTGATCTCAGGATTACTGCCTGTGTCACATGACAGTGAGTATAGGAATAGAATGAGGTGGAGGATAAATGCATGGCTGAGGGATTGGAGCAGGGGGCAGGGATTCAGATGTCCGGATCATTGAGACCTCTTTTGGGGCAGGTGTGACCTGTACAAAAAGGACGGGTTGCACTTGAATCTGAGGGGGCCAGTATCCTGGTGGGGAGTTTTGCTACAGCTATTGGGGAGAGTTTAAACTAGAATTGCTGGGGCGTGGGAACCAAACTGAAGAGACGGAGGAAGAGGCGGTTCTCTTGCAAATAGAGAAAGCTTGTAGACAGTGCTAGAGGGAGGATAGGCAGCTGATAGAGAAGGGACGTGCTCAGACCGATGGTTTGAGATGTATCTACTTCAATGCAAGGAGTATTATGAATAAAGAGGATGAGCTTAGAGTGTGTATCAGTAACTTGGAGCTATGATGTTGCGGCCATTACAGAGACTTGGATTGTGCAGGGACAAGTATGGTTACTTGGAGTGCCAGGCTATAGATGTTTCAGAAAGGACAGGGAGGGAGGCAAAAGAGGTGGGGGCATGGCACTGTTGATCAGAGATAGTGTCACGGCTGCAGAAAAGGAGGAAGTCATGGAGGGTTTGTCTACTGAGTCTGTGGGTGGAAGTTGGGAACAGGAAAGGGTCAATAACTACTGGATGTTTTTTATAGGCCACCCAATAGTAAATGGGACATCGAGGAGCAGATAGGGAGACAGTTCTGGAATGGTGTAATAATCACAGAGTTGTCGTGGTGGGAGATTTTACTTACCCAAATGTTGATTTGCTTCTCCCTGGAGCAAGGGGTTTAAGTGGCGTGGAGTTTGTTAGGTGTGTTCAGGAAGGTTACTTGACACAATATGTAGATAAGCCTACAAGAGGAGAGACTGTATTGATTTGTTATTGGGAAATGAACGTGGTCAGGTGTCAGATCTCTCAGCGGGAGAGCACTTTGGAGATAGTGATCACAATTCTATCTCCTTTACCATAGCATTAGAGAGGGATAGGAACAGACAAGCGTTTAATTGGAGTTAGGGGAAGTATGAGGCTATCAGGCAGGGACTTGGAAGCATAAATTGGATGTTCTTGGAAATGTATGGTAGACATGTGGCAAATGTTCAGATGATGTTTGTGTGGAGTTCTGCATAGGTACGTTCCAATGAGACAGGAAATTGATGGTAGGGTACAGGAACCGTGGTGTACAAAGGCTGTTGTAAATCTAGTCGAGAAGAAAAGAAAAGCTTACGAAAGGTGCAAAAGGCTAGGTAATGATCAAGATCATGAAAATAATAAGGTTAGCAGGAAGGAGCTTAAGAATGAAATTAGGAGAGCCAGAAGGGGTCATGAGAAGGCCTTGGCGGACAGGATTAATGAAAACCCCAAGGCATTCTACACGTATGGGAAGAGCAAGAGGATAAGATGTGAAAGAATAGGACCAATCAAGTGTGACGGTGGAGAAGTGTATATGGAACTGGAGGAGATAGCAGAGGTACTCAATGAATACTTTGCTTCAGTATTCACTGCGGAAATGGAACTTGGTGATTGTAGGATGACTTACAGCAGATTGAAAAACTTGAGCATATAGATATTAAGGAAGAGAATGTGCTGGGGCTTTTGGAAAGCATCAAGTTGAATAAATCACTGTGACTGGATGAGATGTACACCAGGATACTTGTGGGAGGTGAGTGAGCAGATTGCTGAGCCTCTGGCAATGATCTTTGCATCATCAATAGGGATGGGAGAGGCTCTGGAGGTTTGGAGGGTGGCAGATGTTGTTCCTTTATTCAAGAAAGAGAGTGGAGATAGCCCAGGAAATTCTAGACCAGTGAAACTTACCACTTCAGTGGTTGATAAGTTGATGGAAAAGATCCTGAGAGGCAGGATTTATGAACATTTGGAGAGGTATAATATGATTAGGAGTAGTCACCATGGCTTTGTAAAGGACAGGTCGTGCCTTATGAGCCTGATTTAATTTTTTGAAGATGTGCCTAAACACATTGATGAAGGAAGAGCAATAGATGCAGTGTATATGGATTTCAGCAAGGCATTTGATAAGGTACCCCATGCAAGGCTTATTGAAAAAGTAAGGAGGCATGGGATCCAAGGGGACATTGCTTTGTGGACCAGAATTGGCTTGCCCACAGAAGTCAAAGAGTGGTTGTAGACGGGTCATATTCTGCATGGAGGTTGGTGACCAGTGGTGTGCCTCAGGGATCTGTTCTGGGACCCCTACTCATCGTCATTTTTATAAATGTCTTGGATGAAGAAGCGGATGGATGGGTAGTAAATTTGCTGATGACACAAAGGTTGGAGGTGTTGTGGATAATGTGGTGGGCTGTCAGAGGTTACAGCGGGACATCGATAAGATGCAAAACTGGGCTGAGAAGTGGCAGATGGAGTTCAACCCAGATAAGTGTGAGGTGGTTCATTTTGGTAGGTCAAAGATGATGGCAGAATATAGTATTAATGGTAAGACTCTTGGCAGTGTGGAGGATCAGAGTCCATAGGACTCTCAAAGCTGCTGTGCAGGTTGACTCTGTGGTTAAGAGGGCAGACAGTGCATTGGCCTTCATCAATCTTGGCATTGAGTTTAGGAGCTGAGAGGTAATGTTGCAGCTATGTAGGACCCTGGTCAGACCCCACTTGGAGTACTGTGCTCAGTTCTAGTTGCCTCCCTGCAGGAAGGATGTGGAAACCATAGAAAGGGTGCAGAGGAGATTTACAAGGATGTTGCCTGGATTGGGAGCACGCCTTATGAGAATAGGCTGAGTGAATTCCGCTTTTTCTCCTTGGAGCAACGGAAGTTGAGAGGTGATCTGATAGAAGTGTGTAAGATAATGAAAGGCATTGATTATGTGCATAGTCAGAGGCTTTTTCCCCCAGGGCTGAAATGTCTAGCACGAGAGGGCACAGTTTTAAGGTGCTTGGAAGTAGGTACAGTGGAGATTTCAGGGGTAAGTTTTTTACTCAGAGAGTGGTGAGTGCGTGGAATGGGCTGCCGGCAACAGTGGTGGAGGCAGATATGATAGGGTCTTTGAAGAGACTCCTGGATCGGTACATGGAGCTTAGAAAAATAGAGGGCTATGGGTAACCCTAGGTAATTTCTATAGTAAGGAATTGTTTGGCACAGCTTTGTGGGCTGAAGGGCCTGTATTGTGCTGTAGGCTTTCTGTGTTTCTGTTTATTCTGCCGGTGCTGATTTTCTTTCCCCCTCCCTCCATTCCATCCCGTGACTCTGCTGATTCTCTCTGTTTTAGTTTTGCCATTTGAGTGAGTGTGGTGTAGATTTCCCAGATCTGCATCCGGATCCCGGGGGTTCTGGTCTCAATCCCCATCCCCACAAAGCCTCCGTAACACTGGCCGTGTGGAGCTGGGTCATTTGTCAGCCATGAACAGTTCGAGGGACTAAATCACCTGCTCCTGGAATTAAAAACTGAATCTGCTGGGAATCCTCAGCAAGTAGCAGGTGAAGCACGGACAAGAAATAGGTTGCAGGGAAATAGGGGGGTGGTTGGGAATGGGGTTGATGAGATTTGCTCTGAGAACTGACAAAGTGTCAGTGACGTCCCTCTGTATCATGAGGAAATATGAAACCAGCATCACTCATCAGCTTGTCGGTTTCTGTCACACTGCTTTTTGTTCAGCCTTGCTCAGTATAAACCACGTTCCACATCCCCTCCCACACTGACTGCACGAGATCATTGGCAGAGATCTGCTCTTGGACAGAGTGTGATGAAAGGTGTGTGAAATTGGAGAAGGTCACTGCTGTCCCACTTCACAGGAAATTAGCTGAGTTTTTCAGTTCATGTGGGCATCAGCCTTCTGTTCAAGAGGCAGAATTCTCTCCTCTTATCACCTTGATTTGGTTACAGATACAGTTATTCAACTGTTTTTAATTGCAGGCCTCAGACCAGAGGATGTAGGAGTTGCCATTACATCGATGGTGGGACTGGTGTTTTCTACAGCATATGCTATTATATTCATGTGCTGGTCAAGGAAAGGATCTCCAGGTACCTGTTATTGTCTAATTTGCATTTCAGCAGAAATACCAAGTGACTCATGTTGACAAAATGAACTCCTCCCACCACCCCCCCCCCCCCCAAATCCCCACAGAGTCTCTGGATTCCTGTGGTACCCAGAATGCAATTGTCCCACATGATTGACAGGTTGAGATATGAAGTGGTGACACAGAATGTCTGGAGTTGTTCTGGAGTCAACTCTGACCCGACTGCAGAGGGGGCTTTGGGAGGAGTGACCCTGAGGAGGGAGGGTCAATTCATTAATGATTGACACATCATGCTGTCAAATCATAATATAACACGAAGTTAGCGTCGAGGTGAGGATCAAATCAAATGAAATCAGGTTTAATTTTCATTCAAACCATACAGCTGAATGAGACAGTGTTCCCCTTGGGCCAAGGTGCAAAAACATGTCCGCGCATTCAAAATAACAAAAAAGTAAATAAAAGTGCATAATCACGTTGGAAAACACATTTTTCAAGACCCTGCGTGACAAGTCCATAAATGATGGTTCCCAGCAGTCCAGCCTATAATTCCATCAAGCCAACACCGGGGTGGGGCAGCACCAATGGGAGAGCCCACCCCCACACTGTAACACAAGCCCAAGGACGGAGGCATAGACATCACTACAACTGAGGCGACACTGCTGCCTCGCTGCCTGGGAAGCAGCCCTGCGGCAATCAATGTCCAACAGGGTCTTGCGATCACAAAAGAAATGTCCAAGACAGTCACTCGTGGTTTCACTACACGCTGCCATCACGCCAACTCGAAAGCAGCAACTTCAAGTAGCCGGCAGCTGCGTGGTCTGCTCTCCGATCAGCCTCGACCTTCATTTACCGTTAAATGCCCAATCTTTCATGCTGACCTGCCTGTCCCCATATTGTCACGTTTTCACCTTGGATTAGAGCATCACCTCTCACCACCGACACCTTTGAGCATTGAGGTGCCGTAATGTTCCAATATTCACCATGGGGACAGGGTTCCCAGTCAAACAGTGTAACTCCATTGCTGAAGCTGGGACTGGTTATTATCACCACTGGCAAGACCATGTCAATTGCAGCACTGGATCACTGGGATAATACGACTGAGCTTATTTACAGTGGGGTCTTGTCTCATTGGCTCAGTGTGTACACAGAGAGACTGCAGTCTTCCTGCCATTTCCATCTTCACGGCCTGAGGATAATGGATACCCAGGTTTTACAATATATTTCCAGAACTAACGACAAGGTCTTCAGTCTCTCTGGGGATCTCCACACACTGACAGTGGAGTGAACTCTCTGACCCTCCCTCACTGCATTGCTCTGACACCTGGTCCTTTTCCAACCTGGTGGGATTGTCTCATGTTTAGGACATTCATTATCACAGCCAACCTGACCAATCCCAGTCCATGTCTGTTATCTGGAACACTTGTCCACTGAAACATATGTAGAACTGTTTGTGTTGATCAGTTTTGAAACAGTTTGAAACAGTTCTAATGTTGTTGTTCATTTCTCCCTGTGGACTCTAGAAGACAAGCAGTGGTGGTGGCGCCTGAATATTTGTAACATTGTGGCTCTTGTCTTCATCCTCGTTGCCCTCATTTGCTGGATTGTGTCGAAAGGTATGTGCACAAATAATCTTAAATTACATTAAAATGGTCGCTGTGTTACTCAGTGCAGGAATGGAATGAGTATCTCAGTCAGTACATTGTGAACTGCTTTATATGGAACACCAGCACCTGCAGTCCTCAGCCCCACAGTCTACAGCTGGGGACTGGGAGACCTGCTGGAGGTTTGACCCAATATAGATCGGTTACAGACAGTGTGTCAGGGATTTTGCCACCAAGTTGAAAGCAAGAATTTGAGCTTTGTCGTATCGGGATTATCCCCCAATGTGCAGGGAAGCAGACAGGTCAGGAGAATTCGGAAAAGGGGTAGCTTTTTGTAGACAACACACACAAAATGCTGGTAGAACACAGCAGGCTAGGCAGCACCTATAGGGAGAAGCGCTGTCGACGTTTCGGGCCGAGACCCTTCGTCAGGACTAACCAAAAGGAAAGATAGTAAGAGATTTGAATGTAGTGGGGGGAGGGGGAATTGCGAAATGATAGGAGAAGACCGGAGGGGGTGGGATGAAGCTAAGAGCTGGAAAGGTGATTGGTGAAAGTGATACAGAGCTGGAGAAGGGAAAGGATCATGGGACGGGAGGCCTCGGGAGAAAGAAAGGAGGGGGGGAGCACCAGAGGGAGATGGAGAACAGGCAAACAACTAAATATGTCAGGGATGGGGTAAGAAGGGGAGGAGGGGCATTAACGGAAGTTAGAGAAGTCAATGTTCATGCCATCAGGTTGGAGGCTACCCAGCCGGTATATAAGGTGTTGTTCCTCCAACCTGAGTTTGGATTCATTTTGATAATAGAGGAGGCCATGGATAGACATATCAGAATGGGAATGGGACGCGGAATTAAAATGTGTGGCCACTGGGAGATCCTGCTTTTTCTGGTGGACCGAGCGTAGGTGTTCCGCGAAACTGTCTCCCAGTCTGCGTCGGGTCTCACCAATATATAAAAGGCCACACCGGGAGCACCGGACGCAGTATACCACACCAGCCGACTCACAGGTGAAGTGTCGCCTCACCTGGAAGGACTGTCTGGGGCCCTGAATGGTGGTGAGGGAGGAAGTGTAAGGGCAGGTGTAGCACTTGTTCCGTTTACAAGGATAAGTGCCAGGAGGGAGATCGGTGGGAAGGGATGGGGGGGACGAGTGGACAAGGGAGTTGCGTAGGGAGTGATCCCTGTGGAAAGCAGAAAGGGGGGGGAGGGAAAAATGTGTTTGGTAGTGGGATCCCGTTGCAGGTGACGGAAGTTACGGAGAATTATATGTTGGACCTGGAGGCTGGTGGGGTGGTAGGTAAGGACAAGGGGAACCCTATCCCGAGTGGGGTGGCGGGTGGATGGGGTGAGGGCAGATGTACAGGAAATGGGAGAGATGCGTTTGAGAGCAGAGTTGATGGTGGACGAAGGGAAGCCCCTTTGTTTAAAAAAGGAAGACATCTCCTTTGTCCTGGAAAGAAAAGCCTCATCCTGAGAGCAGATGCGGCAGAGACGGAGGAATTGTGAGAAGGGGATAGCCTTTTTGCAAGAGACAGGGTGGGAAGAGGAATAATCCAGGTAGCTGTGAGAGTCTGTAGGCTTATAGTAGATATCAGTAGATAAGCCATCTCCAGAGAAGGAGACAGAAAGATCAAGAAAGGGGAGGGAGGTGTCGGAAATGGACCAGGTAAATTTTAGGGCAGGGTGAAAGTTGGAGGCAAAGTTAATGAATACTGACGCCAATGCTGGGATGGCAAGAACTGTGCCAACTGGATAGAGTCCACCTGAGGTAGGACCTGTGTTGTAATGAAAGGGAGGGTGGTAAGCGGGGAGCTGGCAAAGTCCATAATCAGTAAGAAAAGAGAAGGATCTACAAGGAAGTAAGTATTCTGAATATAAACAGAGCAGAAGTGAAAGGATTACTGGAGTTCAGAAATGGTTAACGTTAAAATGAGAGGAAATCCTGTTCCAAATGAGTCAAACATTCTCTTCAGCAATGCAGTGCTGGGGGAAATTCTGTACTGGGGGAAACCAGACACGGTAGTAAAGGGAAGGGGACAGGGAATTGAGCTTTGCAGAGTACAGCAAGGGTAGAGAAGGTGAAGATGCAGAGTGGTGCTGTTTCTCAGGAACAGTATGAAGGGAAGATGGAAAAGTGATGTCAGTGTTGGTGATGAGTCCAATTCCTCCGTCCTCACCAGACCCTCCCCTCAACAGTAGGTGGGACTGGAGCAGGAAGGGGCGTCTCCATCTCCTGCAGTGGTGGATATCGGAAGAAGTCTGGACCCAGTTGGTGCTTTCTCTGCTTCTGTCCACTGATCACTGTGGACGGTGTGAAGGATTAGGGGGAGAGAGGTCTGATGGCAGGGGGAGTGTTTCCATACATTGTCACATTGTGCCAGGTTAGATGTGGCCAAACAAAGTTATTGAAGATCTGAGTTTTATGTTAATTGGCTCTGCAATTAATCACATGGTTTTATTTGTGATAAATTGAGAGCCTGAAGTGTGTTCTTACATTTAAAGTGGGAATTCCAGACCAAACTTGAATCGCAGAAGGATGCTTGACAAATAGGAGAAAATCTGCAGATGCTGGACATCCAAATCAATGCACACAAAATGCTGGAGGAGCTTCAACTTGCCGACAGACACAACAGGTCAACAACAGATGCCATTTCACTGGCTCTTCACTCAGCCCTGGAACATGTGGACAGTGAAGTTGCAAACATCAGGATGCTCTTCATTGACAACTCAGCATTCATCACTATCATCCTCTCGAAGATAATCACTAAGTTCCAAAACCTAGGTCTTAATACTTCTTGTACAACTGAATCCTCAATTTCCTCACTTGTAGACTCTAGTCAGTTCCGATTGGGAGCAACATCTCCTCTGCAATCACATCTGTACAGGTGTGCCACAAGGCTGTGTGCTTCGCCCACTGCTCCACTCGCTTTATTGAATTGAATTTATTTCTTACATCCTTCACATTCATGAGGAGTAAAAATCTTTATGTCTCCATCTAAATGTGCAATGTGCAATCATAGTAAACTTAATATAATTGATAATAAATAGAACAGTCAATGTAATATAGAGTACACTCAATTCAGCGAGAGTTCATCAGTCTGATGGCCCGGTGGAAGAAGCTGTCCCGGAGTCTCTTGTTCCTGGCTTTTATGCTGCGGTACCGCTTCCCGGATGGTAACAGCTGGAATAGATTGTGATTTGGGATGGCTTTCGTCCCCAATGATCCTACGGGCCCTTTTTACACTCCTGTCCTTGTACATGTCCTGAATAGTGGGAAGTTTACACCTACAGATGCTGGACTGTCCGCACCACTCACTTGTGACTGTGAGGCTAAGCACAGATCCAATGGCATTTTAAAGTTTAAAGTGGTCAGATTGGAACAGTGTCCAATGCTCCCTCGGTCAACATCTTCCAGTAAGCCCACAAAAATGTCTTCTACGTCTGTTTTTCATATTTAATGTGTTTCTGCACCTGTTAGAGCCAGTGATTTAGTCTGGAGATCGTTTGTGTGATCCGGCACTTCACTCTCTTCAAGAAGATTCCAGGAAGCAAGCATGTACTCGGAAGGCCTCAAGGTGAAGAAACTGTGAGACGGGATGTGAGCCAATGTTCGACTCCATTTCACCGATTAAAGCACGAGGAAGATTGAGATATAGAGATGAATGCCGAAGGAACGCGAGAGCTCAGTGCCGACTACCTTCCTTTTGATCAGACAGACAGACAGACATACTTTATTGATCCCAACGGAAATTGGGTTTCGTTACAGTCGCACCAAACAAGAATAGTGTAGACAATATAGCAATATAAAACCATAAATAATTAAATAATAATAGGTAAATCATGCCAAGTGGAAATAAGTCCAGGATCAGCCTATTGGCTCAGAGTGTCTGACACTCTGAGGGAGGAGTTGTAAAGTTTGATGGCCACAGGTAGGAATGATTTCCTATGACACTCAATTGCATCTCGGTGGAATGAGTCTCTGGCTGAATGTACTCCTGTGCCTAACCAGTACATTATGGAGTGGATGGGAGTCATTGTCCAAGATGGCATGCAACTTGGACAGCATCCTCTTTTCAGACACCACCGTCAGAGTCCAGTTCCACCCCCACAACATCACTGGCCTTACGAATGAGTTTGTTAATTCTGTTGGTGTCTGCTACCCTCAGCCTGCTGCCCCAGCACACAACAGCAAACATGATAGCACTGGCCACCACAGACATGTAGAACATCCTCAGCATCGTCCAGCCGATGTCAAATGACCTCAGTCTCCTCAGGAAATAGAGATGGCTCTGACCCTTCTTGTAGACGGCCTCTGTGTTCTTTGACCAGTCTAGTTTATTGTCAATATGTATCCCCAGGTATTTGTAATCCTCCGCCACGTCCACACTGACCCCTTGGATGGAAATGGGGTCACCGGTGCCTTAGCCATCCTCAGGTCCACCACCAGCTCCTTAGTCTTTTTCACATTAAGCTGCAGATGATTCTGCTCGCACCATGTGACAAAGTTTCCCACCGTAGCCCTGTACTCAGCCTCATCTCCCTTGCTGATGCATCCAACTATGGCAGAGTCATCAGAAAACTTCTGAAGATGGCAAGACTCTGTGCAGTAGTTGAAGTCCGAGGTGTAGATGGTGAAGAGAAAGGGAGACAGGACAGTCCCCTGTGGAGCCCCAGTGCTGCTGACCACTCTGTCTGACACACAGTGATCGCAGTCGGGAAGGAGTCTGTGAGCGGCCTATCACTGTGTGCCTCGCAGTGGCAGGCGGGGAGGCCTCTGCACTTGCGGGGTGTCTCCCTCTTCATTGTAGAAGGAAGATGTTTCCGTGGTTCCGTGTTATGGATTGGACTACTGTGTTTATGGACCTGTGGACTTTGACAGATTTATGGTCTTTATATTCTGCGTTTCTCACCCATTTCTTTCTGAGACGAGGGTTTGGGGTCAATATTCTAGTTCTGTTTTGTGCAGGGAAGTGGGGCGTGTTGGGTTTGATGTTTCTCTCTGAACAATTTTCATGTTCTTTCTTTGTTTTGTGGCAATCTGGAGAAAATGAGTCTCAGAGTTGTAATGGATACACACTTTGATAATAAATGGACCTTTAACCTTTGATGACACCACTGTTGTTGGCCAAATCAAGGTGGTAATGAATCAGCATATCGGAGGGAGATTGAAAACCTGGCTGAATGGTGTCACAACAACAACCTCTCACTCAGCATCAGAGAAACAAGGAGCTGATTATGGACTTTAGGAGGAAGAATCCGGAGGCCCATGAGCCAGTCCTCCTCAGAGTGGATAGAGTCAGTAACTTTAAATTCCTGGTTTTATCACATCAGGACCAGCACGTAGGTGCCATCACAAAGAAGGCATGGCAGCTCCTTGACTTCCTTAGGAGTTTGCAAAGATTCAGCATGTCATTTACAACTTTGACAAACTTCTATAGATTCACAGTGGAGAGTATCCTGACTGGTTGCATCATGGGCTGGTATGGAAATGCAAGAGTCCAGAAAAAGTGGTGGACACAGCCCAGTCCATCACTGGCAAAGTCCTTCCCACCAGTGAGCACATCTTCGAGTAGTGAAACAAGAAAGCAGCATCCATCACCAAGAACCGCCACCGTACAGGACAAGCTCTCTTCCGACTGCTGCCATCGGGCAGGAGGTACAGGAGCCTTAAGTCCCACACCACCAGCTTCAGGAACAGTTATCACCCTCAACCATCAGGCTCCTGAACCAGTGTGGATAACTTCACTCACCTCAGCACCCAACTGATCCACAAACTATGGACACATTTTCAAGGACTCCACAACTCGTGCTTCTTTTAGTTGCACATTTTGTTTTCTGTTGAACTGGCTGTTTGTCTGTCTGTGTTTGTGTGTAGTTATTCACTGATTCTATTGTACTTCCCTGGTCTACTGTGAATGCCTGCAAGTAAGTGAATCTTAATTAGTAAACAGTGACATATACACACTTGGATAATAAATTTACATTGAACAATGATTAACTTGTTGCTTTGTCTCATAAATGCCATTGGACATATGACTGTGTTAAATGTACGTTTAAACTGGGAGTGGGTGTGGAGAATCAGTGTGAATTTACTCAGTGGGTTCACTTCTGTACATTTCAGATCAAAGCTGCAAGACCAACATTCCAATCTGGATCATATTGACTGTATCAGGGGTCGCAGTTGTGATAACGTTATCCAGATCCTTTCCAGTTTGCGGTAAGTATCAAAGTCAAAGCATTTTCTGAAGATCTCAATCACTGTGAAAACTTACCCCTGGTCTCACCATCACTTCAGCTTCTAAAGGGAGCCTTTGTGGGGAAATCTCCAGCACATTATCAACTCTGTCCCAACTGGCTGCAGTCACTCGGGAACAGATCTGGCCCGAATTTTACTGTTTCTGTTGGAAGTTCTGCTCAGAGATGCTGGAATCTCACAGTCGGTGAGCTGATGGGGTTTTGGTCTCCCGCTGGAGTGTGGAAGTCTGGAACTTTTGGGCTGAGTTCAGGTGATTTCCTTCTGTGCCTGCCGGGAAATTATTGGAGGGAATTCTAAGGTATTGAAGTTGTGTACAATTGGAAAGGTCAGGATCTGATTATGGATTTGTCAGTAAGGCCCGGAGTCGGGGAAACCCAACTCTCTAATCTGAGGAGACAGCAAAGAAAATTGATGAAGGCAATGTGAAAGATGTTCTCCATGTGGACTTCAGTAAATCATTTGACATGGTCACACATGAGAGACTGATCCAGAAGCCTAACACACCCGGGATCCAAGGTGACAGAAGGCAGAGGTCTTGTTGGAAAAATGTTTTTTTTCTGATTTGAAGTCTGCACCTGCTAGTGTACAGTAGTGAATGGTTGTAGGGCTTCTGCACTTTGTGATATATATTAATGACTTAGTTGTGAGTGTAGGAAGTATGATCAGTAAGCTTGCAGATGAATGAGAATTGGGGGTGTTGTGGATGGTGAGGAAAGTTATCCAAGTCTGCAATAGGATATGGAGCAGATGGAAAGTTGGGTAGAGCATTAGCAACTGGAACTTAATCCTGACAAGTACAAGGTCATGCATTTTGTCGAGTTGAAACAGGGCTTGGACATCTGCAGTATGGGGTAGAAATGTTGAACAGAGAGACTGAGGATTCCAAGTTCATAGCAACACACACAAAATGCTGGAGGAACTCAGCAAGTTAGGCAGTATCTACGGAAATGAATAAATAGTTGACGTCTCAGGCTGAGACGCTTCTTCAGGACTGGAAAGGAAGGTGAAGAAGCCAGAACAATGTGCTGGGGAAGGGGAAGGAGTACGAGCTACAATGTGATATGTGAAGCCAGCTGGGTGGGGGAGTGGGATGAAGTAAGAAGCTGGGAGGTGATAGTTAGAAAAGGTAAAGGCTGGAGAGGAATCTGACAGGAGAGGAGAGTGCACCATGGGGAAAAAGGGAAGGAGGAGGGGCACCAGGGGAGGTGATGGGCAGGTGAGGAGAAGAGAAGAGGGAAGCAGAGGGTGGTGCCAGAGTGGGTATAGCAGAAGAGGGAAGGGGAGGGGAAAAATGACTGGAAGTTGCAGAAATCGTTATTCATGCCATCAGGTTGGAGGCTACCAGATGGAATAATGGGTTTTGCTCCTCCAGCCTGAGAGTGGCCTCACATTACGGTGGAGGAGGCCTTGGACCGACATGTCAGAATGGGGAATAGAATTTAAATGGTTGGCCACTGGAAAACTCTGCTTGTTTGCAGATGGAGGGAAGGTACTCAACAAAGTGTTTCCCGATCTGCATCGTGTCTCAGTAACGTAGAGGAGGCTGCATCAGGAGCTCCTGTTACAGTAGACAAGCCCAATAGATTGGAGATGAAGTGTTGCCTCACCTGGGGGCAATACATTGGTGCCTTGGACTGAGCTGAGTGATGAGGTGAATGGGCAGGTTTAGCACCTTTCACTTGCAGGGATGTGCCAGGAGGGAGATTAATGGGGAGGGATGAATGAACAAGGGAATCACAGAAAGCAGAAAGGTGAGGGGGAGGTAAAAATGTCGTTTGGTGGTTGGGTCCCATTGAAGATGGCAGAGGTTGCAGAGAATGATCTGCTGGATGTTCGTGCGTGGTAGGTGAGGACAAAGAGAACTTTACCCCTGTTAAGGGGCTGAGATGATGTGGTGAGTGTGGATGTCCAGGAAATGGAGAGGATGCAGGTGAGGGTAGCATCAGTTGTATGGAAAGGAAAACCCTGTTCCTTGAAGTAGGACTTCTCTGATGTCCCGGCAAGGGAAACCTCATCCTGGGAATAGATGTGGTGGCATTTTTACAGGAGACTGGGTGGGAGGAGCTGCAGTCAAAATAGCCAAGGGAGTCAGTAGGATTATGAAAGATATCAGTAGATAGTTTATTCCTAGAGATGGAGACAGGTAGATCGAGAAAGGAGAGGTGTCAGAAATGGACGGAGTGAATTTAGGGGCAGGGTGGAAGTTGGAGACAACTATCCAAGTTCATAGTTCTCTTCAAGAGGGAAGTTCTCTTAAAGAGGCCTTAATGTGGATAAGAGGGTGATAGTGTGGAGAAGAATGTAGACAGCATGCTTGTCTTCATAATTTGGGCCATAAAATATAAGAATTGGGACACTAAGTAAGGTCAGAAATTGAACGATGGGCTGGATGAATTCATGGTGGAGAAGCTGGGGCACTGGCAAATGTTCAGGTTCTTGGGTCATTGGGATCTCCTCTGGGGATGGAGGCAACCTGTAGAAGATAGACAGTATACACTTGAGCCAGAAAGGGGTCAATATCCTTACAAGAAAGTTTGGGAGTGGGATGGGACTCTGAGCTGGAGCAAGACATGGGGATAAAGCAGTAACTTGCAAGAGCAAGTTTAGTCATCTGGATAGCCAGGGTAGTCTGTTATAGCACAGAGGCAAAATTCACCAGGGTGAAGAATGCAGGACTGAAGGTGTTGTATTTAAATGCATGTATCATTCGGAATATGGTGCATGAACTCATGACGCAATTAGAGATTGGTCGATATGACATTGTGGGCATCTCTGAGTCATGGCTGAAAGAAGGCCCAAGCTGGGAGCTTAACATCCAAGGATATACTTTGTATTGAAAGGAAAAGCAGGAAGACAAAGGCAGTAGTGTGGCTCCATTGGTAAGAGATGGAATTACATCTTTAGAAAGAGGAGACATGGGGTTAGAGAATGTTGAATCTTTGTGGATGGAGATAAGAAATTGCAACGGTAAATAAAAACCATTATGGGAATCATATTTAGGCCTCAAAATAGTATCCAAGATGTGGGGTTAAGATTGCAAAGAGAGCTGAAGAAGACATATAAAAAGGGTAGTGACACAATTGTAAGGGTAGACTTCAATATGCAAGGGGATTGGGAAAATCAGGTTGGTGTCGGATTGCAAGAGAGGGAATTTGTTGAATACCTACAAGATGACTTTTTAGAGTAGCTTGTGCTTGAGCCTACTTGGGGAAAGGTTATCTTAGATTGGGTGTTGTGTAATAACGCAGATCTTAGTAGGGAGCTTAACGTAAAGGAACCCTTAGGAGACAGTAATCATAATATGATTGGATTCATACTGCAATTTGACAGTGAGAAGCATAACTCACGTGTATCAGTATCACAAGGGAATAAAGGGAATTACAGAGGCATGAGAGAGGAGTTTGCCCAGATGGATTGGAGGAGGCTATAGGTAGGGATGACGGCAGACCAAAGATGACTGAAGTTTCTTGGTATAATTCACAAGGCCCAGGATAGATATGACCCACAGAAGAGGAAGTTCTCAAATAGCATGGGTAGGCAACCGTGGCCAACAAAGAAAGTTAAAAACTGCATTAAAGCCAGGGAAAAGTCATATGAGGTAGCAAAAGTGAGTGGGAAGTTGGATGATTGGGAAGCTTTTAAAATCCAACAAAAGGCAACTAAAAAAGCTATAAGAAGGGAACAGATGAAATATGAGGGTACACTAGCCAATGATATAATGCAGGATACCAAAAGTTTTTCACTTATAGAAAGAGTAAAACGGAGGTGACAGTTGATACGGGACCACTGGAAAATGATGCTGGGGAGGTAGTAATGGGGGAGAACGAAATGGCAGATGAGCCTATTGGGTACTTTGCATCTGTCTTCACTGTGGAAGACACGAGCAGTGTGCCAGAGTGTCAGGGAGCAGGAGTGAGTACCATTGCTATTACAAAGGAAAACGTGCTAGGCAAACTGAAAAGTCTTAATGTGGATAAGTCACCTGGACCAAATGGACCATATCCCAGAGTCCTAAGAGATGTTGCTGAAGAGATAACGGATGCATTGGTCATGATCGTTCAAGAATCACTTGACTCTGGCATGGTCCCAGAGGACTGGAAGATTGCAAAAGTCACTCCACTCTTTAGGAAGGGAGGAAGTCAAAAGAGAGGAAACTTTAGTCCAGTTAGCCTAACCTTGGTGGTTGGTAAGTGTTGGAGTGTATTATTAATGGTGGGGTTTCGTGGTACTTGGAGACTAATGATAAAATAAGTCAAAGTCAGCATTCTTTCCATGAAGGGAAACCTTGCCTGCCAAATGCGTTAGAGTTCTTCAAGGGAGTAACAAGCAGAGTGGACAAAGGAGAGGCAGTGGATGTCATTTACTTTGATTTTCAGAAGGCATTTGATAAGGTGCCACTCATGAGGCTGCTTAACAAGATAAAATCCTATGGCATTACAGGAAAGATACTGACATGGATAGAGGAATGGCTGACAGGCAGGAGGCAGCAAGTTGGAATAAAAGGGACCTTTTCTGGTTGGTTGCCGGTGACTAGAGGTGTTCCTCAGGGGTCAATTTTGGGATCGCTGCTTTTCACATTGTTTGTCAATGATTTAGATAATGGAATTGATGGCTTTGTGGCAAAGTTTGCAGATGATATGAGATAGGCGGAGGGATAGTGCTGAGGAAGCAATGTGATTGCAGCAGGACTTAAGACAAATTGGGAAAATGGGCAAAAATGTGGCAGATGGAATACAGTGTTGGGAAATGTATGATAATGTATTTTGGTAAGAGGAACAAACGTGTGGACTATTATCTAAATGGGAAGCAAATCTGTGCATATATTTAAGGCAGAAGTTGATCGTTTCCATTTGGTCAGGACATTATGGCGACAAGGCAGGTGTATGGTTGAGTGGAATCAGGGATCCACCATGATGAAATACAAAGCAGACTTGATGGGCTGAATGGCCTAATTCTGCTCCTATGTCTTATGGCCTTTTCGATTTTGCACATCCATACTCACATCTTTCTACAGATTCACTACAAGCATCACTGCTTGGTACGGAAACTGCATTGCGGTGGACAGGAAGGCTCTACAATGGATAGTCAAAGCCGCCCAACCCATCTCTGGCACCAGCCTACCTGCCATCAGGTGGCACTTTGGCTCTGGTGACCATAATTCTTTTAATTTTAAGGTAGTGATGGAAAAGGATAGCATAGGTCCACAGGGTAGATCCAAAACTGGATCAGGGCTCATATTGAGAAAATTAGCCAGGATCCAACAGGTGTTGATGGGAAGGGGTTGTTTGATGGGTAAGAAACAAATGGAACACGTGGGGGGATTTTAAGAGAGTGGTAAGTGGAATTTAACATGCTGACCATCTTCAGTCAGGACATTGAGTAGAGGAGTTGGGACATTATGCTGCTGTTGTATAAGTCATTGGTAAGGCCACACTCGGAGTACTGTGTACAGTTTTGTTCAGCCTGTTATAGGAAAGATGTAATGAAACTAAAACGAGTGCAGAAAAGATTTACAAGGATATTGCCAAGACGAGAGGTATAGGGAGAGGCTGGCCAGGCTGTCTTTATGGATTAGGACATAGCTGTCAGTACCTCCAGTTGACCTCTGTCTGTTTGTGTGTTTCCCCCTCGCTGTCAGTCTGTGGTTTTGTATTGCCGTGTGCTCCTGTCCCCGCTCCTGCTCCACTCCAGCCTCTGTATTACTGACTACTCCCTCTCTCACCTGTTTCTCATTATTACCTGTGTTGCTGCCACCTGTATCTATTGCTCAGTGTATTTCAGTCCTGTGTTTTCACCTGCTTGTTGCCAGATTGTGCCGGAGAGTTTTCCTGAGCCTTTCCAGCATTTGTCTCTGTACTCTGGCTGTCTGTCTGAATATCGACTCAGCCTGTTTCCTGATTCTGGTTTTTGGATTTCTCTGTATGTTTTGATCTCTGCCTGAACTTTGATGTACCTCAGGATTTGTAACTCAATTGGTATCACTGTGTGCACAGTACTGGGTCTGAGTTTGGATCCCTGTTCCAGTGCCCTGACAATAGGGGAAAGAGGCCATATGGAAATGTTTAAAATAATGAGAAACATAGATAAGGTGGATGGAATCAGCCTTCCCCAGAGAGGGGAGCCCAAAACCAGGGGGCAGAGATTTAGGGTGAGAGGGGAAAGATTTAACAGGGATCTGAGGAGCAACTTTTTCACACGGAGTTTGGTGAGTAGATGGAAGGAACTGCCAGAGGAAGTGGTTGTGGGAAGTACAATCTTTTCATGTGGGAAATACTAGGATCGGTACATTCGGGGACAGTGCTTGGAGGGATATGGGACAAATACAGTAAATTGTTACGAGCTGGGAGAACAATGTGGTCAGCATGGACTGGTTGGGCTGAAGGGCCTGTACCCGTGCTGTATTCTCTATGATTCTACATTGCAACTTTACAAAACACTGGATAGGCCACACTGGGAGTACTGTGTGTAGTTCTGGTCACAACACTACAGGAAGGATGTGGTTGCACTGGAGAGAGTGCAGAGGAGATTCACCAGGATGTTGCTGGATTGGAGGAGTTTGGTTCTGGGGAGAGATTGCATCGGCTGGGCTTGGTTTCCCTGGAGAGAAGGCAGCTGAGGAGTGACCTTTATAAGTATACAAGGTTGTGACAGGCATAGATGGGGTAGAGAGTGAAAATCATTTCCCGTGGTATGGTAGGGGTATCAAAAACAACTTTTGGGTTTAAGCTGAGAGGAAGGAGTTTTGAAGGAGATGTGTGGGATTAGTTTTTAAAACAGTGATTGAAATCTGAAACACACTGTCAGAGGAAGACACATTATGTTTAATATTGCAAGAAGGATTTAGAAAGGCATTTAAATAGACATGGTTTAGAAGGGTATGGACCTCGTGGACAAATGGGATTGGTGTCAATGGGCAAAATGCACAGCATGATGAGATGGGCCAAAGGGCCTGTTTCTGTGCTGTAGAAATCCGTGACTCAGCTGTGAATAAATGATAGGTTAAAATAGTAACAAATAATCTTCAACAATGTGTATCATTCATCTAGAATTTATAAAGGATTATTTCATACATTACAGGCAGAAACGAAGGAACTAATGAGAACAACCGTGCTGAAATAGAACAGGAATTTGGTTCATATAAATTCCTGCAGTTTACTTGTGTTTAAACAGTTTGTAAAATCACTGTTATTTCTCCCTCTCTCAATTCACACATGTATAAACTCACTGGAATCTTCCTGCTGTATTTATAACGCCACTCTCTCTCATTTATTGACACATGGGTCAGTGGGAATCATGACCTCTGTTACTGTCAATAATATCTGGTTAAATTTAATTTAATGGACAGTATCCCTTAGTGTTTCATGACATTCTTGTTTGGACACGATAATGGATATTTACCATTTCCCCCAGTCTGTGTCTGTTCTGCAGAAAGTGGTTGTCTCTGTCTGACCCCTTTGTAACATCAGTTATGTCCAATTAGTCACCTCTGCCTCTCCCTCGTCCCACTCCCCTCCCCTGTCCTGTCCCACACCTCTCCCCCCACTCCACCCATCACTCTGTCTCATCTTTATCTCAGTGAATAAAGTGAAGATTTGTCATCATGTATAACAAACGTATTCTGTCCATTTTAGGATCGTGGAGAAGTGCAGGAATTACAAACTCTCAGCCCAGGTCACGAAGCTGAACCTGAAAATCATCCGGTCAGTTAGAAGGGACACGGCAGCCTTCAGTTCCAGAGGTGACTGTGAGGGCAGGTTCTAGATAGATAGATAGATAGATAGATAGATACTTTATTCATCCCCATGGGGAAATTCAACCTTTTTTCCAATGTCCCATACACTTGTTGTAGCAAAAACTAATTACATACAATACTTAACTCAGTAAGAATATGATATGCATCTAAATCACTAACTCAAAAAGCATTAATAATAGCTTTAAAAAAGTTCTTACGTCCTGGCAGTTGAATTGTAAAGCCTAATGGCATTGGGGAGTATTGACCTCTTCATCCTGTCTGAGGAGCATTGCATCGATAGTAACCTGTCGCTGAAACTGCTTCTCTGTCTCTGGATGGTACTATGTAGAGGATGTTCATATATATGCTAACGTATATTATCTGTATATTTGCATTGATACTATTTTGTATATTTTTACTAATAAACACTGTTGAAAATAGTACCACCAGACTCCAACGAACACTTCTATCTTTGCTGGTAAGACACCCAGTTACGGGGTACGTAACAGTACGAACTCCTTACAGACAGTGGTGGGAATTGAACCCGGGTTGCTGGTACCATAAAGCGTTGTGCTAACCAATACGCTACCATGCTACAGAAAATGCTAGAAACACTCAGATGTTCAGGCAGAAATGTGGAAAGAGAAACAGAATTAACGTTTCAGGCTGAGGACGTTAGAACTGGGAAAGATTGAAAACTGGTTGGTTTTAAATTACACGGAGGATGGAGAGGTCGGTAAAACAAAGGGTCAGAGTTCTCGTGGGGTACGTTGTAGATGAGGTCACTGGGTTTGTAATGAATGACTTTATTAGGGAGGTGGAACATGAGCAAAGGAACATAAAACTCTACAGTCCATCCGCCCACTGCTCCAGCTCACCCCAGTTTACTGCCATTTGCCTGACTGTCGGCTGTTTCTAACTGTGCAGTCGGCAGCTTTAAATTTAGTTGTTAAAAGCCAAATTTTAAAAGAGAGCACCAAGTAGATTCCTTCTCCTGTCACCCAGAGTGTAAAGGCAAAGTTTCTATTTAGAGTTTTTATCACCAGGTCTATATCTCATTGAACGTTTATAATGACCCATAAGTTACAAACAGGGCATCCTCTTAGTGCTGAAGGTGCTGTATAAGTGCAGTCCATTTCGTTGGACTCTGAGGAGCGTTGAAGGCCAAGTCACTGGGAAATTTGCACCTCTTCCTTTTTTCATAGAAGGTCGTGAGATCTTTACCAGTCCCACGTGTGAGGGAGAGGCAAGCGGCTCATTAGTAAAACATCCTTCTCTGAGGATCATCACCTTGTCATGGAGAGGCTGGTGATGGAGATCCCAAGAGCGATGCCATCTGGAATTTATCTCCTGGTATGGTCACCACAGTGATGATGACAAAGGGAAGGTTCCAGATAAAGAACGATCCAACTAAGACCTCAATGGTGGAGCTGGCAGAAGATGATCAAACTCTACAAAGACAGTGAAAGCTGCAGCAGTGAAGGGTCCCAGTCACTGGGCCCTGACCCTGATCTGTCAATGAACCTGTGGTAGCTGCCCGTGCATCTGAACCCAAAGGGGTCCAATATCCAGCAGGCAGGTTTAATAGAGCTGTTAGGGAGGGTTTAAACTAATCTGGCAGGGGGATGGGAACCGGACTGATAGGGCTGAGGAAGGTGAAACAGAAATAAGTCAAAGATAGTGTGCAACAGAGATAATAGAAAAGACAGGCAGGAGATGAGGCACAATCACAGCCAGTGGCATGAATTACAGGGCAATAGAGGCGTGGTGCAGTTAAAACAGAAAGCAACAAATACTGGACTGAAAGTGTTGTATTTGAATGCATGCAGCATAAGAAATAAAATGGACGATCTTGAAATTCGGCTACAGATTGGCAAGTATGACGTTGTGGCCCTCTCTGAAACTTGACTGAAGGATGGCTGCCATTGGCAGTTGAATGTCCAAGGATATACAGTGCATCAGAAAGATAGGTTGTAGGCAGAGGGGGTGGTGTGGCCCTGTGTATAAATAATATTAAATCATTAGAAAGGGATGACAGGATCGGAAGGTGTAGAGTCTCTATGGGTTGTGATAAGTAATGGCAAGTGTAAAAGGACCCTAATGGCAGTTTCATACAGGCCTCTAAACAGCAGCCGGGATGTGGATTACAAATTAGAGCAGGAGATAGAAAAGCCGTGTCAGAATGGCAATATCATGATTATCGTTGGGGATTTTAACATGAAATTGGATTGGGAAAACCAGGCTGGTACTGGACCTTAGCAGAGAGAACTTGTAGAATGTCTAAGGAATAGCTTTTTAGAACAGCTTGTTGTTGAGGCCACTAGGGGATCAGCTGTGCTGGATTGGGTGTTGTGCAATGATCCGGAGCTGAAAAAGGAGCTTAAGGTTAAGGAACCCTTAGGGAACAGTGATCACCATACGATCAAGTTCACTTTGAAATGTGAGGAGAAACTAAATTCCAATGTATCGGTACTTCAGTGGAATAAAGGAAATTACCATGGCATGAGAAAGGAAGTGGCCAAAGTTGACTGGAATGGGACACTAGCAAGAAGGACAATAGAGTAGGAATAGCTGGAGTTTCTGTGAAAAATGAGGGAAGTGCAAGAAAGATATATTCCAAATAAAATAATTTTTTGAATGGAAGAAGGACACTACCATGGCTGACAAGTGAAGTCAGAGCCAAATTAAAGGCAAAAGAGAGGGCATACAAGGAAGCCAAAGCTAGTGGGAAGATAGAGGGTTGGGAAGCTTTTAACAACTTGCAGAAGGAAACTAAGGTGGTTATTAGGAATAAAAAGATGAATTATGAAAGGAAGCTGGCAACTAATATACAAAAACCTTTATTAGGAATATAAAGGGTAAAAAAGAGTTTAGGGTAGATATAGGACCAATAGAAAATGACACTGGAGATATTGTAATGAGAGATGCAGAGATGGCAGAGGAACTGAGTGCGTATTTTGCATCAGTCTTCACAGTGGAAGACACCTGATGTATATCAGACATTTAAGAGTGTCAGGGAAGTGAAGTATGTGCAGTGAAAATTATGATTGAGCAGGTGCTCAGGAAGTTTAACGGTCTGAAGGTGGATAAATCTCCTAGACGTGATGGAATGCACCCTCGGGTTCTGAAGGAATTAGCTAGTGAGACTGTGGAGGCAGTGACAATGATTTTTCCAGAATCAATAGATTCTGGCGTTGTCCTGGATGACTGGAAAATTGCAAAAGTTACTCCGCTATTTAAGCGGGGTGGGAGGCAGCAGAAAAGAAACTATAGACCTGTTAGCCTGACATCAGTGGTTGGGAAGTTGTTGGAATGGCTTGTTAGGGTTGAGATAATGGAATACATGGAGGCATATGACAAGATAGCCCAAAGCCAGCATGGCTTCCTGAAAGGAAAATCCTGCCTGACTAACCTACTGCAATTGTTTGAGGAAATTACAAGCAGGGTAGACAAAGGAGATACAGTAGATGTAGTATACTTGGATTTTTTAGAATGCCCTTGACAAGGTGCTGCGCATGAGGTTGCTTAGCAAGATAAGAGCCCATGGAATTACAGGGGATTTACTAGCATGGGTGGAGCATTGGCTGATTGGTAGAAAACAGAGAGTGGGAATAAAGGGATTCTGTTCTTGGGAATCCTTGAGCAGGATACTCTAAAAGTTAATCTCCAAGTTGAATCAGTGGTGAAGAAGACATATGCAATGTTGGCATTCATTTCTACAGGTATAGAATACTGTATATGAGCAGGGATGTGATGTCGAGGCTCCATAATGCACTCATGAGACCACACTTGGAGTATTATGTGCAGTTTTGGCCTCCTTATTTTAGAAAGCATATACCAACATTGGAGAGGGTTCTGGGAAGATTCACGAGAATGATTCCAGGAGTGTATGAGGAACGTCTGGAATCTCTTGGGCTGTATTCCCTGGAGTTCAGGAGAATGAGGGGGGACCTCATAGAAGCATTGTGAATGTTAAAAGGCATTGACAGATTAGATATGCCAAAGTTATTTCCCCTTGGTAGGGGAGTCTAGGACAAGAGGGCACAACTTCAGGATTGAGTGACGTCCATTTAGAACAGAGATGTGGAGAAATCTGTGAAATTTGTTACCAAGTGGCTGTGGAGGCTAAGTCATTGGGTGCATTTAAGACAGAGATAGATAGGTTCTTGATTAGCCAGGGCATCAAAGGGTAGGTGGAGAAGGCAGCGGAGTGGGGGTGACAAAGAATTGGATCAGCCCTTGATTGAATGGCAGACCAGACCCCATGGGCCGAATGGCCTACTTCTGCTCCTATATCTTATGTTCTTCTGCATCAGCCTCCCCATGTTAAAAAAACTCACACACATGATGGGAATTAACCCTAACATCCCGGAGATCACCACTTATGGGAGCTTCACATTCAAAGTTCAAAGTAAATTCATTATCAAAGTACATATATGTCACCGTAAACAATCCCGAGATTCATTTTCTTGTGATCATTCACAGCAAATGCCAAGAAACACGATGGAATCAATGAAAAGTCGCTCACAACAAAGCAGGACAAACAACCAATGTGCAAAAGACAAAATTAATTGGTCAAATAGAAAAATTTAAAAAGCCAAAATAAAAATAAGCCATAAATATCGAGAACATGATTTGAAGAGTCCACAGGTTTCAGGATCAGTGTTGGGGTGAGTGAAGTTGAGTGAAGTCATCATCACTGGTCCAAGAGCCTGATGGTTGAGGGAAATAACTGTCCCTAAACCTGGTGATCTGGGACCTGAGGCTCCTGTACCTCCCTCCTGATGGCAGCAGCGAGAAGAGAGCACGGCCTGTATGGTGGGGTCCGTGCTGATGGAAACTATTTTTCAGCAACAGGCGGAGTTGCGAAGCCCCGTACATTTCACTCTTGGGAAAAGCTATAGCCTGAGTTGTAACAAATGGTTTTAGTTTCAACAAACCTGAGCACGTCTGTCCCACACTGACACCGTCAGCTGTTCCCTCGGCACCTATTCAGTGAATGACGGGAACAAGGGACACTGCAGAGTCTCAGCCTTTTCCAACGATGCCGGATCATAGTAGACGGGGCCAAGGGTAAACACAGGAGATTGTGCAGATGCTGGAAATCCAGAGTAACGCAGACAAAATGCTGGCGGAACTCAGCAGGCCAGGCAGCATTTATGGAGAGGAATAAGGAGCTGATGTTTCGGGCAGACCTTTTATTTTGATGGCTCTGGGCCTGTCCTCACTGGAGTTTGGAAGAATGAGGAGAGATCTCATTGAAACGTGTGTAATGTTGAAAGGCATGGATAGTGCGGATGAGGAGAGAATGCTTCCTGTAGTGGGGGAGTCTACACAGCCTCAGAATACAAGGACCTCCTTTTAGAACAGAGATGAGGAGGAATTTCTTTAGCCGTGGATCTGAGATGTTGACCCATCGCAGGTCTTCAATCGGGAGTCTTCAGTGCGCCCGTCCCAAGGAAGTTACTGTTGACAGATCCCCATTGACAATGTCCGCTCCGAGATGTGGGAGCTCACAGCCACGGGGCATTTCCACTGTTCCGCCGAGACTGCGGTGCGGGGCCCGCAGATTGCGGAAAGTGGACATCCCCCCGATGCCGGTTTTGTCCTGACACTCCCCACAGGTTAAAACACTAACCATCAAAGGGTTAAACAACAACACACACAAAATGCTGATGGAACACAGCAGGCCAGGCAGCATCCATAGGAGAAGCACTGTCAACGTTTCGGGCCAAGACCCTTTGTCAGGACTAACCGAAAGGAAAGATAGTAAGAGATTTGAAAGTAGTGGGGGGAGGGGGAAATGCGAAATGATAGGAGAAGACCGGAGGGGGTGGGATGAAGCTAAGAGCTGGAAAGGTGATTGGAAAAAGGGATACAGAGCTGGAGAAGGGAAAGGATCATGGGAGAAAGAAAGGGGGGTGGGAAGCACCAGAGTGAGATGGAGAACAGGCAAACAACTAAATATGTCAGGGATGGGGTCAGAAGGGGAGGAGGGGCATTAACGGAAGTTAGAGAAGTCAATGTTCATGCCATCAGGTTGGAGGCTACCCAGCCGGCATATAAGGTGTTATTCCTCCAACCTGAGTTTGGATTCATCTTGACAGTAGAGGAGGCCATGGATAGACATATCAGAATGGGAATGGGATGTGGAATTAAAATGTGTGGCCACTGGGAGATCCTGCTTTCTCTGGCGGACCGAGCGGAGGTGTTCAGCGAAATGGTCTCCCAGTCTGCGTCGAGTCTCACCAACATATAAAAGGCCACACCGGGAGCACCGGACGCAGTATACCACACCAGCCGACTCACAGGTGAAGTGTCACCTCACCTGGAAGGACTGTCTGGGGTCCTGAATGGTGCTCCTGGCACTTATCCTTGTAAGCGGAACAAGTGCTACACCTGCCTTACACTTCCTCCCTCACCAACATTCACTGAGGGTGCAACTCCTCCATCCTCATCATTGTCGATTGCCTGAAAAATAAATCTACGAGTATCATCAACTCCGCCCAGAGCATCCCTTTGACAATGTGCCTTATGGGCCTACTACAGAACATTGACCATCTTCAAGCAACTTACACTGGTTAATATGACACCAACCTAACTTATTTGCAGCAGTCTGGATTTGATAAACTGATGGACTGTCTCTCTCAACGACATCGTACGGTCCCACGAATGTCGAAGTTGTATAAGGGCCTGGTTGATGTACTGAGATCATAACCTTCTGTCCTATCTCCAACTCCCTCGGTTTTGTTCACACATCAAAATAAGCTTTACTCTGCTGTTTCGTCCATCCCATGTTATGGGCTGCAACATAATGGGCTTCCTTTATAGTGTCGATGAATTGTTGCACCCACTTGTCCTTTACAATACTATCACACTCAGGCTCCGATAACTCTAGCCCAACCAGGAATTCTAACCCTCTCATTTCTCTCCCGCTCTTCAACTTCAAAGGTGTAAATAGAAGATTGAGTGGTACGGATTACCACAAGGACTTGGGGTTAGACATTGACCCATATGGCCCTGTGTTGCTTAGCCACTTTAGCTAACATTCTCCTTAAAGTTCTGTTCATCCGTTCAACAATTCCACTGAATGGGGTCGATAAGGGATAAGAAACCTCTGCTTTACCCCAAACAGTCTCATCAGATTTTGCATCACTTTTACAGTGAACTGAGGCCGTTGATCTGATTCTAAACTCCTTGGCAATCCCCAATGAGTAAAGACTCTCTTGCTGAACTTGTCACACTTGTCAGGTTGTGGTAAACCTAATCAGGTCACCTAAGTGGCTCCACTACAGCCTATTCCTGCATTTGGTGAACCCTTTTCTAAAGTTATTGTGGATTGTATTGGCCCATTGCCAAAGACTAGAGCTGGCCATCAGTATTTGCTAACCATTATGTGTACAGCATCTAGATCTCCAGAAGCAATACCTCTCAGGAATATCAAAGCTCCAACTGTGTCGAAGGCTCTCATAAAATTTTCCACCCTATTTGGTTTGCCAAAAGAAATCCAGTCCGATCAAGGAAGTAATTTTATGTCAGGGTTATTCCAGCAGGTAGTTTACAAACTGGGAGCCAAACAGATTATGTTTTCTGCACACTATCCAGAATTCCAAGGGGCTGAAAAAGATTCCATTCTACCCGCAAAACCATGATTAGGACCTTCTGTTTTGAAAATGAGAAGGATTGGGATGAGGGAGTTCACTTGCTTCTATTTGCAGGAAGGGATTCTGTGCAAGAGTCCCTAGGCTTTAGCCCCTTAGAGCTTGTGTTTGGGCACCAGGTTCGAGGTCCTTTAGCATTGTTAAGAGAGCAATGGACCAGCCAGCAATGACCTGCATATAAATTTGTTGGACTATGTTTTAAAATTCAAGGGCAGATGGCAGAGAGCTTGTAACCTAGCTGGGGAGATTTTAAAATCTGCTCAGAGTAAGATGAAGACCTGGTATGATAAGAGAGCCAGAGCTAGGACACTTAAGCCAGGAGATAAGGTGCTCGCTCTTTTCCCTGTGCAAACAAATCCTCTGCAGGCCAGATTCCATGGTCCCTGTGAAATTGTGTCCAAGGTCAATATGTTGATTATGTTGTCAAAACTCCAGATAGAGGGAGGCCAACACAGCTCTGTCACATTAACATGCTTAAGCCGTACTATGAAATGCCAACTGCAGTTGTAGCGGCTGCTGTGAAGCGGGACGGATCTGGGCTCTCTGAAGATTTTCTGGATGACCCTTCTGAGGCCCACTTTAAACCAAACATCGTTCTGGCTAGATTGCCAAATTCCATTATTTAGAAAACCTTGATGAAAAACTGGCTCATTTACAACCAGATCAGCAACAGCAAATGAAGCAGTTATCATGAAATTTCAGGATTTGTTCCCTGATGTTCCAAAACGAACAACAGTGGTCTCACATCATGTAGATGTTGATGATGCTAAACCTATAAAACAGCATCCTTATCACATTAATGTTGAAAAATGTAAACTTGATGATCAAGAAATTGAGTATAAGTTAGAAAATGGTATTATTAGGCATTCTACTTCAGATTTGAGCTCATGCTACCTAAACCAGATAGTAGGATCAGGTTTTGCACTGATTACAGAAAGGTGAATGCTATAACGAAAACGGATGCTTATCCAATCCCTAGAGTAGTTGATTGTGTAGACAAGGTTGGAAAAACTAAGTTTCTTACAAAAATCGATCTGTTAAAAGGGTATTGGTGTGTTTCATTAACAGACAGAGGTAGAGAAATTTCTGCATTTTAACACCTTCTGGGTTATATAAATACAATGTTCTGCCATTTGGAATGAAAAATGCTTTGGGAACATTTCAGAGAATGATTAATTCTGTAATTCAAGGGTTAGAACACACAGCCGTCTATATTGATGACTTGGTCACAGGAAATGACACATGGGAAGCCCATATCTCTGCAGTAGAAAAGCTGTTTGAAAGGCTCTCAAAGGCCAGCCTTACAGTTAACTTAGATAAGAGTGAATTTGGCCAGGCCACTGTGACCTATCTTGGTTATGTTGTAGGTCAGGGCAGGTTGGCTCCTGTTCAGGCAAAGGTTCAGGCTGTCTCTGAGTGTCCCATTCCATTTGGTAAGAATGCTCTTAGAAGATTTCTAGGACTGCTCAGGTATTATCTCAAGCTCTGTAAGAACTTTGCTGATATTGCCCTTCCATTGACTAACATCCTGAAGAAGGGTGAGAAATTTGTTTGGACAGAGCCTTGCCGGAAGGCATTTGACAAGTTGAAGGCCGTCTTGTGTCATCAACCTGTGCTCAGGTCACCTGACTTTGAAAAGCCATTTTCCATAGCAGTGGATGCCAGTGACGAGGTTGCAGGAGAAGTGTTATTACAAAGAGAATATCATGATGACATTGACCATCCTGTGGCATACTTTTCAAAGAAACTCAATAAACATCAAAGAAATTATTCCACAATAGAGAAGGAATGATTGTCACTTGTTTTGGCTTTGCAGCATTTTGATGTTTACATCTGTACGGCTCAGAAACCAATTGTTGTATATACAGATCATAATCCATTGGCGTTCTTGAGTAAGATGAAAAACAAAAATAGGAGGTTGTTGAATTGGAGTTTGATTTTCCAAGAGTATGATATCACGATAACTCGCATTAAAGGCAGAGATAATATAATTGCAGATTGTCTTTCTAGGTGTTAAGCTTGCAATGTACTTTTGATAATGAAGTGAGATGATTAATGTACGTAATATCTTGTATTGCCTCTTGAACATGTTAAGTTACTTGGAAAATATTGGGATTGAATGGAATCTTATATTTTTGACCCTGCAATATGTTATGTTGATCAGTAGTGTGAGATATGATAATTGTATATGTATTGTTTCACATGTTGTACTTTGTAGCTAAAACTTTGCTCTTACAGATCAAAATTTCCCTTCTTGCGGGGAGTTGTTAGATGACAATATTGTTTTGATTAACCATAAGCGTCATGTAGGTGCGCCTGAATGGGGCATGGGAGGGCATCATTGACGGGCGCCTGGAGGAGGTGTGGGGGTGGGTCATATATAAAACGAGTGTAGGCTTTTTCTATTCAGTTCGGCGAGAGAGTGAGTTGAGTTGAGTGAGTTGAAGAGATCACTACAGCAGTGGCCGTTCCCAATATTTCTCAGTCTCCAGAAGATTGTGACAATTTGCAGCACACAGTGCATATTGGATATGTGACTGTCAATTTGTATGATCCATACTTGGATTTCTGGAGTATTCTGTGGCAACCACTTTTTGTTGATCCATACATGGATTCGGGTGTGTTACGTGGCAACCACTTGTGTTAAGGTATACTCCGTGACTGTCACCTTCTGATATCCCTACGTGGATCTTGGAACTTAGGTGTCACTTTGTTATCCCTGCGTGGACTCTAGCATTTCAGTGATGACCACTCGACTTCTGGAATCTTCTGTGACTGTCACCTTGTTACCCCTGCATGGATCCAGTCTGATCACTTGTCCTCTGGAATGTATGAACCCTTCCTCACAGACACCTGTACCTGTTCCTGTGGATTCCGGAACTTTCTGGATAGCCATCCTAGGACTCTATTTGAGTGAGACTTGGGAAGAACTGTTTCCAGGCTTCCACAGTTTGTGAGCTAAGATGCATTGCACTGTTAATTTTTGGTTAAGGAAGCAATTGTTTTAATTGTCTATATATTGGGTAGATCTTGAAAATATATTTGTTTAACATTGCAAAGATGCAAGTTAATCGATGAGGAAAACACTTTTGATGTAGTGTACGTGGATCTTAGTGAGGAATGAAATTTGAAATCCTGATGTGGTCTGATACTGTCGTGTGGTCGGGTTGGAAAGTGACAGATTTGAACATCAGAAAATTGAAAAACAATAAGGATTTTGGAGTGGAAAGAGAATGATGATGGGAGCAGAAATTTGCAAAGACTGTGGTTATCTTTGGGCTTGGTTTCATACAGTGGGGTGAAAATGGAGATTCAATAGCAGGTATGACAACACCTGAAGGAGAAACTATTGAAAATGTCAGTAAACATTGAGACTGAAAGGGAAATAGGTAGAATCAAATTGGTAGAGAGGGTAGTGGTAGGTGTATGTGTGTGTGTGTTCTGTGTTTATAAATGATATACAGAGACTTTTTTGATGTTGCGCTTGGAAAGGAGGTAATACAGAATCCCCACCATTGACCACATCGACACAGAGCACTGTCACAGGAAAGCAGCATCCATCATCAAGGACTTCCACCACCCAGGCCATGCTCTCCTCTCACTGCTGTCATCAGGTAGAAGATACCAGAGCTTCAGGACCCACACCACCAGGTTCAGGAACAGTTACAGGTGTCCCCCGCTTTACGCCACTTTGCTTTTATGAAAGACCTACATTTGTACCTGTTTTGGCTAACTGAAAGAAATCTGAAGAGGATTTTCGCTTTTACTAAGAAAGGTGCCCACTTTAAACTTGTGTTCACCCTGAGAAAGACTGCCATGACCATGAAGCCTTGCGCGGGCAGATGTGTGCGCATGTGTGTACATGCATATTTTTTTTCTACAGATCAGTTTTTGGCTAAATCTTCCCAATTCTGGTAAGTGAAACTACACTGTACATACATTATTTCTACTTTATATAGAAAAATGGTGCCCACGTTAAACTTGTGTTTACCCCGAGAAAGACTATCATGACCGTGAAGCCTTGCATAGGCAGGTCTGTGCGCATGCGTGCACGTGCCGATTTTTGGTATGACTTGGTAGATTATTTTTTGGGTCTGGGAACACTTAAAAATTTTTCCCACATAAATTAATGGTAATTGCTTCTTTGCTGTACGCCATTTCAGATTATGAAAGGTTTCATAGGAATGCTCTACTTTCAAATAGCGGGGAAAATGTGTATTACCCTTCAACTGTCAGACTCTTAAACCAGCGGGGATACCTTAACATGAAAAAATCTGCAGATGCTGGAAATTCAAGGCAACACACAAAATGCTGGAGGAACCCAACAGGTCAGTGCCTTCTGCACCCACACTGAGCTCATCGACTTCATCAACTTTGCCTCCAACTTACACGGTGTCCTCAAATGTATTTGATCTATTTCCAATATCTCTCTCTCCCCTTTCTCAATCTCTCTGTCTCTATCTCTGGGGACAGTCTATCCACCAAGATTTTTATAAGTGGTGAATACGTGGAATGCACTACCATTGACAGTGGTGGAGACGAATACAATAGGGTCTTTTAAGAGACTCTTAGATAGGCACATGGAACTTAGAAAAGTAGAGGACTATGTGGTAGGGTAATTCTGGGCCATTTCTAGACTAGGTTACATGGTCGGCACAACATTGTGAGCCGAACAGCCTGTAATGTGCTGTAAATTTCTATGTTCTATAATTTCACTGATACAACTGCTACCTGTGCTATAGCTCTTCCCACTCTGTCACGTAAAAATTGTCATCCACTTCTCAGTTCTTCCATCTCCATGGCATCTGCTCTCAGGATGAGGCTTTTCATTTCAGAACTAATGAGATGTCCGCCTTCTTCAAAGAAAGGGGCTTTCCTTCCTCCACCATCAATGTTGCCCTCACCCACATCACTTTCATTTTGTGCATGTCTGCCCTCACCCCATCCTCCCACCACAATACCAGGGATAGGGCCTGTTGTTCTCACCTACTCCCCATTAGCCTCTGCATGCAGCACATAATTGTCCGTAACTTTCATCATCTCCAACGGCATCCCAGCACCAAGCACATCTTCACCCACCCCCAGCACCCCACTTTCCACAAGGATTGCTCCCTGTGCAACTCCCTTGTCCACTTGTCCCTTCGCAAGCAGAACGATTACCACATCTGCCCCTACACCTCTTCATTCCTTCTATTCAATCGTCTTCTGCCCTCTCCTATCAAATTCCCCTCCCGCAGCCCTTTATCTCTTTCACTAATCAACTTCCCAGTTCTTCACTTCACTCCATCTCCCTCTCACCTTGTCCGTCTTTTTTGGTCTCCAAATTTGAGGAAGGACATTCCTGCTATTGAGGGAGTGCAGCGTAGGTTCACAAGGTTAATTCCCGGAATGGCGGGACTGTCATATGTTGAAAGATTGGAGCGACTGAGCTTGTATACACTGGAATTTAGAAGGATGAGAGGGGATCTGATTGAGACATATAAGATTATTAAGGGATTGGACACGCTGGAGGCAGGAAGCATGTTCCCGATGTTGGGGGAGTCCAGAACTAGAGGCCACAGTTTAAGAATAAGGGGTAGGCCATTTAGAACAGAGATGTGGAAAAACTTTTTCACCCAGAGAGTGGGGGATATGTGGAATGCTCTGCCCCAGAAGGCAGTGGAGGCCAAGTCTCTGGATGCATTCAAGAGAGAGTTAGATAGAGCTCTTATAGATAGCGGGGTAAAGGGATATGGAGAGAGGGCAGGAACGGGGTACTGATTGTGTATGATCAGCCATGATCAGAGTGAATGGCGGTGCTGGCTAGAAGAGCAGAATGGCCTACTTCTGCACCTACTGTCTATTGTCTATTGAATCGACGTACAGTCCCTGACCAATATACTGTTCCACGGATCGAGGATGCTCTGGCCTGCTTGAGTGGAGCAAAATGGTTCAGTGTGCTGGACCTAAGGAGTGGGTATTATCAGATCCCCATTAGTGAAGCTGAGCAGGAGAAGACAACAATCAGATGTCCACTTGGATTCTTTCAGTTTGAGAGAATGCCCCAGGACATATCAGGAGCATAGCTACTTTCCAACATGCCATGGAGAAGACTGTTGGGACATGAACTTGCTTGAGGTACTGGTGTACATGAATGATCTCATAGTGTTCGAGTCCACACTGGAGGAGCACAAGATGAGGCTAATGAAGGTGCTAGACTGCCTGAAAACTGAAGGGTTAAAACAGTCACTGGACAAATGCCAGTTCTGCACAATGTCAGTCAATTATGTCGGGCACATAGTCTCTCAGGATGGAATATCTATGTATGACCACATGGCCAAGGCCCAAGAATGTGAGAGCACTACGCACATCCCTTGGATTCTGTGGGTTCTACCAGAGATTCGTGAAGGATTACTCCAAAGTAAGCCACCCTTTGAATCAGCTTCTGTGTGGTTACCCTCCCTTGGGGAATAATGGGAGGAGAACGAAAGGAGAAGAAGGTAATGTTTATCTGCCTTCATTCAGAGTTCAAGGTAAATTTATTATCAACGTATGTATATGTCACCACATACGAACCTGAGATTCATTTTCCTCAGCCATTATGAAATTTTCATTATCCTGATTTGATTCATCCATATGTGTGTATCTGTATGGAGTTTGTATGCTCTCCCAGTGATCACATCAATTTCCTCCACCTGCTCCAGTTTCCTCCCAGTCACAAGACCATAAAACCATAAGACATAGGAACAGATTTGGGCCATTCGGCCCATCGAGTCTGCTCCACCATTCCATCACGGCTGACCCCGGATCCCACTCAACCACATACACCTGCCTTCTCATCATATCCTTTGATGTGGCATAGCGGTTAATAGGTTAAGTGGTCATTGTAAATTGCCCCGTGATTAGCCGAGGGTTAAATTAAGGGATTGCTGGGTGGTGAGACTCGAGGGGCCATAAGGTCCTATTCTGTGCTTTTTCTCAATAAATTAATAACATGTAATGCTGAGGCTTTATAAGGCATTGGTCAGATAGCACTTGAACTATTGTGAGCAGTTTTGGGCCCTTATCTAAGGAAGGATGAGCTAGTATTGAAGAGGTTCCTGAGGAGGTTCATGAGAGTGAATCCAGGAATAAAAAGGTTAATATTTGAGAAGTGTTTGATGGGTCTGAGCCTGTACTCATTGGAGTTTAGGAAAAGGGTGTATCTCATTGAAACCTTTCAAATATTGAAAGACTGAAATAGAATGGATATGGAGAGGATGTTTCCTGTAGTGATAGCGTCTAGGAATGGAGAGCACAGCCTCAGATACAAGGATATCCTTTTCAAACAGAAATGAGGAGGAGTTTCTTTAGCCAGAGGGTGCTGAATCTGTAGAATTCATTTCCACAGATGCTGTTGGAGCCAAGTCATTGTGTATACTTAAATTGGAGGTTGATAATTCTTGATTAGTCAGGACATCATAAGTTATGGGAAGAAGGCAGGATGGTCTTACAGTTTATTGTCTGCCGGCACTGCAGTTTCTCTGTAATTCCACATTGTTATTGTTCTCCTTGTACTACCTCAATGGACTTTTGCAATGAAATGATCCATTTGGATGACACCATACCAGCTTTGTGATCCTTTGAGTTAAGCAGTGACAGAGAATGGAACAATAAGGATATTAAGGGATGCTGACACATCTTATAGTACAGATTCAGACTCAGCTGGAATATTGTGCTCAGTCATGTGTAGCTTACTGTATGAAAGACATTAGAAAGGATTCAAAGAGACTTACTTGAATGGTCATAGAGATGGGGGACAATGGAAATTTTGGGGATGGCCCCATGGTCAGAGAGACATTTAAGAGATGATTTGCAGGAATTGTTCCAACTCTTAAAGAATTTCATAGAGAGCAACAATTTACTGGTAGTAAAAATGAAGCTTCCAGGTCAAGAGGAAAGAATAGGCAAAAAGGGTGAAATGAAAAATATCACCAACCACAAATGAGAACAAGTTTCACTTTTTTCTCTCTTTCACAACTTCCCAAAGCACTTTTCATCCAGTGAAGAGCCTTTGGATCTGTGGGAACTGATGTAATGTAGGAAATGCAGCAAATGTCCAGTCAGCAAGCTCCCACGCAGGGCAACGTGACCAGATAATCTTCTTCAGTGAAGTTGATCCACAGATAGTTTCAATTCACTCTCTTCCTTGAGATGGTGCCATTGGTTTCTTCACAATGACTGGAAAGGATACAGAACCTTTGGTTACATCAGATCTCATAGTCAGCATGTCCAACGCGCAACACACGCTCACTTCTCCATTGGAACCACTTGGCCTGGAATTCATGCTCCTTCCTGGAGTGGGACAAATGCAGAACGTTCTGACAAGAGTTGTAACAAAGATATTTAAAAATTCATTCCTTGTTCTTTTTTGATTCAGCAGCAAGAGGTATCCGCAAACAAAGGAGACCCTGTACACACGTTAAAGTTTGTAAGATTCTGAGGATTCTAAGTACACTTATTATCAAAGTCTGTGTAACCCTGAGGTTTGTCCAGCTTGTGTTAGTCTAGGGGAAGATAGCCTCCAGCCCAGCCAAACTTGAGAGATCTTGTTTGTGTGGATGCTGCGTGTTGTGTTGCCTGGTTACAAATCTGTTCCACAAAATATCAGACAGTACACCATAAACAATTGAGCTTTATAATTCTTAATCTGACTATAGGGTTAGTAAAGAAAACAAAATGAATAAGGGCCCATGTAGTGTTCTCATTCAGGTGTAAGAACTCTGAACTAAACACCGAGGTAAACCGTAGTCAATGAAGACAGGAGCACAGTAAGATTAACCGTTTACTGTTCACTCTTCCACATTAATGTGTTATGAGTGATGAACAGACCTGATGGACAATGAGGTGCAGAGTTAACCATTTGCCCCCCCCCCCCCGAGAACCACAAACTATTACTGTTGCTATGCTGGTCATGAGAGAGAGAGATGAAACACAGGCCAGAACATCTGCTACAGATAAAAGGGAGAGAGAGAGAGAGACTGTTGATTTATTGTATTTTGACTCTTCCTGGATTATTTACCCTTCACTACAAGGAATTTACTTTGCTCGTTAACATTCCTCAGGAGACAGCAGGAGTGGCCTGATTTGATGGACACAGTCATTCAGAGTTGATGGATAGCTGAGACCCCGTTAGTAGGGATAAAAGACAGGTCTCGAGAGACACCCTTCAGACACACCAGTGGACACTGACTGAGTGTGATGTACCCACAAGAAGGTGGAGGCTTCGGAGACTGAACCAGGAGATCGGTCAGTAAAGCTCTCAGTGTAACAGCAGGGCTGGTGGGGACTTGTGTGTGTGTCCACTCATGCCAGAGTGACGAGTCCACCACAGAAGGACGGTCTAGCTGAAGGACGGAGGGGTTATAGCTGAATGACCACAACAACACGACGGATTAAGGAAGTCACAGAAGGTTTGCCTGCTGCAGCTGCCTAATCTCTCACTCTCTCTCTCTCTCCAACGATTACAACACAACAACCATAACTACCTCAGCACGCATGAACTGAACTGAACTTTATACTTTTCTATGACAATTCATTTACCCCTAGACATCGATAGAGCTTGTTTATTATTGCTTATTATTATTCCTACACTTTTAGGTTTACTACTGCTAACCTGTTTTATATGTATATTTGTATTTTTGATACTGTATTGTGTAGTTTACTAATAAACACCTTTAGATTTGGTACCACCAGACTCCAACAGATATTTCATTCTCTGCTGGTCTGACACCCAGTTATGGGGTACGTAACAAATGTATGTTGAGAACTGTTGATAAAACAATACAAAATATATACAGTATTTGTTTCCTTCTTGACATCACATTTACATCATAAATACTTGCAAAAGTAAAACTACAACAAACTATATTACATTAAAGTACAACATACAGTCAGAATCTACCTACGCCATCAATTGGCTTTAAATACACTTCAACACAAACTTTCCAGCAACGCTTTCAATAGCACAAGAAAATAAACTTTATCAGCCGTCGTTACTTTTAACAGAATCAGCGTTAACATTTTTACTTCAACATATCGATTATCTTCTGAACTTACGGTGTTGCTTCTCTGATGTTTCTAGTGCGTAGGAAGAAAACTTTTCTCGCGCTGATCCTGCTCCTTCCCATTTCTCCAAACCGGTATTTTCCCACAAGACGCGGCAAAACCGGGTGTGACGTCATCGCACGCCGCAATATATCACAGACAACAAATTTACTTTCAACAACCTTAACTTTAACTAGAAAATAATTACAAATGAATTACAAAAGCGAAATGTAATAAACTAAACGAATGCCTTAAGGACAACACACTTAAGGTTACATTGTGACCTTTGTAAGGTCACTATGAACATGATACAAAACTTCAGTCTCTAAATCAGTCCTTAGTTAGAAGTAGAACGACTTTTACAACTGGCCTTTGGTAAGTTTTCACATCACCTTGGTCAGAAGTTTTCAACTCAACCTTCCTGACATGTCCATCCCTACTAAGGAATGTGGCAGTGATTCTGGCCATTGGCCAGCATTTGTGGGCGATCTGCTTGTCCCTGAGCAGGACTAGATCTCCAACTTGAAGATTCCTGCAAGGTTCTGTCCACTTTTGTCAACAAAAGTAGAAATTGATGTCTCCAACGGGACCAGAACTGATTTGCGAGAGCCTGAACCTGTCTCCATTGCTTTGTGTACAAATCCTTACCGGAGAAGTCCCCAGGTGGAGGGAGAACTCCTGTCTTCTGCATAAGGAGCATTGATGGCGAGAGTATGAAGGGGCTTTCCAGGTCAGAAGTGACAGGTAGGAGTGGTCGTGCAGTTATAATGGCTGTGACCTCTGCCATTAGTGTGCACAGTACTTCGTGGGTCAGTCGGGTGCATTGCTGCAGAAACATTGAATCAAGAATTCTTCTGGCAATACCAATCCTCCGCTCCCATGAGCCTCCCATGTGAGAGGCGTGTGATGTGTTGAACTCCCAGTTGCATCCCTGCTCACTGAGGTACCTTTGCACCGTTTTGTCCATCCCAAGTTCCTTGGACGCTCCAACAAAGTTTGTGTCGCAATCAGACCTTAACTGTTTTGCAGGACCTCTTAGCACAAAGAAGCGCCTGAGAGCGTTAATGCAGCTGGATGTATCCAAAGATTCGATTACCTCAATGTGCACCGCTCTAGAACTCATGCAGCTGAACATGATGGCCCACCGCTTGCTCTCTGCTTGTCCTCCTCTGGTGCATCCTGTAGTGATAGTCCGGAGACCAAATACATCGAGCCCCACATACGTAAAATGAGGGCAGGCATTGAGGTGTTCTGGTGGGAGGTCCACCATACGTTGAACTTCAAGCTTCCCTCGCAGTTTCCGGCAGGTTACACATTTGTGGAGTACTGAGTTGATCAGTGTTTTGCCTCCCAGGATCCACAGTCCCGCTGCCCTGATTGCTCCTTCCATCAGGTGACAGCCCTGATGCTTTACCTGTTCATGGTGATGGCGAGTAAGCAGTAAGGACACATGGCTGTCTTTGGGCAGGATTACTGGGCTCTTTTCTGCAGCTGAAAAATGAGAGTGTATTAACTGGCCTCCAATACAAGTGAGATCATTCTTCAGGATCGGGTTGAGTTTCCTCAAAGGGCTGTCCTTTGGTATTGGTTTATTAGCTTGGAGGGCCGAAAACTCCCTTGCAAAAGCTGCTCTTTGAGTTGCTTTAAGGATGACATCCTTTGCCTGGGCCAATTCGTCCACAGTGCGAGGTAAGTCACATTTGTGCCATCCCTTGCATTTACCATTTCAGGGATGAGTGTTTGTGGGATCTGGCCATGTGAATGAGGAACGCCAGTCCTCTCACTAAGGAATTCAAAATGGAGAACCGCTGAAAGCGTTCGGTGATACATATTCATTCTTTGAGGTAGGTGACTCCTTTTGTATTTGTGGCTGAATTTCCGAGTTTCTTGCGGGTTTGATCAGCTCGAATGTCTCGCTCATCTGAGTTTTTTCCATTGGTGGCTGATACAGGAAGGGGGGTCCGGTGAACCAGGATGTCTGCGCCAGACGGGATGCAGGTAAGGATCTCGATGCATGGTCTGCAGGGTTATCCTCGGTATGTACATAATGCCATTGTTCAGGCTTTGAAGACAGGTGGATACGTTGAACTCTATTATGAACGTACACGTAGAAACATTTTGATTCGTTATAAATATAACCAAGCACTACTTTGCTATCTGTGTAGAACTTGATATCGTCCAGCTCTAGGTCTAGCTCATCCTGGATAAGATCCGCCATTTCCACAGCCAGGACAGCTGCGCACAGTTCAAGCCTTGGAATTGTCGGCTCGGACTGGGGAGTGAGCTTCGCCTTACCGGTTACAAATCCTAATTCAACTTGACAATCCTTCCCAATTACTTTCAAGTAAGCCACAGCAACAATGGCCTTGGTTGACGCATCCGAAAAATGCACAATTCTCTGTGCACTGCCTCGGTGGGTGAGGTCGCAGTGCACCTACATGGGATACGAAGCTGTTTTAGATCTTGAAGTGAATCTCTCCAAGCCTCCCATCTGTTTAGCTTGTCTTCTGGTAGGGGAGTATCCCAGTCGGAGAGCTCAGAGGTAAGTTCTCTGAAAAGGACTCTTCCCTGGATCGTAACTGGTGCCAGTAGACCCAAGGAATCGAAAACACTGTTGACAGCGGAGAGAACTCCACGGCGGGTGAATGGCTTGATCACAATCGGCATGGAGAACGTGTATGTGTCAGTTGTAATCTCCCAGAGGAGACCCAAACTCCTTTGTGTGGGTATGGTTTCTCCATCTAAATCTAGGTCCTTGATTGCTGGAGTACAGTCATCATGTGGAAAGGCATTCATGACTGCCTGACAGTTTGATGCGAACTTGTGCAAGCAGAGGTTTGACTCAGCGAGTGAGGCTTGTGTACATCGGAGCAGATCGATTGCTTCATCTTCTTTCTGTAGCGATATCAAGCCGTCATCGATGTAGAAGTGCCTTTCCGCAAACTTAACGGTGTCATTGCCGTGCTCTTGTGCGCCCTGTCTGATGGCTCTTCGCAGCCCATAGATGGCCAAGGCAGCTGATGGACTGTTGCTGAAAACATGGACTTTCATCCGGTACTCAATGACTTCCTTGTTGATGTCATTGTCCTTGTGCCATAAGAAACGGAGGAAGTCTTCCTGTACTAAGAAGCAATGGAACATCTGCTGGATGTCTGCTAGGAATACCACCTTCTCTTTCCGGAAGCGCAGCAGGACCTCGAGAAGGGTATTATTTAGGTCGGGGCCTGTGAGGAGCACGTCATTAAGGGAGATACCAGCGCACTGAGCACTGGAGTCAAAGACCACCCTGATCTGATTGGGCTTTTGTGGGTGGTAAACCCCAAATGCTGGGAGGTACCAGCACTCCTCTCCTTCTCTCAGTGGTGGTGCAACTTCAGTGTAACCACCAGCAAATGTCATGCCCTCATGACATTACCAGAGTTCCCCAAGTCTTCTTGCAACACACAAAACCCAACCCAGGTGCAAAAAGCAGTGACATAACTACCCAGAGCAGTAGAAATCACACTCGGTTCTCCTGGCACCACATATGTCAACCGCTCCGGGGGGCGCCTACTTCTCTGAGATCTCCTACCCCTTCTGCCGATTCTTCCACCTCACTGGGCTCCCTCTTCTGCGAACCCTCTGGCTCATGTTCCGGTTCCACCCTCTCTCCCCCCAACGCTGGCTGCCTCCCCATCTGACCATCAACACCTTCCCTCCTCTCGCCCAACTCAGTATGAGAAGGGCCAAGAACCTCCTCTTCTGGTACTGGAGCGCCAGCGAATGGGAGCAGGGGCCACTCATCTGAGTCGTCATCTTCCGAACCGGTATCCATTCCCGGGTTAAGGACCCGTCCCCACTCCTCAGCAGCAGCCTCTTCCCTCGCTCCGCGCCCTCGCAGCATCCTTGTACGAGGCACAACCTCCCACTCTGGCTCCGTATCCACCTGCACCGCTTGGCCCAGGGGGCAGCAGATGATTCCGATGGAGTACCTTGATAGGCCCATTCCCATCCTCAGGTTTCACCCGGTAAACAGTAGATTCGGCATCTGGCTCTCTATTACATAGGGGGTGGCCGCCCATCGATCTGCCAACTTGTGCTTACCGGGGAGTCCCAAATTCTGTAGAAGGACCCAGTCGCCCGGCAATAATTGGACAAACTTCACCTTTTGATCATACCGCATCTTATTCCTCTGATTTTGTTTGGTAGCCGCCGCCTCGGCCAACTCATATGCCCTCTGCAACTCCCTCTTCATGTCGGACACATACTTTAGATAGGGCTTCCCGGGTAATTCACCCACTTCAGCCCCAAAACACAAGTCAATGGGCAAACTCGCTTCCCACCCGAACATCAGATAATAAGGCGAGTACCCTGTAGCATCATTGCGAGTACAATTGTAACAGTGAACCAATTGTCCAATATGATGACTCCACTTACTTTTCTGCCCAATCTCCAGTGTCCCGAGCATATTCAACAGGGTCCTGCTGAACCTCTCTGGCTGAGGATCTCCCTGTGGGTGATAAGGGGTAGTCCTGGATTTCTCAACCCCAAGCATAGTCAGTAATTCATGGATAAGGCGGCTCTCAAAGTCCCTCCCCTGATCACTATGGATCTGCCGGGGAAGGCCATAATGAACAAAATACTTCTCCCATAATACCTTCGCCACTGTCGTCGCCTTCTGATCCTTAGTGGGAAATGCCTGAGCATAGCGAGTGTAATGATCGGTAATGACTAAGACATTCGCGGTGTTGCTGGTGTCAGGCTCAATTGACAGGAAATCCATACACACCAGGTCCAGAGGTCCCGCACTCTGCAAGTGCAACAGTGGAGCCGCCAATGCTGGCAGGGTCTTCCTCCGGATGCAACGACTGCAGCCCCTACAGTATTCTTCAACTTCCTCCCTCATCCGGGGCCAGTAGAACCGGTCCTTGATCCATAGGTCTTTTCCACCCCCAAGTGTCCGGAATCATCATGCAAGGCCTGGAGTACAGTCTGCCGATACTTCTCCGGCAGGACCAGTTGCCAACGGCAGGGTTGGTCCGGAGGCACAGTTACCCGGTACAAGATTTGGTTCTTTAACTTTAACCGAGGCCACTCCTTCAATAACAGAGGCACGGACGGGTGTTTCACCTTCTCAGCCAACTCCACATCCCCCTTCTCTACCGCTCTCCACACAGTGCCAAGACCCGGGTCATTCTGCTGAGCAGCTGCCACTTCCCCCGGACTCAGTTCTGGCAACTGTTTAGTCCGCAGTGCGGTCAGGTCACAGTAAGCTAGGGGTATGGCGTCGTCAAAAACCCCCAAATGGTCCACGGCTCGCTCCAGCCTTCCTCTTCCCTCGGCCTTCACGGTGATAGCAAACTGACACGTAGCCTTCACTCCAGGGGCAGGGACACTCTCCCACTCCTCGTCCTTCTCCTGTTTCCCCAGCTCCCGATGTGACAAAGCATCCACATTGACATTCCTGCTTCCTGGGCAGTACCTCAGGCTGAAATCATATACCGACAAGGCCACCAGCCACCGATGTCCTGTGGCATCAAGCGTAGCCGAAGTCAAAATATAAGTGAGAGGATTGTTATCCGTTCTCACCTCAAACTTGGCTCCGTACAGGTAATCGCTCAACTTGTCCACCACCGGGGCGTCATGTGATGACGTAGGGTCGAGACGTTGCGATTCCAGCTCCCTCACAAAAAGTAACGAAATAAGGTTTAAATGAAGAAGAGTTATTAAATATCTATTAGAAATTATCTATAAGTAACTCAGGATTATCTTTTGATATGGCTCCTAAACTGAAACAAAAGAAAGCTACTACTTCGAAGACTGCGCAAATCGGCAGGGAAAAAGGCCTAGCCGCCTCGGCGAAGCCTCGGACTCAAGTTGGATCCCCTACCGACGAAGGGTATGGCATTTTTGATGATCCGGGAAAAGAAGTTGCAGCAATGTTGGCGGTCTCTAAGAAGAAACGGCAAGAACAACGCATGCGCAGAAGTATGCTTGAACAGATATAATCAAAACTACAAACCCCAACTACGGCTGGAAGTGAAATTGGAAGTGAATCGGAAGTAGAAACAGACTCTTTGGGAAGTTCAGGAGAAGAAGAGGAGAAGAAAGAAGAGATTAAAGGAGACATAAAAGATATCCTGATGTATATAACGAATGAATTAAAAGTTATAAAAACAGATATGATGAATGAATTTAAAGTTGTAAGAACAGAGATAAGAAGGATGCAGAATACACTTGATAATGTGGTGGAAAAAAAAGATGGAAAATAAAGTCAAAGAGATGGAAGTAAAAATAGAAGAAAACACAGAAAGAATAGATAAGGTAGAATACGATAATCTTGCCTGGACAGCAGAACGAAAACGGATGTTGGGAAAAATGGATACACTTGAGAACTTTAGTGGACAAAATAATATTAAAATTGTTGGTCTTATGGAAGGTATAGAGGGAGAACATCCAATAAAATTCTTTCAAAAATGGATTCCGGAAATTTTGGAAATGAAAGAAGAAAATCAAGTAATTGAAATTGAAAGAGCGCACAGAGCTTTAAGACCAAGATCGCAACAAGATCAAAACCCGAGATCAATTTTGATAAGATGTTTAAGGTACCAAGATAAAGAAATGATCTTGAAGGCAGCTACTCAAGGTGCAAAAAAGAGAAAAGGGCCATTGATAATAGAAGGGAAACGAGTTTTTTTAATCCAGACATAAGCTATGATCTGTTGAAGAGGCGGAAGGAATTTAACCCAGTGAAAAAATCTTTATGGGAAAAGAGCTATAAATTTTTATTAAGCTATCCAGCAAAATTGATAATTTTCCTGGATGATGAAGAAAGAAGATTCTTCATTGACTACCGGAAAGCGGAGGAATTTGTACAAAAACTACCTGATGTCCATGGAGAAGACTAAAGAATTATAGAAATGAATTGGACTAATGGTGAAAACTGAAACAAGTTTGGATTTGATGGACAATTATAAGAAAAAAATGGTCGAGGAGTATTAATTGGGAGTAGAGACATTAATTATTTTTTTCTTTATTAATATATTTTCTTTTTTTTCTTTTCTTTTTTTTTTGCGGGGGAGCTGGAGGAGCTCCTGATTGATAGCTGCGAGTTTCACGTGTACAATCATGGCGATTGCCATGACCCAAAAAATGGGGGGGGGGGGGGTAATGTTGTGTTCTTTTTATTCGCAACATTAGTGGGGGGGTATTTTGTTTTGTTTTCTTATATATTAGTTATCTTTCTTCTGTTTTTCTTCTTTTTTGCCTGGATGATTGGGGAGAAACTCATAGCAACATGGAGAACTTTAAAGAGTTCCCAAGGTATTATGAATGATTAATTTACTTAATTTTTTAAGTTTTAATGTTAATGGAATTAATGGACCTGTGAAAAGAAAAAGAGTTTTAACATATATTAAGAAAATGAAAGGAGATATAGCCTTTTTACAAGAAACACATTTAACAGAAACAGAACACAAGAAATTAAAGATAGATTGGGTTGGAAACGTTATTGCAGCTTCATTTAATTCAAAATCGAGAGGAGTTGCAATTTTGGTTAATAGATTTTTACCAATTAAAATACAAAATGTAATAATTGATTCTGGGGGGAGATATGTGATTATACATTGTCAATTTTTTTCAGAACTGTGGACTTTTATGAACATTTATGCACCAAATGAAAATGATGCAAAATTCATACAAGAAGTTTTTTTTAAACTTGGCTGATGCACATGATAAAATATTAATAGGTGGAGATTTCAATTTTTGTTTAGATCCAGTTCTGGATAGATCAACTAAAGGTGCTATAAAATCAAAAGTAACAAAACTAACTTTATCATTAATGAAAGATTTAAATTTGATTGATATATGGAGAAGAATTAATCCAAGAGAAAGAGATTATTCATTTTATTCAAACAGACATAAAACTTACTCAAGGATTGATTTTTTTTTATTATCAAAAAATATTCAAGATAGAGTGAAAAGTGTGGAATATAAAGCAAGAATATTGTCAGATCATTCCCCCTTGATAATGACAATGATAATGATGGATAAGGAGGAACCAATTTACAGATGGAGATTTAATTCAACTCTATTAAAACGTCAAGATTTTTGTGATTTTATGAAAAAACAAATTCAATTTTTTTTGGATACAAATCTACATTCAGTTGAGGATAAAATTGTATTATGGGAAGCGATGAAAGCATATTTAAGGGGTCAGATTATAAGTTATACATCTAAAATTAAAAAGGAATACACAGCAGAAATAGATCAATTGGAAAAAGATATTATAAAGTTAGAAAAATAATCTCAAAGACATATGACAGAAGAAAAACGAAGACAACTTGTTAATAAAAAACTACAATATAATACACTTCAGACATATCGTACAGAGAAAGTAATTATGAGAACTAAACAGAAATATTATGAATTAGGTGAAAGATCGCATAAAATTCTTGTTTGGCAGTTGAAAACAGAACAGGTTACTAAAACAATAAATGCAATTAGAACAAGTGTAAATAAGGTTACTTATAAGCCTTTAGAAATTAATGAAACTTTTAAAAATTTTTATACTGAATTATATCAATCAGAATCACAAAATAAGATTGCTGAGATAGATAAATTTTTATCACAAATAACCCTTCCAAAATTAAATTTGGAAGAACAGAAAGGATTAGATATGCCCTTTACATTAAAAGAGGTTGAAGAAGCTTTAGGATCACTTCAGAGTAATAAATCCCCAGGAGAAGATGGTTTCCCTCCTGAGTTTTATAAAAAAAATTAAAGATTTATTAATTTCTCCTTTTATGGAATTAATATACCAAGTGGAAAGAATGCATAAACTTCCACAATCTTTTTTAACAGCGATCATAACTGTATTGCCAAAAAAAGATAGAGACCCTTTAAAACCAACATCATATAGGCCTATTTCTTTGTTGAATACAGATTACAAAATATTAGCAAAAATTTTATCTAATAGAATATCTAAATATTTACCAAAATTAATACATATGGATCAAACAGGTTTTATTAAAAATAGACAATCAATGGATAATATAACTCGGTTGCTTAGTGTAATTCATTTGGCAAAAAAAAAGAGAGGAAATGAGTGTGGCAGTGGCTTTAGATGCGGAAAAAGCATTTGATAGGTTGGAATGGGATTTTTTATTTAAGGTATTGGAAAAATATGAGTTAGGAAAATCTTTTATACAATGGATTAAAACTTTAAATACTAATCCTCAAGCTAAAGTAGTGACAAATGGTCAGATTTCAACACCATTTTGCTTAATGAGGTCAACTAGACAAGGCTGCCCATTATCACCTGTTTTATTTGTATTGGCAATAGAACCATTAGCTGAATTAATTAGAACAGATTCAGATATTGGGGGCTTTAGAGTTAATCAAGAAGAATATGAGATTAATTTATTTGCTGATGATGTTTTGATTTATTTAACAAACCCATTGCAATCCTTGCAAAGATTATCCTTTAGATTGGAAGAATATGGGAAAGTATCAGGTTATAAAGTAAATTGGGATAAAAGTGAAATTTTGCCCCTCACTAAAGGAAATTATAATCAATGTCGATTAGCAACTCAATTTCGATGGTCAATGAATGGGATAAAATATTTAGGTATTAGAGTTGATAACGATGTTAAAAATTTATATAAACAAAACTATTTGCCATTATTAAAAAAAAATAAAAGAGGATCTTGATAAATGGATGATGTTACCAATAACATTAATAGGTAGAGTTAATGCTGTAAAAATGAATATATTTCCTAGATTGCAATATTTATTTCAAAATTTACCAATACAATTACCTCAGAAGTTTTTTCAAGAACTGAATAAATATGAAAGGAAATTTCTTTGGAAAGGTAAGATGTCAAGAATATCATTGGAAAAATTGACATGTAAATTTGATTTAGGGGGGTTACAACTGCCAAATTTTAAGAATTATTATAAAGCAAATCAACTTAGATTTATTGCGTCTTTTTTTGATGAAGAAAAATCGGCATGGATTAAAATAGAATTAGATAAGATAGGAGAAAATATACCAGAGGATTTTATATATAAATGGGAATCCAAATGGATACGGGGAAAAAAAGAATCTCCTATATTAAGACACTTGATTGATTTATGGAATAAGGTAAATATGGACGATGAGATAAAGAAATCTTTATTAGCAAAAAGAACTTTAATTCAAAATAGGCTTATTCCTTTTACAATGGATAATAAACTTTTACATAATTGGTTCCAAAAGGGGATTAAATATATAGGTGATTGTTTTGAAGGAGGTATATTGATGTCGTTTGATCAATTAAAAAATAAATATAAAATATCAAATAATACTCTTTTCTGTTATTTTCAATTAAAAGCCTATGTATGAGAAAAGCTGGGACAAACAATGTTGATGCCAAAACCTAGTGAAGTAGAAATATTAATTCAGAAAGGAAAAATTAAAAAAATTATATCTTGTATATATAATTTGATTCAAAAGCAAACAATTAAGTTAGGAATTCATAAATCAAGGCAAAAAATGGGAATCTGATCTGAATGTCAAAATTGATGGAAAAAATTGGTCAAGATTATGTTCTAATAGTATGAGAAATACAATAAATGTTCGACTTAGATTAATACAATATAATTTTTACATCAATTATATATAACACCACAGAAAATAAATAGATTTAATTTAAATATGTCTGACCAATGTTTTCGATTTAGTCAAGAAATTAGTACTTTTTTACATTCTACCTGGTCCTGTTTTAAAATTCAACCATTCTGGATAAATTTAAGACTTTTATTGGAACAAATTATTGGAGTACAACTCCCACATAGTCCAGTATTATTTTTATTAGGAGACATTGAAGGGACAATACCGAAACTTAAATTGAACAAGTATCAGAAAAAATTTATAAAAATTGCATTGGCAGTAGCCAAAAAAGTTATCGCAGTTAGTTGGAAATCTGATTTATATTTAACTATGGATCATTGGAATAATGAAATACATAGTTGTATTCCATTTGAAAAAATTACGTATAATCTAAGAAATGAATATGATATATTTTTGAAAATTTGGCTCCCATACTTACAAAAGATTGGATTAAATACACAGGTCCTTTGAAGATAAAATCATAGTAATTGGGGAAAATAAAAATAAATATCAAAATTATTTTGAACTCCATGGAGCATGTGGGTATCTCCGATATCCAGGCAATCTTTTTCTTCTTTCTTTCTTTTTTTTCCCTTTCTTTTCTTTAGATAAGGGTTAAGGGGGGAGGGTTAAGGGGAGGGGGGAGGGTCAACATTTTTCTTACTATTTTATTATCACATTTATTCCTTGTAATTTCTAAAATTTAATAAATAAATAAAAACAAAAAAAAAAAAACTTGTCCACCACCGCCCAGTTCAGCGCCAGGAACTCCAACTTGTGAGTGGGATAGTTTCTCTCCGATGGCGACAAGCTTCGGCTGACAAAGGCTACCGGTCTCAATGCTTTGCCATGCTCCTGGTACAGAACAGCCCCGAGACCCTCTCGACTGGCATCCGTGTGCAGCACATATGGCTTTTGGGGGTCGGCAAAAGCCAACACCGGGGCCTGGGTCAGCGCCCTTTTCAAAGATCGGAATGCCTCTTCACATCGATTATCCCATCTCGAGCCAAAAGGTTCCGCTGGGTTCCAGTATCCTCCGTCTCCTTTCCTTTTCTTTCCCAGCGGGGGATAGCCACACAACAGCTGAGTCAACGGGTGACACATTTTGGCGTATCCTTTCACGAGTCGGCGGTAATACCCACAGAACCCCAAAAATGAGCGCAGAGGGCCCACTTTCTGTGGTCTCGGCCTCTATCTTGGTTGGATCAGTAGCCACTCCCTCTTGCAAAATGATATGGCCAACGTAGCTAACCGACGACTTACAGAACTGGCATTTGTCCAGGGAAAGCTTCAGCCCTTCCTCCATAAGCCTGCTTAATACCTTCAACAGCCTCTCCTCATGTTCCTCCAAAGTCGATCCAAACACTATCAAATCGTCCAGGTACACCAGCACCTCCAACAGATTCATATCCCCCACAGTTCTCTCCATGAGCCTCTGGAAGGTGACTGGGGCCCCCGATATGCCTTGGGGCATTCGTTCGAACTGAAAGAACCCCAGCGGGCAGATAAAGGCCGTCTTCTATTTATCGCCCTCACTCATTGGGATCTGGTAATACCCACTCCTTAAGTCCAGCACACTGAACCATTTCGCTCCGCTCAGGCAGGCCAACGCATCCTCGACTCTTGGGACAGTATATTGATCAGGGACAGTTCGCCGATTCAAAGTCCTGTAGTCAACACACATGCGCACTCGCCCATTCTTCTTCCATGCCAACACTATTGGGGACACATAAGGACTTCGAGACTCAGCTATGATTCCGGCCTCCTTCAACATGCACAAGTGCTGCCGCACGTCCTCAACATCTGCCGGGGCAGCCGCCGGGATCTCTCTCGGAACGGGATGTCCTCCGTCACCCGGATGGTGTGGCGAGTGCTTTTGGAGCAGCCCACATCAAACTCACCCCGAGAAAAAACAGCTTCCATCTTCAGCATCTTCTCCACTAGTCTGTGTTTCCACTCCGGCGACACAGGGGAATCCCCGAAGTTAAAGGCTTCAGCGGTCAGCTCCCTTCGATGCTCCGATCCCTCCCCGTTAGGGGTCCTCACTGGTGCGCTAGACATTACCGTCACCGGGAACAGATGTGCCAGCGGTATTCCCCTCTTAAAGGTGATTTCTCTTGCCGTGGTGTTCCTGACACTTACAGCTATATGCCTCGCATGTACCACCCCTGGTCTCTGCACTTCGGGCCTCACCAGTGCCCCCGCCGGAAATCGTGTCTCCCCTTCAAGATCGTCCGGGGCGTCTACTAACAGGGCTTCGCCCGTCGGCACTCCTGGGAATCTGGGGGTCCCCATCACGAGTGCTACCTCCCCTGGTCGGATCACCTTGGGCCTCGCCTGCGGTAAACCACACCGTCCCTCGTTTACACTCCGGGTCCAGCCCTTGGGAGGCAACCCCTTCTTCGAACACCGCTCGAAACACTGGATGCACCGAGAGGGTCTCCAGAAAGTGTTCCCCCCCTTTCTCCTTACAAGCTCCCAGAAGCCGTCGCACAACGGGGGAGTTAGTCCCCACCAGGAGGGCAGCACCACCGGGTCAGGACACACCAACACCAACGTCTCAATGGCTTCGGACACTCCCACATCGCCCTCGGAGAACTCCAATCTCACCGATAGGTACCCATCGTACGGGTAGTCACCCTCGCTCACTCCCCAAATCTGCAGGGCGTCAAATGGGGTTATGGGCAAATGCTTTAAATATTTGTTGTAGAACGACCGGTACAATAAGGTCACCTGCGATCCCGCATCAAGAACGGCTTTCGCGTAAACTCCCTCTATCCGTAGACACACACTGGCACGGGGTCCTACCAGCCCATCCGGAATAGAGGCATGGGTACCCAGTGGTCCCCTGGCCGTGTTCCTCCAGAGGTTCCAGTCCGTTCCCTCACTGAGCCTCTCCTAAGTTTCCCGACACCTCTCCTTTCTTAGTAGCAGGGGGGCTTGCGCTCCGCAGGACTCCTTGTCTCTCACAATCCCACTGCAAATGTCCCTCCTCTCCACAGCTATAGCACACCCTTGGCCACCCACAGACCCACCTGAAATGCCCCTCTCTCCCACAGTTAAAGCACACGCTGCCCGCCGCCCCTCCTCTCTCAGGACGGCCCCAGCTCCCAACCCACAGTGGGTACCTCCCCTGTCCTTCCCCTCCAGAGGGAGGTCCCTACTCCCCTGGGAGTTTTCAGTCCTCCACCCAGCCACCACTTCCTGTATCGCTGAGGATCGCTCCCGGAGGCCCGAGCCCCTTTTCCGCCCCAACGCTCTCTCTTCCTCCCGCACCTCTCTAATCAGTTGCCCGAACGATGGAAGGGGGCCTTTCCTATAAGCCTGCCGGATAGTCCACGCCAGCTTGTCCTCCTCCAGAGAGCCACTGAATATCTGACTCATCCTCACGCTAGCCACGTCAGGCGCCTTCACTACCCCCCGGCGCCGCAGCCCCGAGAGCATCCCCTCCATCCTAAATATGTACTCGGAGAGCTTCTCCCCTCTCCGCTGTTCCAGGCATTGAAACTCTGCTAAAAGCAGCCAGGGTTCCCCTGACAACCCAAACGCTCCCTCCAAAACTTCTATGCATTCCTCCACTGAAGCCCCAGGCTTTTCAGCTTTCAACTCCCGGACTGTTTTGGCTGCTAAACCCCTCAAACTTCCCACCAATCGCTGCCGCTTCTCCTCCTCCGAGCCTGGCCACTCCTCTAACATCAAGGACGTATGCTCGATCCAGGTCTCATAGTCCACCTCCCCGTCCGGAGTAGGCTTGGCTCCGGAGAACACCCCCAGCTTCAGCCGTGGCCTCTCGGCCACTCCCACCAGGGAGTTAAGTGCGGCTGCCAGCTCCGAGGCTTCCCCACAACCTGGGGGGCGGGGCCTAGTCACGCCTCCCTCCTCCCTCTACTAGTGACGGGCACCTCTCCGGGGGCCACCTCTAGCTCTAGCTCCTCCTCGGGTTTCTTGTCATCCTCATCCTCGGAGAGGGTGCGGAATCCCTACGGCCCCGCCTCCCCCGGAACAGTGACCGTCACCGGCAGTTCCAACGTCCTGTCGTCAGCACTCGTACTAACCAACACCCAGCTAGACTCCACCTCTTTACCACTCCGTCCAGCTACCAATTCTACCTGCCCAATACCTTTTACCAAAATTAACCCCAGCACTAACGCGTCTCCCGAAACTCGAAAATCCACCCCGCTCACTACACAGGCATACTGCACCGTTACATCTTCCAACTCGCACCAGTTAACAATCTTATCTCTGTCCATCTCCGTTCTGCTGCCTGCGCGATTCCACAGCCCCTGACGATCCAATCCCGGACGAGCACCCACAAATGTAACACTTACCCAAAAGGCTGGTATATGTCTAGGGGAAAAGGAGATCCAGCCACTCACCACCCCCACCTCCCGTACCCGCAGGCGCTGTGAGAATCAAGTTTATGCCGCGCGTACCACACAATATCAAACTCACACCAGATACCGTTATAAAATACACTTTAAAGATTCTACTAAAACTAAAAGAGTACTATGCAATACAGTATATATGAAAGAAAAGAAAAAGTAAAAGGCGCCAACTTATCAAAGTTCAGTCAGTTTAGTGCACATCGTTGGAGCTCAACCATCGAACCATTCGACTCCTCGTCACTTTCCTCCGACCTCCACGTCCTCGCACCTGGGACCACCCCCGGTGGTCAACCAAGCAGTGCAGCGCACGTCCACCTTCTTCGGCGTCTCCTTCCCAACTCCCCTGAAAAAACCGCGAAAACCCCAAGCTCCCAGCCTCACAAGACAAACTAACATTCCCCATTGGTTAAAAAATGAATACAATCCCCATATCAACAAGTCTAAAGCTAAACAACTGCGAGAGAAACACTTATGAGACAAAGAAACATTCCTACTCTTAACAAACCAAAGAAGCCATTTTGAGTAACATACACAGTACATTGTACACTTGCAAGGGCCGACACAGAATCGCTACATATCACAATATTATTACAATCAACCTGCTCACTCCATTCTAGTGCTAACAATATGGCAAACATTTCAACTGCATAAATGCTCAAGCAATCTAGTGTTCTCTTGCTAATTTCCGCTTGATAACTTGGCACAACAATTGCGGACCCTGTTGCACCCGTTTCTAGATCCTTTGATCCATCCTTAAAATTTGTATGTCTTTATATTCCCTATACCAATGATATTCACTGAGTATATCAGCTGTTGTATTACTTCATTTAATCTGAAGCAATTCCAAATCTACAGAGGGATTTTCTAATACCCAGAAAGGTCTGACAGGCCACACCACACTTGTACAAAACTCTTTATCATATACACCCATATCCTGTCCAGCCAAAACTTCCTTTTTGTGTCCTTTCCTTCTCCCAGCATGTCTGCAACACCCTTTTTGCAGGATGGCTATCACCATGCCCCTTTAAGTTAATCCAGTGATCGGCCTCCAGCCGTTTACGTTACAGCCCCAATGGTATTTCATTTGCTTCAACTTGGAGTACACACACTGGGGAAGTTCTAACCGCTCCCAAGCACACCCTTAGCTTCTACGATATCCAGTTCTGCTAACGCAGATTTTGCTGCTGACCCATATACAATACTGCCGTAGTCTAATCTTGATCTTATTAATGCTACATAAATATACTTCAGTGATGCAAAATCAGCACCCCATTCTAAACCAGCAAGACACCTTATGACATTTATCACATTTTTACATTTAGCAATTACATATCTAACATGCTCTCTCCATGTTAATCTCAAGTCAAAGTGCACTCCCAAAAACCGAAAACTTTCAACTCTCTCCAGATTACTTTCATACAGAGTCGGATTAAATCCCTTGAGCTTTCTACTTGTAAAGAACATGGTTTTCGTCTTCTCCACTGAAAATTTAACACCTCACTTTGTCCCCCACTCTTCAACTTGATTAATTCCATCTTGCATTTTCGTAACTATATGTTCAATACTTCTCCCTCTTTTCCACAAAGCCCCGTTATCTGCAAACAATAACCTCCCCACTTCCGTTGGTATATTTACAAATATATCATTTATCAAAATAGAGAATAAAGTTGGACTCTCTACACTTCCCTGAGGCGTCCCGTTTTCTACAACATACTGGCTTGATAGCTCTGATCCTATCTTCACCTGAATAGTTATTCTGTTTAAAAAGTCCTTAACCCAATTAAACATTGCCCCCCTGATTCCCATTAAATTTAGCTTGATTAGGAGCCCCTCCTTCCATAACATATCATAAGCTTTCTCAACTTCAAAAAAACCTGCAACCACTATTTCTTTATTTACTTGTGCTTTTTTTTATTTCGTCCTCTAGACACACCACTGGATCCATGGTATTCTTTCCTTTCCTGAACCCGCTTTGATATGTAGCCACCATACCTCTACTTTCCAGAAAGCACACTAACCTCTCATTTATCATACGTTCCATAAGTTTACATACATGAGACATCCAGGCAATTGGCCTGTAATTTCCTGGCCTGCTGGTATCCTTTCCAGGCTTCCTTATTGGAATAATTATTGCCTCTTTCCAGCTCCCTGGTATTCTCCCTTCATCCCAGACTTTGTTACACAGAAGCAGTAGTTTCTCCAGACTTCCTTCACTCAGGTGTTTTATCATACTATAACATATTTCATCTTTACCTGGTGCAGTCTTTCCTGTTCTATCTAGTGCCTTTCTTAATTCTCCCATGCTGAAAGGGACATCCTGCACACCGTCAAGGTTAGTTTTCCTACATAAAGCCTCCATATTTTCAGCTTTTGTTCTCACTCTACCTCTTCTTCCCTTCTCAGACAAATTATCAAAACTATGTACCATAACAAAGTCTCTGCCTTTTCCTTATTTGTTACTGCAGTCACATTTCCATCCACCAGAACTGGGTACCTCCAATCTCTCCTGTCCCCTCCCATCATTTTTATCATCCCCCACACCTCTCCTACTTGGGTTTTGTTTCCGATTGAATCACAATACTTTTTCCAGTGTGTCCTTTTAGCCTGTCTTACTGTCCTCCTTACTACTGCTTGAGCTTGTTTGTACTGAATCATATGTTGGAAGTTATGAGTTCGTATAACCAATTTAAAAGCCTTATTTCTATGTCTCACTGCTTCCTTACAAGTATCATCCCACCATGGTATTACTCTCTTCTTTGTTCCTCCTTTACTTTTAGGAATGGATTCTAATGCAGCTGATGTTATACCTTGTTTTAATATGCTGTCAATTGTTTCTATGTCCATCTCATCACTGACCTGACTTAGATATCTATCACTTATGTTCAGAAACTTCTCCCAATTGGCTCTCTCAAGGATCCATTTCCCACCTATATTGTCATGGTCCTGGCTGGCATCTCCCACCTTTTCCCTTTCCTCTCTAATTGGTCCTTAATCCCCAATTCCTCTGAATCACCAGCACCTGGTTTCCATTAGCCACCCGAGGATAAGACCCCGACAGCTCTGGTCAGCCCTTGCCAGATAGGAGGGAGAGCGAGAGATCTTGCTGCAAGTCTGCAACCGTGTAATCTCTTTGTAATCCAAGTTTCCCAGGTCCTGACTCAGCCTGATCCCGATTCTACACTCGCTACGGAGATTCTGCCTCCTGATCCTGCCTCCGTGTCAGAGTCCTGCACTTGGGTTCGTTTTTTCCTGCCACGTCCCGGTAACAGAATAATCTGGCCAAGCCATGAACCCAACGGACTCGGATCCCGTGCAACAGGCCCTCGCCAGCCAGGGCCAGTTACTGGGCGCCTACGACCAATTGCTCCGGAAAGTTACGGAACACCTCTACACGCTGGCCACAAGTATGGGGAAGGTCAGTGAGCGGGCGGACCGGATGTCCGTCTTCCTTGGTCCGCCTCACCCCCCTGAGAACTCCGGCCGACCCATCCGGGCAACCTGGACAGTCTGTGCCCCTGGAACAGGCAACAAGATCCCCTCGAGAGCCGTATGTTCCGGAGACAGAACCCTACGCGGGGAACCTAGGGAGGTGTAGGACATTCCTACTACAATGTTCCCTGGTTTTCGAGCAACAGCCACGAACATACGCTTGAGATAAGTCAAAGTGTCAAAGATCGCATAAGTCATAGGGCTGGTGCGAGGGGATTTCCTGGCATGGATTACGGCTATTTGGGACAACCAACCCGAGGTCTGCACCTCCTTCCCCACTTTCGTTTCGGAGATACGGAAGGTCTTCGCGGAAAGGACGCCGTCAGACGCTTGCTGACCCTGTGTCAGGGCCCACGGAGTATGGCTAAATATGCCATCGAATTCCGCACCCTAGCAGCCGATTCAGGATTGAACGACGAGGCCCTACGGGAGGTGTTCCGACAAGGTCTCGCAGAAAGGATTAAGGACCAAGTGGCAGCGAGAGATGACACGGACAGCCTGGACGCGTTAATCTCTTTAGCGACCAGGCTGGACGACCGGTTGCGGGAGCGTCGGAGGGAAAGGACTAGTCACTCAGCTCCTCGGGTAAATCCACGCCCCGTTTCCCTACCTTCCACCAATTCGCCTTCCTCGGCTCCCCAAGTTTCCTTCCTGCTCCATCTGACCACATCGTCCTGGAAGAAGAACCAATGCAGCTGGGTCGGACAATACTTCGTTCAGGACACCCCCCCCCCCCCCGCAAACCCGGATACAGATTCCAACCACTGATCTTCCAGCAACAGCCCTTGCCCCTATCGGCCCTAGTTTATTCCGGCGCTGAGGGCAATCTGTTGGATGAGGACGTAGCCGCCCGGGCCGGAATACCTCGGGAACCACTCACCACCCCCTTGGAGGCCTGGAGCCTGGACGGTAGGCTGCTGGCTCAGGTAACCCACTGCACTCCGCCCTTAACAATAGTCCTGTCCCGTAACCACCAAAAGAAGGTTAGATTCAATCTAATCCACTCGCCTCGAGCCCCGGTGGTACTAGGATACCCATGGCTGGTTCACCACAATCCCCAGATCGACTGGACCGCCGGGAGGATAGCCAGATGGAGTCCATCATGTCACGCCTTCTGTGTACAGTCGGCCCCACCTCCCAGGGAGGCTCCGGCGACTCCGCCGGTCTCCGAAGACCTTGACCTCTCCAGGGTACCTGCTGAATACCACGACCTGGGACAGGTGTTCAGCAAACAACGAGCATTTGCCCTGCCTCCGCACCGCCCTTATGACTGTGCCATCGACCTTCTCCCTGGGGCCCCGCTGCCCACCAGTCGCCTCTATAATTTATCGCGACCAGAGAGGGAGAAATATCTGGGCGAGTCCCTCGCAGCGGGCCTCATCAGGCCCTCTTCCTCCCCTGTGGCCGCCGGGTTCTTCTTTGTGGAAAAGAAAGATGGATCGCTTCGCCCCTGCATCGATTATCGAGGCTTGAACAATATAACCATTAACACTATAACAATATAACATATAACAATATAAGTACCCACTACCTCTCATTAGTTCAGCCTTCGACCCGCTACACGGAATGACCATCTTTTCCAAACTGGACCTACGGAATGGAATGCCTACCACCTCGTTAGGATACGGGAAGGGAATGAGTGGAAGACAGCCTTTAACACCCCTCTGGGCCATTTTCAATATCTTGTAATGCCATTTGGCCTTACTAATACTCCCGCCGTTTTCCAGGCCTTTATCAAAGATGTGCTAAGGGACTTCATTAACCGTTTCGTGTTCGTCTGTCTAGACGATAACCTGGTCTTTTCCCGCAGCCTGCAAGAACATGTTCGCTATGTCCGTAGAGTCCTTCAGGGGCTGTGGGAAAACCAACTGTTTGTGAAGGCAGTGAAATGTGGGTTTCATGTGCCTTCGGTCAGCTTTCTAGGGTACATCATCGAAGACGGGCAGGTGAGAGCGGACCCCGAGAAGATCCGTGCGGTGGAGGAATGGCCTAGTCCCACGACCCGCAAGCAACTCCAGCGCTTCCTGGGGTTCGTGAACTTCTACCGCCGTTTTATCAGGGACTACAGTCGGGTGGCAGCCCCCCCCCCCCCTCACCCGGCTTACCTCGCCCTCCACACCCTTTTTCCTGGGACACCGAAGCGGAAGCAGCATTCACTAACTTAAAGAGACGTTTTACCACCGCCCCCATCCTGATCCGTCCGGACACGTCCCGACAATTCATCGTGGAGATGGACGCTTCAGATTCCGGGGTAGGAGCAGTCCTGTCCCAACGGTCGGGTACGGACGAAAAGGTTCACCCCTGTGGATTCTTTTCCCACCGGTTGTCCCCCGCTGAATGGAATTATGACGTGGGAAATCGACAGTTATTGGCGGTCAAACTGGCGTTGGAAGAGTGGAGGCACTGGCTGGAAGGGGCAGAGCATCCATTCGTCGTCTGGACAGATCACAAAAACCTGGGGTATATTCAGACCGCCAAGCGCCTGAACTCCCGCCAGGCCCGTTGGGCATTATTCTTTGGGCGATTCAAGTTTACCATCACTTACCACCCAGGGTCCAAGAACGGAAAGCCGATCGCGCTCTCCCGCCACTATGTCTCCAGAGGGGACACCTCCAGTCCAGAAACGATCAGTCCCCCGTCCTGCGCGGTGGCTTCCCTCACCTGGGAGATCGAGTCCGTGGTAACAGAAGCCCAACGAGATGAGCCGGACCCAGGTATGGGACCCAGCGACTGCCTCTATGTGCCCGAGCACGTCCGATCTCTGGTCCACCAGTGGGGGCATACGTCTCGATTTGCATGCCACCCCGGAAGTAATCGAACCCTGGCACTCCTGAAGACATTTTTGGTGGCCCTCCATGGAGGCAGACACCCGCTCCTACGTCGCGGCATGTCCCACGTGCCCGGGGAAAAGCCTCTCATCAGCCGCCTGCCTGATTGCTTCGCCCCCTGCCTTTTCCTGGCACATCCTGGCCCTGGACTTCGTTACAGGTCTGACCAAATCCCGCGGAAATACGACCATTCTCACCGGGGTAGACAGATTTTCGAAGGCTGTGCATTTTGTAGACCTACCTAAACTGCTCTCGGCCCAAGAGACCGCTGACCACCTTGTCCGCCACGTCTTCCGCCTCGACGGAATCCCCGCCGACATCGTCTCGGACCGAGGTCCCCAGTTCGTCTCCAAGGTGTGGAGAACATTCTGCCGACCCTTGGGTGCATCGGTCAGCCTATCATCCGGCTTCCACCCCCTGACAAATGGACAGACGGAGCGGGCGAACCAAGACCTGGAAGCAACGTTGCGTTGTGTGACCGAAAACAACCCAGCCACCTGGAATGACCAACTCCCGTGGGTCAAGTATGCCCACAACTTCCTCGTGAGTTCAGCCATAGGAAAATCCCCGTTCGAGTGCTCACTGGGGTACCAGCCCCCGTTGTTTCCCGCGCAGGAAGCGGAGATTACTGTACCATCCGTCCGCGATCATATTAACCGGTGCCGCAGGATTTGGGAGGAGACACACGCGGCCCTAGCCCGTTCAACAGATCGCTACAAGGAGACAGCCGACCGACACCAGACCCCAGCACCCGAGTACCAACCTGGGCAGTTGGTATGGCTGTCCTCCAAAGACATTCCGCTCAAGAATGAGCATAGAAAACGCGCTCCTCGCTTCCTAGGACCGTTCAGGGTCGAACGGGTTATCAATCCTGCGGCGGTCCTACTGAAGATACCGAGTTCCCTACGCATCTACCCTACCTTCCACGTCTCCCAAATTAAACCTGTCTCAGCCAGCCCCTTGTGTCCACCGCCCGATACTCTCCCACCAGCCCGAATCATTGACAACCATCCAGCCTTCACCGTCCGACGACTATTGGATGTGCGCCGAAGGGGCAAAGGGTTCCAATACTTGGTGGATTGGGAAGGGTATGGTCCAGAGGAGCGTTCCTGGGTTCCCCGCTCCTTTATCCTGTACCCTTCCCTTATCCAGGACTTTTATCGGGACCATCCCGACAAGCCGGGAGAGCCGCCGGGAGGCTCCCTTTGAGGAGGGGGTACTGTCATGGTCCTGGCTGGCATCTCCCACCTTTTCCCTTTCCTCCCTAATTTGTCCTTAATCCCCACACATGATTCCCAATCGTTCCCAATTCTTCTCAGTCACCAGCACCTGGTTTCCATTAGCCACCAGAGGATCAGACTCCGACAGCTCCGGTCAGCCCTTGCCTGATTCTTGGTCGACTCTCAGAGAGAGAGGAACCTTGGTCCAAGTCCTGAAGACTCAGCCTGGTCCCGATTCTACACTCGCTACGGAGCTTCTGCCTCCGCGTCGGAATCCTGCACTTGGATTCCTTTTCCTGCCATGTCCGTGTCACACTACCTTGCTGAGGCCAGGCGGGGACTCGCAGACACTTCCTCATACTCACCCCTTGAAGAGGACCCTACACTGGACCATCAGAAAACTGTCTCCAACACCATCACTGAACTCACCAACGCTGGAGAACTCCCATCCACTGCGTGCAAATTCATAGTTCCCTGACCCAAGATCCACAAACTGGACTGTCCTGGTAGGCCTATTGTCTCTGCCTACTCCTGTGTCGTGTCTTCAAATCTCAATTCCATTCTTACCCCTTGGTTCAGTTCCTTCCCACCTACATTCATGACATTTCTCATGCCCTCGATCTCCTCTGTCTGGCTCTGACTGCCTCATTTCCACCATGGATGTTCAGTCCCTATACACTTCTATCCCCCAGCAAGAAGGCCTCAAACTTCTCCACTTCTTTCTCAATAAAAGAACCAACTAGTCCTCCTCCATCTGGCAGAACTGGTCCTCACCCTCAACAGTATTTTCTTTGGTTACTCTCACTTATTCCAGACTTGTAGTGTAGCCTTGGGTACCCGCATGGGCACCAGCTATGCCTGCTTCTTCATTGCCTACGTAGAACAGTCTATGCTCCAAACATTCCCTGATAATGCTCTCCAAATCTTCCTCTGCTATGCTGACCACTGCATTGGTGCTGCTTCATGTACCCATGCTGAGCTCATCAATTTCATCAGCTTTGCCTCTAAATTCCACCCCTTCCTTAAATTCACTTGGTCCATTTCTAATACCTCCCTGCTCATCTCCAGGGACAAACCAATATATTTAATAAACCTACAGATTTCTACTGTTACCTTAACTATACCTCTTTCCTGAGTGGGTGAGATGGTGGGAAAGAGACTTGTCTTGCTGTTGTCTTATTTTCTTCTGTTGTTGTGGCTGTTTGTGTTATTTTGTGTTGTTGTGCTTCTTCATTACCTATGTAGAACTGTCTATGCTCCAAACATTCCATGATAATGCTCCCCAAATCTTCCTCTGCTACACTGACCACTGCATTGGTGCTGCTTCATGCTGAGCTCATCAATTTCATCAGCTTTGCCTCATTTGATGTTTATTTGATAAATAAAATGAATCTGAATCTAATGTCACTATTGCAAGAGACTGAAGTTATGTCACAAGAGAGACTACTGACACTAGAAATGTAGTGTAATGGCTATACACTTCACAGTACCAGCGACCCGGGTTCAATTCCCACCGCTGAACGTAAGGACTCAGCACGTTCTCTCCATGACCATGTGAGTTTCCTCCGGGTGCTCTGGTTTCCTTCCATAGTCCAAAGCCGTACCGGTTGGCAGGTTAATTGTTCTTTTTAAACTGTTCTACGATTAGGTGAGGGTTAAATCGGGGGCAGCAGGGCAGCATGGCCTGGCTAGAGTGGTCTGTATCTTATTGTATCCCAATAAATTTTATAAAATTTGGATCAATACACACACAAAATGCAGGGGGAAATGAGCAGCTGGAAAGCATCTACGGAGAGAAATGCACAGTGGATGTTTTGGGCTAAGACTCTTCATCAGACAGGAAAGGTAGGGGGTAGAAACTAGGAAGAAAAGGGAGGGGGCTCGCAGGTGATAGGTGAATCAAGGTGAGGGGGGAAGGCAGGAGGGAAGGACAATGAAGTGAGAGTAATGTGAGAAGCTGGGAGATGTCTGCAAGACAACAAATCTCAGTGTCTATGGTGACAGAGACACCCAGTGATAAATTTACATTGAACCTTGAACTTAGATAGGCAGAGGGCTGAAATGGAACAAATCTGATAGGACAGTAGACCATAGATTAATGGGAAGGGGAAGGAGGTGGGGGCCCAAAGGGAGGAAGATGAAGCTGATAGACAGGTTGGGAGGGTGGAGAGAGGAAAGACAGAGTAACGGGGCTGCTGTTAACCATGTTGTGGGTTTGCTTCTCCTTCTTCCAAATGTTAACATTTTATCACCTTTGTGCATATTTACATCCACTGCATCGTCTTAAACAATCTTCTCCACAAACTCGTGTCAGACCCATCTGATGTAATTGCTGCAGGAAGAGGTTAAAGTTATGTGCTGGTGGCTTTGTTTCTGTTGTCTTCAGAAAACTGTTTTTCATTTCTTTGTTAGTCTGAAGTTTTGTACTAACAGTTTTGAACCATTAACTCAATCCACTCCCACCCCCACTGAGATTTGGAGTTATTTCCCTCACCTATTGCTGTCTCAATTGTCACCCATACCCAATAGGCTCTGCCATTGGTGTGTGGGGCTCTCAAGAATAAACCCATGGGGTGATTGCTCCATTCCTATTTCCAATCCCACCAGGATGTCCACCAGCTGTGATACACTTGCTGATTAGCAATGCCGCTCCCCCTTCTCTTTTACCTCCTCCTTGTCTCATTTGAAACATCTAACTCCTGGAACATCCAGTAGTCTTTCCTGACCTTCTTACTGCCAAGTTGCAACATCATAGTTCCATGTACGGATCTATGATCTAAGTTCACCATCCTTGTTTCTGATACTTCTTGCATTTAAAAAGGCACACCTAGTACTTGCCTGCATTCAATTCCATTTGCCATTTTTCAGATCCCACTGTAAACATCTTTGGAGAAAGCAACCTGTCCCAAACCACGTTGGCCAGATCCATTCTAACACCATCAAATCTGATCTTTCTCTAATTTAGAATCTCAACCCAAGGACCAGACCTATCCTTTTCTATAGTTACCTTGAAACTAATGTCATTATGATCACTAGATGTAATGTCCTCCCCACACAAACTTCTGCCACCAACCTTCTCTCATTCCATAATAGTAGATCTTATACCACATTCTCACTAGTTGGGGCTTCTGTGTATTCATTAAGGAAACGTCCCTAAACATACTTGATAAACTCTTTCCCATCTAGTCTTTTCACAGTATGGGAGTCCCAGTTACAATGTGGCAAGTTAAAATCACCTACTATCACAACCTTACGTTTCTTGCAAAAATCCGCATATTCCCTACAAATTTGCTTCTGTAAATCCTGCAAACTGCTGGGTAGTCTATAATATAATCCCATTATCATGGTCATACATTTTTATTCCCAGTTCTACCTGCAGAGCCTCACTGGATGAGCTCTCCTGTCTATCCTAACTGAGCACTGTTGTGACATTTTCCCTCACGAGTAAAGCCACCCTTCCCACATTATTCCCTCCTGCTCTATCACATCAAAAACGATGGAACCCCAGAACATTGAGCTTGTCCCTTCTGCAAACAAGTCTCACTAAAGGTTACAATGTCATAATTCCACGCGCTGATCCATGCCCTAAGCTCATCTGCCTTTCTTACAATACTCCTGGCATTGAAATATATGCAGCTCAGAACATTAATCACTCCATGGTCAAACTTTTGATTCCTGTAGACTTAACAACATCTTTCTCCACAACCACTGCACTGTCTGTTGTGGTGCTGCAGTTCCTATCCCCCCCTGCAACTTGAGTTTAACCCCTCATGTGCAACACTATCAAATCTTCCTGCGAAGATATTAATCTCTCTCCAGTGCAGGGGCAAACTGCTCTCCTGTACAGGCCAAACCTTCCCCAGAAGAGAGCCCAATTTTCCAAAAGGGTCAATTCCTTAAAGGATCAGCAAAAAATCGATAAAGAGAAAATTAAGTGCGTGTAAATCAGTTTGAGGCAGAACAGGCTGACTCGATATGTGAAAAGGAAAAGAGTTGAAGGCAAAAATACATCGCACGCGCACACACACACACACACACACACACACACACACACACACACACACACACACACACACACACACACACACACACACACACACACACACACACACACAGTACCTTGCACTCAATGGCCACTTTATTAAGTACAGCAGTGGAACCCAGTGGGGTGTTCTGCTGCTGTCACCATTCACTTTAAGTTACGATGTGTTCTACATTCAGAGATGCTGTTCTGCACAGTACTGTTGTAATGTGTGGTTATTCGAGTTACTGTCACCTTCCTGTCAGCTTGAACCAGTCTGGACATTCTCCTTTGACCTCTCTCTTTAACAAGGCATTTCACCCAGAACGTCTGCTCACTGGATGTTTTATTTTCTTCCTAATATTCTCTGTAATCTGTAGAGACTATTGTGAGTGAAAATCCCAGGAGATCAGTAGTTTCTGAGATACTCAAACCACCCCATCTGGCACCAACGATAATTCTATGATGGAAGTTACTTTGATGATCTTTTCTCCTTTCTGATGTTTGAACTGAACTGATTGATCATGTCTGTTATGAATTGAGTTGCTGGCACAAGATTGGCTGATTAGATATTCACATTAATGAGCAGGTGTAGAGGTGTATCTAATGTTGTGGCCACTGAGTGTATCATGAGGAAGCAGAAAAGGCACATTGATTCAAACAAAGGCTTTCTGTCCATCTACATGAAAGAGAAAAGTCCCAGAAATAGCGAACTGAGGATCATCTGATGGAGAAATAGGTATCAGTACTCAAGAAGTTAATGAGATTAAAAATTGTCAAAACCCATTGGGTACAGGAACTAAAATCAAAACTTTGAAAGAGCTGGATAACTGAGATAGTGGATTCTTTGGGGGTTATCTTAAAGAAAACATATTCAAATATGTCTTCTGTAGATGGATGCAGGCAAACGTGGCCCATTTGAAAAAGGAGCAAGATAGAAATCTGTTAACCTGAAATCAGTATTTGGGTATAATCCTGGAATATTATACAATATTATATTGCTTAGAAAACAGTCAACATTGATATGGGATTCCTGAAAGTGAAATCATGCTGTGGTGTAAAAAGTCCCACAATAGGTGAGTGAACAATATTCTCCCACTTGGAATTGTGGGATGGTTTATACTAGTGAAAGTTCAGAGATGAATGTTGTTACTTATGTTTCTCAAACACCTCTCAGTCCAGTAAAACTGAACAAACTATTTGATAGAAGAATGGAAATTTTCTTCACTCAGAGGACAGTAAACATTTGTAATTCTCTGTCTTGGTAATTCATTGCATTAGAAATTGTGAAAACTGAAACATAAAATGTTTTATGGAAATGTGGAATATTGAACTCATAATCTACCTTGCTGTGAGTATTCACCTTGCTATCTACATTGCAATTTCTCTGTAACACTTTATTCTGACACTGTTATTGTAACACCTCAGTGCACAGTGTAATTAATTCATCTGTACAAACAGTATATGAGACATGTCCTTTACTTTATTTGTGACAATAATAAACTAATTTACCAGCTTCATGTCAGGATGATCGGAACTTCAGCCATGACCTTGTGGACTGACACAGCTTATTCCTCAATACATTGTTCAGTTCCATAATCAGACTGAGTCTACCTTCCTTTCATTTTCACAGGTAGCTGAACCACTCCCTGGTTCAATGTTCAACGTTTATGATTGGAAGCTGTCGTTGATTTTACTCTCCACACATCCCCCAGTCTCAGTGTTCAGAGTCTAAAGTCCAGGAATCTGAGACTCCGAAAACTTCCCTGAATTGTCTGGAAACTTTGGCTCCCGCTCAGTACTCGGACATGTTGTTGCTCACTCTTCTCTTCACGCTGGCAGTGTTTAACACGGAAGGTAAGGAGATGGCTTACACAGACACTCAGTCAGGACACAGGAATATTTTACATAGACATGTGGGACATCCTCACTCTGGCACTCAATACCACAGCCCCACCCAGGGACAAGATGGCACCCGCCTGTCATCTCAGCAGACTATCCAGGCAGCCTCCTCCTGTACTGTCATGTGGAGGCTAGACACAGATCAGAGGTACAGCACCTCTTATTATTAGAAAATTAGAAAGTTTTTGACAAGAACAGGCCATTCTACCCACTTACCAAATTCCTATTCACACAGTGTGTTTAGATTTGAAAGTCTCAAAGTCACTACTATCAACTACATATCTAGGTAGTTTATTCAATGTGTCCGCAGCTTGCTGTATAAAGAAATGCTTCTTGATGTTATCTGAAATCTCCCTTTAACTAGTCTCCACCTCGTCCTCACTGATGGATTAATTTTAAAGTAGCAGCTGGTATCCACCTTACTCATACTCTTAATGATCTTGAACACCTCTATCACGTCAATTCTCATTCTATACCTACTTAGGCTAAAAAGATTTAGTTCTTTCATTCTTTCTTCATAGCTCATAACCTGCAGACCTGGAATGAATCTCATTGCCCATCTCTAAACTCCCTCCAGTGCCTTCACATCCCTCACAAAATACAAAGACCAAAATTGTTCTCCATTCTCAAGGTGTGGCCTCATAAGCACATTATACAGCTAAAGGAGAATGTCTCTGGACTTGAACTCCACTGAGCTCATTATATAGGCCAATGTTCAATAAGTCTTCCTAATCGCTTCTGTGCATTGTCTAGATGTTGATAGTGATGAGTCTACCAGGATCCTTCTCATACAGTGCACTTTCTAACTTAAGAACGCCATTGTATGTTTATATCTATCATCTTCACTCCCTATATATAATATCTTACATTCATTTACACTAAATTTCATCTGCCATTTATCTGCCCACATCTGGATTTTGTTTAGATCCAACTGTATTGATCCTGCTGCCTGAATGTTATCATGTTGTTACGTTCTGAATGTTATTATGTCTTGGCAGTCTCCAGCCTGATGGCATGAATACTGATTTTTCCAGCCACCGCCCCACTGCCCCTCTACCTCACCCACCAGCCACCAGCCCCAAAATACTATCTCATTTTCCTTCCCACCCTCTCCATCTATCACCCAGACATTCCTCCCTCTGGTTTCCCTCCTCACCTCCTTCCATTGATTCTGTCCTGTGCAATCAGATTCTTCATCCTTTCCTCAAATCCACCTATCACCTCCCTGCTTCTTACACCAGTCCCACATTTCATCCTCCTTCACCTGCCGATCATTCCTCTTGTCTACCAGGTTTTGCTCCACTCCTCCCACCCCACATTTTATAGCTCACTCTCCCCACTTTCTTTCAACTAATGAGGGGTCTCAACATGAAATGCCAACTGTCCATTTCCCTCCAGAGATGTTGCCTGACTCCAGGTTTGATGTGGCGTACCCATAACCACGGGTACTTATCAACCTTAATGTCCTTCAAGAGACCCAATTTTTTCTTTATCTGAAAATGCCCTGGTATATTAGCCCACTCCACACTGATCTTGCTGTCTTCCTCATCCTTCTCCTTGGTACATGCTCCAACCTTTATCCTTACGATGATGTTTTCCTGGCAGCTTACAAAACTAATAGATATTGCCTTTTATGAACTACCATTGCTGGTATCTGCCACCAATGATCTCTCATTAAGAAACATGCTTGTGAACTGTCTAAACAAACTGGAAAGTTTACGATCTCCTGAAGGATTCTTAGTCGCTTAGCTTAAGTCCATCACCCCTACTGGGGCGTAGCTCACCAAAGTCCTCTGTTCTGGGACAGTCATTCAAGTATTCCCCAGGTGTAGTCTTCATGGCAGATTTTTTCTCTCCTAGGGATAAGGTCTTTGGAGCTTTTGTTGCGGTGTCTGTAGCTCTGGGTTTTTAATGGGATGGGGCTGCTGGCCTGATGCCAAACCCTCCTTTCTCAGCCCGAGCTTGGGACCATCCACGGCAGTTTCCCAAAGGATTCGGCTCACATTGATTGATTGGTTCATTGATTTATCCATTGATCAATTCATCAATAGGTTGATTGATTGAATTTGCACCTTTTGTCTTCTTTTGCACATTGGTTGATTGTCAGTGTTGGTTTTTGTGTTATTTTTCAATGATTATATTGTTATTTTGTTGTTCTACTGTGAATGACTGCAAGAAAAAGAATCTTAGGGCACAAACTAGTTCCTGGGCTGGCTTGGTTTATTTCTTATAATTTTCATGTTTGTTCTTGTAAAAATTATGTTTATGTTTAATATATTTTCTCCTTGTGAACACTGCTTATATTATGTATCAGTGTTGGTGCTGCAAGTAAGTTTCTCATTGCGGCCGTGCACAGATGTACATGCACAGTGACGGTCGAATGGGTGGGAGCTCAGAGAGTGGGTGAAGATATGAAACAGAAAATGGCTGAAAGCATTGATAAGAACATGAGAAAACAGGAGCTGTTAAGGACAGAAAAAAAAAATGGGAACTGTAGTTGGCCATCCAGCCCATGAAACTTACCATCATTTAATCTGACCATGGCTGATAGGCCCCAGGCTTTATCTGACATTTTGCATATTCTTTAATTCCCTAATCATCCAGAAAATCATCTATTTCCTCTTTAAAAGGCAGAGTCTCCATTACCCTTTGGGGTCGAGTATTCCAGTGTGTCTCTGCCTTCTCTGAGAAGAAATTCCTGTGTACATCAGTTTTAAATCAGTGGCCCCTAAACTGCCTGGCCTGCTGAGTTCCTCCAGCATTTTGTGTGTGTTGCTTGGATTTCCAGCATCTGCAGATTTTCTCTTGTTTGTGATTTTAACAGTGTCACTCTGTTTGAGATTCTGTCACTACAAGAAATATCTTAACATCTTGACATGCCCAATTCTTCTACCTGCAAAGAATATATATGCTCTGTCTACAACCGGTAGGAATTCTGGGTGGCCAGCCATTTTAATTCCACTCCCCATTCCCATTCTGACATGTCAGTCCGAGGCCTCCTGTACTGCCAGGATGAGGTCACTCTCCGGTTGGAGGAGCAATATACCTTGGGGCGGCACGATAGAGCAGTGGCTAGCACAATGTTTTACAGTACAGGCGACACAGGTTCAGTTCCTGCCACTGCCTGTAAGGAGTCTGTACGTTCTACCCGTGACTACGTGGGGTTCCTCTGGGTCCTCTGGTTTCCGAACCACAGTCCATGGATGTGCTGGTTGGTAGGTTAATTGTTCATTGTAAATTGTCCTGTGATTGGACTAGGATTAAATCAGGGGATTGCTGGGTGGCGTATCTTGAAGGGCCAATTCCACGCTATATCTCACTAAATAAGTAAATAAACCCTTCGGGTATTGGTATATAGAATCCTGCAGGCAAGAAGCTTTGAAAGTTTTGTAGTTCATGTCAGAGGAAGCCTGGATCACCCTTTTGGTGCGGAATGTTGGAAGTTTAAGGTTTATGGCCCAAACACAGACAAATAATATTAGCTTTAGATCAGCAACTTCTGGAGATGGGCCAATATGGAGGATGAATTTTTGTTAGGTAGACAAAATTGTTTATGAACTTAATGCATTTCTGTCAATCTTCACAGAGATTACAGGAAGCTAAGGGAGTGAATAACTGAATGGAATTTGTATTAATAAATAAAAACAGACTGGAAATGTAGAAATAGCAATCGCTGTAAAGAACTGGTACTGGCAAAACTGATGGGATTGAAAGTTGATAAATTCTAAGACTCAATGACCTAAATTCAATAGTTTGAAAAAGGTAATTATGAAAAAGATGGATTGTGTTTCTGGTTTTCCAGACTTCCATGAATTCTGGATGGCTCCTGAGGATTGGAGGGTGGCAAATGTGAACACTCTAAGAAAAAGGGAGACAGAAAGCAGGAAACGATAGAGGTATTGACAATGCAGAAGGAAAATGTTGGAATTTGTGACAAAGGATGTGAACCATTTGGAATAGAATAAAAACTGAGAACGTTGGTAACATATGAGACCAAGTAGGTTAATGTGACAGTTAAAGCAGATTATGCCTCTCTGTCTGTGTTATGTGTCACTAATCACAGGGATAAGGCATATCATGACCACCTGACCAGGCTGTTCCAATGGAGTCTGGAGAACAGAGCCAAATCATAGACTGGTAGAAATGGCCAATACTGATACAGTCAGAAACAAGTTACCAAACGTTGGGGAATTCAATATTGAGTCGGGAAGGTTGCACTGTGTAACACTGTGCACTCATTGTAACAGGGCAGGAGGCTGTAGACATTGAGGTCAAAGTGGATGAAGTACTGAAGTGGCAGGCAATAGAGAATGGCTGCTCTCTGTGGATTGAACACCGGGGATCCTAAAGGGATCACACAATGTGCTTTTGATTTTCCCAGTGTCGAGCACTGAATGCAGTCACTCGATTGGGGGAGGTGCAAGTGAATCACTGATCACCTGAAAGACTGCTTGTGCCTCTGAATGATGGGGATGGAAGTGGGGAAAATATACACTGCATACCCTGAGGGTGCAGAAGAAAATGCCACAAGATGGCAAGTGGTTGGTGAGATAAAAAAGCAGAAAATGCTTGAAATACTCAGCAAGTCAGGCAGCATCTCCAGGAAGAGAAAGTTTCAGTTTGAAGACTGACTATTTCAAACATTTTTTTTTAGATTTCCAGTATCTGCAGTACTTTATTCTTTAAATAGTGAGTGTGGGCAGAGATAAACCAAGGAGTCAAAAAGAGACCAATATTTCTGAACTGCTGAAAGGGGGAAGGGAGGATGTGCCTGATGGAATTTTGCTGGAGCCGGTGGGAATTGTGAAGGATGTGGAGACCAGTGGGACGGAAGATGAGGAGCAGGATAGTTTCAGTAGCTGCTGTCTTCATGGGTCAAGTAATAGTACACAAAGACCCAATTGTTTTCAGGTCAGAGGTGCTTGTAGGCAGTTAGTTACTCCATGTGTGATGGCAGAAGGATGTGAATAGGGAAATACTTGCAGATTTTTCAAGGGAAGTGTGAAGTCATTCTTTACTGCTGTCAATCCTGATTAGTGCTCCTGTAACCAAGCAGGGACGAGCGTGACTATTAGGGATTGAAAATAAAAGCCAATTCTCAGTCCTCCAAGTGTTTATCACTCTTTTTGCCTGTACAATACATGACGTTGGCTGTTAAAATTGCCAATGCAAGTGGGTGGGTGGTTTGTATTTGTTAGAACAAATAGTAGAATATGTGATATTCGGGAGGATAAAGTAGATTAACAACTTGAGAGAACAGAGAATCTTCTGAATACTCTCTTGTGGGTGGTGGAGGCCAATCATTACATATATTTGAGATGGAGATAGATAAATATTTGAAAGTTCAAATGTAACACTCGCTTCACATAGAGGCTTAATATAGGGAGTGATAACCCTCTCACCCGACCAAACTTAAGAAATCTCGTTTGGGTGGATGCTGCATGATATGTCCCCTGTTACAAATCAGTACCCCGAAATAATAAGCAGTACAAAATATGCGATTAAATGATTAAGCTTTATAACTTTTACTTTAACTATATAGTTGGTAGAGATACAAAATATAAAAGGAAAAGGGTCCAATTTGTAAGATTTAATAATATAGTCTGTGCACAAAGTTGGAGCTCTCACTCAGCAGTCCTTCTTCCACCATCGGTCTCCTCCGAGCATCGTCGACCTTCGGAACCCCACTCCGAGTCCACCCCGTTTGGAGGTCTACCAAATCTCTCCATTTGCATCTTCTCGCTTCATCTCTCTCTCTCTCTCCCCCTCTGGCAAAAGCCCACGAAAACAGCTGCTTCCAGAATCACAAGACAGGGCAACAAAATCCCGATTGGCTAACATGCATCCACAGTTCTGTTATCTCCAGCTATAACCCAAAGATTAAGTGAACATTACAAAAACACATTTTAGCGCGTTACACTCGCCCCCCGCCCCCCACCAAATTTAGTCATGTCCTTATGACGTTGAGATAATTCGCCATCCCTTCCTGCAAAACACAAAGCCCAATTCAGGTGCAAAATGCAGTGACGTAGCTCCCCAAAACAGTTGAGATCACGCCCTGTTTCCCTGGTGGTCTATTCGGTGGTCTCCTAATTCTCTCAGACCTCCATACCTCCTCACCTAACTTTTCAAGCTCAGACGCTACTGGGATAGTTCAGGTCTGCTTGGCGAATTCTCCCCCTATCTATAACTCATGCCCCCCTGCAACTCAGAGCCCTCTGTCCCGTGTCCAGGCCCTGCTTCCTCTCCTTCAGGGTCCTGCTGTAACCCAGGCTGCCCACAGATAGCTCCCCCCACTTCACCTGGCTCAGTGGGAGAAGGGCCAGGAGTCTCTGCCTCAATGAATGGGGAGTTAACGAATGGCAGCATGTACCACACATCCAGATCATCATCCTCCAAATCATATTCCTCTCATGGATAGGGACCGGCCCAGTTTCTGCTGCTCTGGGCCCTGCAGTTGCCTGCATTTCCACAGAGTCCTTGTACTAGGAGTAGGCTCCAAGTCGGGCTCTGGGTCCATCTGCACCTCTTGTCTTGGGGCAACAGGTGGTTCTGATGGAGAATCTGGACAGTCCCATTCCCCTCCTCTGGTTTCACCTGGGAAACTGGTCGGTTTTGGCATCTGACTCTCCACCACATAGGGTCTGGCCGCCCAGCAGTCAGCCAACTTGTGCTTTCCAGGTAGCCCCAAATTCCTTATGAGGACTCGTTCTCCTGGCAGGAGTTGGGAGAACCTCACCTTCTGTTATTTCCATGATTTTGCTTGGCGGCTGCCACTCCAGCCAATTCATAAGCCCTTTTCAGCTCTCTCCTTATATTAGACACACACTTCAGATAAGACTTTGGTGGTAAGTCACCCTTATCAGTCCCAAAACAAAGGTCAATGGGCAACCTCGCCTCATGCCCAAATATCAGATAACATGGCGTGTACCCAGTAGCTTCATTTTGTGTACAGTTGTAACAGTGTATCAGATGCCCAGTATGTTGACTCCACCTGCTCTTCTTGCTGATCTCCAGGGTCCCGAGCATGTCTAGCAAGGTCCGATTAAACCTCTCTGGCTGGGGATCGCCTTGCGGGTGATAGGGTGTGGTCCTCGACTTCTCAACTCCAAGCATGCCCAGTAACTCATAGTTGATTTGGCTCTCAAAGTCCCGTCCCTGGTCACTATGTGTCCTCCTGGGAAGGCCATAATAAACAAAATACTTCTCCCATAACACTTTTGCCACCGTAGTCGCCCTCTGGTCCATGGTAGGAAAAGCCTGTGCATATCTGTTGTAATGTTCCGTGATGACTAAGACGTTTGCCATGTTGCTGGCATCGGGTTCTATGGACAGGAAATCCTTACACATCAGGTCCAGGGGCCCTGCACTCTGCAAGTGGGACAAAGGAGCTGCCCAAGTAGGCAGTGACTTCCACCTTATGCAGCAAATTCACGACTTGCAGGATTCTTCAACCTCCGACTTCATTTGGGGCCAGTAAGATCGATCTCTGAGCAATCCATAGGTCTTTTCCACCCCCAAATGTCCAGAATCGTCATGAAGTGACTCCAACGTAATCCTCCGATACTTCTCAGGCAGAACCAGCTGGCAATGCCGAGGTCGGTCTGGGGGTGACGTGACCAGGTATAAGATCTGGTTCTTCATGTCCAACCGAGGCCATTCTTTCAGTAATGGGGATACCGAAATGTGTTTCGTCTTCTCTGCCTGAGCCATCTCTCCCTTTTCAACTGCAGACCAAATAGTGCCAATGCCTGGATCACCTCAGTGAGCAGCTGCCACTTCCCCAGAACTCAACTCCGGCAGCTGATTTGTCTTCAGAGCAGTCAGGTTACAGTAAACTTGTGGTATGAGGTCAACAGAAGCCCCCAATTGATCCACTGCTCGATCCTGCCTCTCCTTTTCCTCAGCCTTCGTGGTGATGGCAAACTGACACATGGCCTTCACCCCAGAGGCAGGAACGCTCTTCCACACCTTGTCCATGTCCAGTCCCTCATGCACCCATCGGGACAAAGCATCCGCTTCAATGTTCCAGCTCCCCAGCCAGTTCTTCAGGCTGAAATCACAGGCAGACAACGCTGCCAACCACCGATGGCCTGTGGCATCCAATTTCGCCGAGGTCATGATATAAGTTAGGGGGTTATCCATCCTCACCTCAAATTTGGCCTTGTAGAGATAGTCACTCAGCTTATCCACCATCGCCCATTTCAATGCCAGGAATTCCAACTTGTGCGTGGGAATGTTTCGCTCGGAGGGCGACAAATTCCGGCTGACAAACGCCACAGGCCTCAACCCAGTGTCCTGATCCTGATACAGGATACCCCCTAAACCCTCTTGGCTGGCATCTGTGTGCAGTACATACGGCAATCAGGGGTCTGCAAAAGCCAGCACCTGCGCCTGGGTCAGCAGCTCCTTCAGCGACTGAAAAGCCTCCCCACATTTTACATCCCACCTTTGTCCAAAGGGCTCCAATGGGTTTAGATATTCTTAACCCTCCTGTCCTTTTTTCCTCCTCCCTTTATTCCCCAAGGGACAGTAACCACACAGAGGCTTATTCAAGGTGTGACTCACTTTAGTGTAGCCCTTCATGAATCTCCAATAATAACCACGGAACAGAAGGAACGAGCGCAGTGCGGTCACAGTCTGGGGCCTTGGCCAAGTGGTCACCACTTCTATCTTAGCTGGGTCTGTAGCTACCCTATTCCATGAGATTATGTGTCCGACATAGCTAACAGACATTTTGCAGAACTGGCACTTGTCCAGGGAAAGTTTTAACCCTTCAGCTTTCATCGGCCGAACAACTTCAGTAGCCTCGCTTCATGTTCTTCCAAGATGGATGTAAATACTGTGAGGTCATCCAAACACACCAACACCTCAAGCAAGTTGATATCCCCCAATGTCTTCTCCATGACCTGCTGTAAGGTTGCAGGGGCTCCCGATATGCCCTGGGGCATCCTTTCGAACTGGAAGAATCCCAGGGGACGTATAAATCCCATCTTCTCTTTGTCAGCCTCACTCATCAGGATCTGGTAATATCCACTTCTCAAATCCAGCACACTAAACCACTACACACACTCAGACAGGCCAGTGCGTCTTCGACCCTCAGGACTCTATACTGGTCAGGGATGGTGCGCCCGTTCAGAGTCCTATAGTCCACACACGTGCATAGCTTCCCATTCTTCTTCTGGGCCACTACTATTGGCGATGCATAGGGGCTTCGGGACTCAGTGATGATTCCAGCTTCCTTCAACTTACACAAATCCTGCCGCACAACTTCCATGTCTGCAGGGGCCAGTTGTCACGACATCTCTCTAAATGGGGTGTCCTCGGTCACCCGGATAGTGTGACCAGTGCTCTTGCAACAATCCATATCAACCTCGCCAATGGAAAAGACACCTTCTAATTTCAACATCTTCTCTACCAGCCTCCTTTTCCAACTTTTACAATACTTTCTCCCCGATGTGCCTGACGGGGACACTAGACATTACCGTCACTAGGAACAAATGCGCTGGGGCATCCCCAGCTTGAAGGTGACCTCCCTCTTTGTAGTGTTCCTGACGATCACTGCCACCTGCTCGCCTGTACAACCGAGGACTTCTGCAATTCGGGCCTCACCAGCACCCCAGCTGGAAGTCCTGACTCCCCCTTGTGGTCTTCTGGAGCATCCAATAAGAGGGCTTTGCCCTCAGGCACTCCAGAAAATTTGGGGGTCCCATCACTCTCACTACTTCCCTGGGGTGTACCACCATTGGCTTCAACTGGGTGAACCACACAGTCCCTCTTTTAAATTCAGTATCCGGCTCAATGCTGCCACACACTTCCTCAAAAGCAGCTCAAAACACCGGGTGCACGGACAATGTCCTCAAAAAGCTCTCAGTCGCCTTCTCCTTACAGGCCCCCATGAGCCTCCTCACAAGAGTTGTGTTGGTCCCCACTAGGTCTGGACAAACCAGCAGTATTGTATCAAGTACCTCAGACACTCCCACATCAGCGTCTGAGAACTTTAGTTTCACTGACAAATAACTGTCGTATGGATAATCACTAGCACAGATATCCCAAATCTCCAGTACACTGAATGGTGTCAAGGGTAAATGCTTCAGATACTGGTTGTAAAATGAACGGTACAGTAACATGACCCGCAGCCCGGTGTCGAGTATGGATTTAGTGTATTTTCCCTCTATTTGTAGTGACCCACTGGAGCATTGTCCAACTAAGCCTTCAGGAATAGGGTCTTTTGCTTTTGGGAGTTCCTTGGTACATTGCTGGGAATGTGCTCCCCCAGAGACACCAGGCCGTTCCCTCACTGGGTCTCCTCTAAGATTCCCGACACCCCTCCCTGCTTAGGTACCCATGGGCTAACTCTCTTCCTGCTACTCACATTCCCGCCGGAAGTGTCCCTCTTTCCAACAGTTATAGCATGCACTACTGGCGGCCCCTCTTCTCGTGGATCCCCGGCCATATGCAGCCCTCTGTGTAGCCCATACCCTGAGGGGGGAGGGGTGGTCTCTACCAGTTCTATCCTCTGAACCTTTTGTAAGCTTTTCTTTTCTTCTTGACTAGATTTATTACAGCCTTTGTACACCACGGTTCCTGTACCCTACCATAACTTCCCTGTCTCATTGGAACGTACCTATGCAGAACGCCACACAAGTATCCCCTGAACATTTACCACATTTCTTCCGTACTTTTCCCTGAGAACATCTGTTCCCAATTTCAGCTTCCAATATCCTGCTTGATAGCCTCATAATTTTCCTTACTCTAATTAAATGCTTTTCTAACTTGTCTGTTCCTATCTCTCTCCAATGCTACTGTGAAGGAGATAGAATTATGATCACTATCTCCAAAATGCTCTCCCACTGAGAGATCTGACACTTGACCAGGTTTATTTCCTAATACCAAATCATCCAGTCTCTCCTCTTGTAGGCTTATCTACATATTGTGTTAAGAAACCTTCCTGAACACACCTAACAAACTCCACCCCATCTAAACCCCTTACTCTATTGAGATGCCAATTGATATTTGGGAAATTAAAATCTCCCACCATGACAACTTTGTTATTATTACACCTTTCCAGGATCTGTTTCCCTGTCTGCTCCTTGATATCCCTGTTACTATTGGGCGGCCTATAAAAAACACCCAGTAAAGTTATTGACCCCTTCCTGTTCCTAACTTCCACCCAAACAGACTCCGTGGACAATCCCTCCATGTTGTTCACCTTTTCTGCAGCTGTGACACTATCTCTGATCAACAGTGCCATGACCCCATCTCTTTTGCCTCCCTCCCTGTCCTTTCTGAAGCATCTAAAACCTAGCACTTGAAGTAACCATTCCTTCCTCTGTGCCATCCAGGTCTCTGTAATGGCCACAACATCATAGCTCCAAGTACTGATCCACATTCTAAGCTCATCCGCTTTGTTCACAATACTCCTTGCATTAAAATAATTAAAGTTAAAGTCTGTCCTGAGCCTTATAGGTTCATCAGGCCAGTGCTTCTGCCAGTTTCCGTGAAGCGATTGAGAGTACGAGACTCCCCCACCCTGGATAGGATGCCAGTCTATTGTGAGGTTAACCCCCAGCATTTTGCCGGTACCCATTTTCAGCTGGGTGGAGCAGTGTGTGGTTAAGTGCCTTGCTCAAGGACACAATACACTGCCTTGGCTGGGGCTCGAACTCATGACCTTCAGAGTACTAGTCCAACGCCTTAACCACTTGGCCAAGGGCCATACATGCGTTAAAATAGACGTATCTCAAATTGTCTGTCTGAATGTGTTTCTTCTTTATCACATGCCTATCCTCCCTCACACACTGTCTCCAAGATTTCTCTATTTGTGAGCCAACTGCCTCTTCCCCAGTCTCTTCAGTTCTGTTCCCACTCCCAACAACTCTTGTTTAAACTCTCCCCAGTAGCCTTAGCAAATCTCCCTACCAAGATATTGGTCCCCTGGGATTCAAGTGCAACCTGTCCTTTTCTTTACAGGTCACACCTGCCCCAAAAGAGGTCCCAAAGATCCAGAAATCTGAATCCCTGCCCCCTGCTCCAAGCTCTCAGCCACGCATTTATCTTCTACCTCATTTTATTCCTATACAGTACTCACTGTTGCGTGGCACAGGCAGTAATCCCAAGATTACTACCTTTGCAGTCCTGATTCACAACTTCCTTCCTAAATCCCTGTAGTCTTCTTTCAGGACCTCTTCCCTTTTCCTACCAATGTCATTGGTACCAATATGTACCACGACCTCTAGCTCTTTTCCCTCCCTCTGCAGGATATCCTGGATGTGATCTGAAACATCCCGGATCCGAGTTTCTTTCCTGCATCTATAATGTGCGTCCCCCTAACTCTAGACTCCCCTATCACTGCTACCTTCCTGTTCCTTTCCCTACCCTTCTGAGCCACAGGGCCAGACTCTGTGCCAGAGGCACAGCCACTGTTACTTCCCCCAGTTAGGCTGTTACCCCACCCCTACAACAGTACTCAAAGAGGAGTACTTACTGTCAAGGGGTACAGCCACAGGAGTACTCTCTGGTACCTGACTCTCCCCCTTCCCCCTCTTTACTGTGACCCACTTGTCTGTCTCCCATGGCCCTGATGTGACCACCTCCTTTTAACTCATTTTTATCACCTCCCCACTGTCCCTGACCAGGTAAAGATCATCGAGCTGCATCTCCAGTCCCTTAGGAGCGGCAGCTCGACACACCAGGTGCAGATATGGCCATCTGGGAGGCTGGGAGACTCCAGGACCTCCCACATCTGACAGTGAGCACAGAAAACCGGCCTCAATTCCACAATTAACACAGGTAAACCTACCTCGCCTTGTTACCTTTCAAGCCCATTGAGCCAAAGTCCTAACACACTGCTACCTCTCGCTCCACTGCCCGCTGGATATGGAGGTCTTTTAAATCTTTTCCTGCTCTGCTGGCTGATGTCATGCGCCTATGCAGTCTTGCCTCTCTTTTACCCCGAGTAGAAAAATGCCTTCGCTCCGGAAATCCGTAGCCATTCCACTCGCAGCCTTCTTGCTCCAAATCAAAGTTATGTTGCAGTTTTACACAATCCTCCAGATGCGGCCTAACTAGAGATTATAGAGTTCTGGTCACTCTTGTAAAGAGAAAGGTCTCTGCTTCCACATTGTTCATGGGTGGTCGCATAAATAAAACCATGGGGTGATTTAAAATTGAGCAAACGAATCAGTGAGGGAACTAGACTGATCATACACTCAGTGGTCACTGGCGATACCTAATGAAACTCATACAGGAGGTGCTGTGTGTATGTTTGTGGTCTCCTGCTGCTATAGACAATCTGCTGCTAGGTTGGACGTGTTGTGCTTTCTGAGATGCTCTTGCACACCACTATTGTACGTGTGGTTATTTGCGTTACTGTTGCCTTCCTGTCAGTTTTAACCAGTCTGACCATTCTCCCCTGGCCGCCCTCATTAACAAGGTGTTTTCACCCACAGAACTGCCGTCCACTGGATGTTTTTGTTGTTCACACCACTCTCTGTAAACTCGAGAGATGCTGTGCATGAAATTAACAGGAGATCAGCAGTTTCTGAGATACTCTCACCATCACCAGTGATTATTCCACAGTCAAAGTCACTGCGTTTCTTCCCCATTCTGAAGTTGGGTCTGGACAACCAGTCAACCTCTTGACCATGTCTGCATGCTTTTGTGCATTGAGTTGCTGCCACATGATTGGCTGATCAGATTTTTGCATTAATGGTCAGGTATAGGGGTCTATCTAATAAAGTGCCCAATGTGTGAATAAGAGAAGATAGCAGAGATTTAAAAATACACTCTATGAAAAATGTGAAACTAAATGCATACTAAATAAATGTTTGCAAAATTCAGGAGCTTATCTATCCAATCCTACCTCTAGAAAAAGAAAACCTGCTGATCCACTGCTTTTTGCCAGAATGGAAAGGAAACAAATCATCTCCCCTATCTGATTTCACATTCTCCAGGGCATTCCTACCTGGGGCAGGTGGAGGTAGGGTGTAGGGGAGATGCCCCTGAGTTCAGGGCAGGATGTACTGGCTGGAAAACAAGTGTAGAAATACACAAAGTCCATAGTATAAGTAATAAATGTTTTGAAGGTATCATTTGTACCAAAACTATACGGGTGATGTTCAGAGTCAGGAAAACAGACCCCTTTTAAAAGTGAAGTGTTGTACCTTGGTAGATCAAATGTAAAGAGACAGAATACTGTTAAGGACAGGATCCTTGACATTTCTGATGAGCAGAGGGATCTTGGAGTCCAAGTTCATAGCTCATTGAAAACGGCTCGACAGGTTGGTGGGTGGTTAAGAAGGTGTTTGGCATGCTTGCCTTTATTAGAAGAGGCATTGAGTTCAAAAGTCAGGAAGTTATGTTGCAGCTTTATAAAACTCTCATTAGGCCGCATCTGGAGTAATGCAAATAGTTCTATAGGAAGGAAGTCCAGGCTTTGGAGACGGTACAGAGGAGGTTTACCGGGACGCTGTCTGGATTAGAGAGCATCTGCTGTAATGAGCGGCTGGTTAAACTTGGGTTGTTTTCTCTGGAGCAATGGAGGCCAAGGGGAAATCTGTTAGAGTTTATAAGAATATCAGAGGCATAGATAGAGTAAACAGAGAGTATCTGTTCCCCAGGGTAGAAATATCTAATACCAGAGGGCATGGATTTAAGGTGCAAGGGGATCATTTCAAAGGAGATGAAAGGGCAGGTTTTTACACCGAATGGTGGCTGCCTGGGGTGGTGGTAGAGGCAGAAACATTAAAGACTTTTAAAGGACATTTCGATAGGCTCATGAATGTGAGGAAAATGGAAGGATATGGACAGTGTATGGAGATTAGTTTAGTTCGCCATTTGATTACAATTTAATTGGTTCAACACAACATTGTGGGCCGAAGGGCCTGTTCCTGTTGTTACAACTGGGCCACAACTCTGAGGGGCCGAAGGGTACAAAGCAGCCCCCTCCTTTTTGAGTTAATCGTAAGATCGCTATTAATTCAGGTCTGGGGACCCAGGGAATGAGAGAGAATCCTCATGGGTTTGGAATGTGTGTCCTGCCCTCAGCAAGACAAAGCCACGGATACCGGCCATTGTCTCTTGGAGACGGAATTGTTTTTTGAGTACTGTACTATTCATTGGAGCCCTCAGGGAATGACCAGAGTTGGCTGGTTGAGGGATTGCATCATCCCAACCTGATTGACATCTGAGACCCCGTGAGTAAGGATAAAAGAGGGTCTGGGGAACAACCCCTTTAGACGCACCAGGAGAAATGCTAGAAATCCCGTGACAGTGTTTAATAGCGACAGCCAGTGGAAGGCCCACATGTGTCCTTTCCCGTTGCCGGGATTGGGGCCTTACCACGGAAGACGGTTTAGCTAAAGAAGAGACCACCACCAATGAAATTTCGAAGGATCGACATCATAAAAAGGAAAAGCTGGCAAGTTTCAAAAATCCCTCTTTTGACTCCAACCAAAAGCTGCAGCCTAAATGAACTGAAGTGACTTTTATATATCCATCGGACAATACATTATCCCTTAGAGAACGATAGAGCTTATTTCTTATTGATTATTATTATACCCACACTTTTAGAGTTAGTATTGACAACGTATATTATCTGTATGTTTGCATTGATACTACTTTTGTGTATTTTTACCAATAAATACTGTTAAAAATAGTACCATCAGACTTCAACAGACCTGTCTATCTTTGCTGGTAAGTGACCCAGTTACGGGGTACGTAACACTGTACTGTATTGTTGCATGTTCTATGGATCACCCATGGTGGAAGTTGAGTGGAAAATGGGGTTCAATGTTTCTGTTCAGGATGACAGCAGACAAGAAATTATGACAGCAGCTCTTAAACTATCAGAAACCACGAGTGCACAACACACTGACTTAATGACTGTGACGTAGCAACAAATTTCATGACAAATGCCAGTGATATTAAACCTGATTCTGATTCTGCTCTTCACTTTGTTTGTCACTGTGACATTTCATTCTGCATTGTTATTGTTTTCCCTTGTACTACCTCGACGTACTGATGTGATGAACTTCATCTGGTGTTAAATCTGCTCTTCAATGGTACAAAGGTAGTTTTGTGAAACTCTCTCTCACTGCTTCTCCTCTGTGATGTCTGCTGCCCTCCAACTCTTCCACCATGTGCTCCCCAAAACCCTCTACCACAACCACGTAACCTTTTTGTGTGCTTGTCTATGCCACCATCTTGTGCCACATGGCTTTCAGCTCCGTTTTCAGGTCTCTAGGTCTGGACCCTCTGAGGATTCCAGGTACTCGTGTTTAATTGACTGCTTCTCCCTCCACATTCCACACGTCACTCTTTCTGCCATGCAGAGATACCTGGTGACTTTGTCTAAGTATCTGCCACATCTCTGGGCCTTTCTCTCTTTAGCCTGTCATGGGCCTCTCCGATATTTTATCCTGCACTAGATCCATGCCTTCACCTGCCAGATCTTCGCCTTCTGCACATCCAGCAAAGGCTGAAAGATTGCCCATCTCCAGACCACTCTGCAACCCTGTGTCTCTCACTTTGCCACCTTCCCTGAACACTCCAAACCTCGTCCCTCCTGTGACACCATCAGCTCTCTACTCCTCTCTGATCCCAGCTCTGGTCCTTGCCGTGTCTTCTCAATTTCCTCCTCGCTTCCTCTCTTCGGGCTGAATATCCTGTCCTCAGTGAGGGCCTCACCTTTGTACCCTTTCACACGCACCTCTGTGAGTTCTATGCCCACCACAGCACTGAGCTCTTCTTCCATCACCACTATCTCCAAGCCCACTTCTTTGGCAAGGATTTCAGACCCTGTGCTGATAATTCCTTCTTCCCCTGTCTGCAGTCTCTCATCAATGAGGCCCCAGAGCTCTCCACTTTCTTCTTGACAAAGAACCAACCATTTTCCCTCCACCACCATCCTCCTCCGTCTGGCAGAACTAGTTTTCACCTTCAAAATTTTTCAAAATTGGGCTCTTCCCACTTTGTCCAAACTTGAAGTTTAGCCAGAAGAACTCGCATGGGCCCTAGCTATGCCTGCCTCTTCATTGACCATGTAGAACAGTCCAAGTTCGGTCTTCCCCTGTTATAATCCCCAACTGTTCCTCTGCTACAATGACAGCTGTATTGGTGCTACTTCATGCACCCATGATGAGCTCATCAATTTTATCAACTTTGCCTCTAATTTCCACCCTGCCCTTAAATTCACTTGTTCCACCTCTGACATCTTCCCCCACTTTCTCGATCTCTCTGTCACCATCTCTGGAGATAAACTGTCAACCAGCATCTTTTATAAACCTCTGATTTCTATGATTATTATGACTAACCTCTTCCCCATCTATTGTAAAATGTTATTCCCTTTTCTCTGTTTCTTCGCCTCCGCTACATCTGTTTGTGATGCAGCACAAAGTTTCTAAATAGCTCAGGAGAGTCAGTTTTCATTCTGCTGGCTGAAATCAGCTCTGGATCAATAAAAAGAAAGGAGGTGTAAGCACAGCAGCCATTGTAGGAGTGGCCATTTTAAGAGTGGCTATTGCTGGAGTGGAGGTTCTAAGTAAGTAAGCAAGTAAGTTTCAGGTAATATTGTTTTTGTTAGTACATAGCTCGTGTGCCAAGAATGGGTCCAGATTTAGGGGTATGTTCTTTCTGTGAGATGTGGGAACTCTGGGAGACCTGCAGTCTCACTGATAACTACATCTGCATGGAGTGCACCGAGTTACATCTCCTCAGAGTCTGTGTTAAAGAACTGGAGCTGCAGCTAGATGACCTTCAGCTCATACGGGAGAATGAGGAGGTGACAGACAGGAGATACAGGGAGATAGACACCCTGAAGTTGCAGGATGCAGTTACCTGGGTGACTGTCAGGAGAGGGAAAGGGAATAGACAGCCAGTGCAGAGTACCCCTGTGGCCGTTTCCCACAGTAATAAGTATAACACTTTGGATACTGTTGAGCAGCGGCTGGGTCTCTGGCACTGAGTCTGGCTCTGCAGCTTCGAAGGGAATGAGGAGAAGAGGAGTCCGTAATGATAGGGGGTTCCATGACGAGAGGATCAGAAAGCAGATTCTGTGGACGTGATAGAGAAACCCGGATGGTCTGTTGCCTCCCAGATCCCAGGGTTAGAGTTGTCTTGGATCGAGTCCATGGCATTCTAAAGGGGAGGGTGAACAGCTGTAAGATGTGGCACATATTGGAACCAATGACATAGGTAGGAAAAGGGAGGAGCTCCTGAAGAGAGAATCTAGGGAGTTAGACAGTCAGCTGAAAAGCTGGACCATCAGGGTAGTAATCACTGGATTATCACCTGTACCACGGGCCAGTGAGGGTAAGAATAGGATGATCTGGCTGAGGAATTGGTGCAGGGGGCAGGGTTTCAGATTTCTGGATCACTGGGATCTCTTCTGGGGAAGGAACGACCTGTACAAAAGGACAGGTTACACCTGATTCTGAGGGTCCAATATTCTTGCAGGCATGTTTGCTAGAGTTGTAGGGGAGGGTTTAAAGTAATTTCGCAGTGGGATGGGAACTGTAGTAATGGGGCTGAGGATGGGCAATTGGTATACAGCTAATTGCAGTGTGTAGTGGTATACAACTAGTAAACACAAAGTATACTGCAGATGCTGTGGTCAAATAACAGGTACAAACAAGCTGGATGAACTCAGCAGGTCGGGCAGCATCCGTTGAAAGGAGCAGTCAGCGTTTCAGGCCAAGACCCTTCTTCAGGACTAAAGAAGGAGGGGGCAATGGCCCTATAAAGAAGGTGGGGGGAGGATGGAATGTGCCCTGTGAAAAACCAATCAGAGGAAAGATCAAGGGGTTGGGGAGGGGAAGCAGGGAGGGGATAGGCAGGAGAGGTGAAGAAGGAATCTAAGGGGAAAGCACTATGGGTAGTAGAAGAAGGCAGAATCATGAGAGAGGTGATAGCCAGCTAGAAGAGGAGACAGAGTGAAAGTGGGATGGGGGAAGGGAGAGGGAGGGAATTACCAGAGGTTAGATAATTCGATATTCATACGAAGGGGCTCAAGACTACCCAGACAGTAAATGAGGTGTTGCTCCTCCAACCAGAATTTGGCTTCATCATGGCAGTAGAGGAGGCCATACATAGAAGAGGTATACAACTAGCTGCAGTGTGCAGTGAGGCTCTGAGTACAGACAGACAAATGATGGGGCAAAATTACAGTCAGTAGGATGAGTTAAATTGTAACAGGGGGCCAAAAACAGAAAGGGTGATGAGGGTGTTTTATTTCAATGTACACAATAGATGGAACAAGGTAGTTGATACTGTGGCTCAGTTAGAGATTGGCAGGTATGATGTTGTGGCTGAAAGAAGATTAGAGTTGGGAGCTTAATATCCAAGTGTACACATTGTATTGAAAAGATAGGCAGGTAGGCCGAGGGGTTGGGGAGCAGGACAGAAGGGAAGATACCACAGAATGCCGTGGGAAGGAGAGTCCCCATTGCAAGAGGTGTTTTGTGCAGATGAATATCTCCAAAGACGAGTGCCAATACTCATGAGAAAAAAACTGGTTTGTTGAAGATGGCCTTCAAGGAAAGTTAGGACTGTGGTGGGTGCTTTCAGGCAGATCGTGGTTCAGCACCATGAGTAATGGTTTTCCCCAGCTTTGGAAAAGATGAGTTCCAATATTTAGACAGGTTTAACTGTAATAGGCCCTTTTATTTTTTTTCTTCTTTCTTTTTCTTTTAATAACTGTTCGATAAAGCTGAAATTGGTAAATATACTTCCTTTATAATTTTATGTGGTGTACAATCTGTTATTTCTCGACAGTTGATAATTGGGTTTGGGCAGAATTTACAAAGCATTCGCTCAGATTGAGGTTTCTTCAATGAGAACATCATAACGTTCCTGTTTGGTTTGAACCCGAAATCATACCGACCCCAGATGTGTATTGTTTATGAAAGGTGGTCTTCTCACCGCAGAGTCACGTGGCTGTTGTTGCACCAGGAACGTTGAAGACAAGGCGTGGATGTTGTTTACATAGACTTTAGCAAGGCCTTTGAAATGGTCCCACATGGGAGGCTGCTCAAGAAGGTTCAGTTGCTTGGCATTCAAAATGAGGTAGTAATTTGGATTGGACATTGGCTTCACTGGAGAAGAGAGAAGCCAAAGAGTGGAAGTAGATAGTTACCTCTCTGACTGGAGAGCCATGACTAATGGTGTGCCACAGGGATTACTGCTGAGTCCATCAGTTGTTTGTCATCTATATCAATGATCTGGATGATAATGTCGTATTCTGGATCAGCAGATTTGTGGATAACACTAAGATTGGGGTCTGGTGGATAGTGAGGAAGACTTTCAAAGCTTGCAGCAGGATCTGGAACAGCTGAAAAAATGGGCTTAAAAATGGTAGATGGAGTTTAGTGTGGACAAGTGTGAGGTGTTGTACTTGGCAGGATCATCCAGGCTAGGGCTTGCAAGATGAGGGGTAGGGCACAGAGGAGTGTTTGTACAACAGAGAGATCTGGGAATGCAGATGAATAAGTCCATGAATGTGGCATGACATGTGGATATGTTTATAAAGAAAGCTTTTGGCATATTTTGAGCACAGGAGTTGAGATGCTATATTGAAATTGTATAACCATTGGTGGTCATAATTTGGAGTACTTTGTCCAGTTGTGGTCATTCCCATAAGACTATTTGACCAGAAGACATACGAGCAGAATTTGGCCCATCAAGTCTGCTTCGCCATTTCATCATGGCTGATCCAATTTTCCTCTCAGCCCCAATGTCTGCCTTCTCCCCATATCCCTTCATACTCTGATCAATCAAGACTGTATCACCTTCTTCCTTAAGTATACTGTACATAAATTCTTGGCTATGCCTAACATGTCCTTACTTTAGAAATTACCTAGAGTTACCCATAAACATGTATTTTTCTAAGCCCCTTGCACCTATACAGGAGTCTCTTAAAATATCCTATTGTATCTGCCTCCATCACCATTGCCGGCAGCCCACTCTCTGCGTTTTTTTAAAAAAAGAAAAGAAAACTTACCCCTAACATCTCCACTGTACTTACTTCCAAACACATTAAATCTGTGCCCTCTTATGTTAACCATTTCAGTCCTGGGAAAAAAGCCTTTTACTGTCCACACGATCAATGCCTCTCATCATCTTATACAACTCTATCAGGTCAACCTCTCATCGTCTGTCGCTCCAAGAAGAAAAGGCCGAATTCATTCAACCTATTCTCATAAGGCATGCCCAACAATCTAGGCAACATCCTTGTAAATCTATTCTGCACCCTTTCTATAGTTTCCACATCCTTCTTGTAGTGAGCTGACCGGAACTGGGCACAGTGCTCCAAGAGGGGTCTGACCAGGGTCCTATGTAGTGGTAACATTACCTCCCAGCTCTTAAACTCAATCCCAAAGTATGCCTTCTTAACCACAGAGTCAACCTGTGTAGCAGCTTTGTGTGTCCTATGGATTCCGTCCCCAAGATCCCTCTAATCCTCCACACAGCCAAGAGTCTCACCATTAATACTATATTCTGCCATCATATTTGACCTACCAAAATGAATTACCTCACACTTATCTGAGTTGAACTCCATCTGCCAGTTGCATCCTATCAATGTCCTGCTGTAACCTCTCACAACCCTCCACATTATCCACACCACCCCTAACCTTTGTGTCATCAGCAAATTTACTAACCCATCCCTCCACTTCCTCATCCAGGTCATTTATAAAAATCACAAAGAGTAAGTGTCCCAGAACAGATCTCTGAGGCACTCCACTGGTCACCAACCTCAATGCAAAATATGACCCATCTACAACCACTCTCTGCCTTCTGTGTGCAAGCCAATTCTGGATCTACAAAGTGATGTTCCCTTGGATCCCATACCTCCTTAATTTCTCTATAAGCTTTGCATGGGGTAATGTATCAAATCCCTTGCTGAGATCCATATACACTACATCTACTGCTCTACCTTCATCAACGTGTTTAGTCACATCCCCAAAAAATTCGATCAGGCTCGTAAGGGGGACCTGCCTTTGACCAAGGAATGCTAACTATTCCAAATCATATTATACCTCTCCAAATGTTCATAAATCCTGCCTCTCAGGATCTTCTACATGAACTTAGCAACCACTGAAGTAAGACTCATTGGTCTATAATTTCCTGGGCTATCTCTACTTCCTTACTTGAATAAGAGAACAACATCTGCAACAATACAATCCTCTGGAACCTCTCCCATCCCATTGATGATGCAAAGATCATTGCCAGAGGCTCAGCAATTTCCTTGCTTGCCTTCCACAGTAGCATGGGGTATATCTTGTCCAGTGCTGGTGACTTATCTAACTTGATACTTTCCAAAAGCTCAACACATCCTCTTTCTTAATTTCTATATGCTCAAGTTTTTCAGTCCACTGTACGTCATCACTACAATTGCTAACGTCCTTTTCCATAGTGAATACTGAAGCAAAGTACTCATTGAGTACCTCCACTACCTCCTCCGGTTCTGTACACACTTTTTCATTGTTACACTTGATTGGTCCTATTCTCTCTTGGTCTTATCCTCTTGCTCTTCACATACCTGTAGAATGCCTTGGTGTTTTCCTTAATCCTGCTCACCAAAAGTCTGTTCATGGCTCCTTCTGGCTCTCCTAATTTCATTCTTAATCTCCTTCATGCAAGCCTTATAATTTTCTATACTCTATCTAATTACCTAGTTTTTTGAACTTTTCCTAAGCTTTTCTTCTTAACAAGATTTATACAGTCTTTGTACACCATGGTTTCTGTACCCTACCATCCTTTCCCTGTCTCATTGGAATGTACCTATAGAGAACGCCACACAAATTTTGCTTCAACATGTGCTACATTTCTGCCGTATATTTCTCTGAGAACATTTGTTCCCAATTTATGCTTCCAAGTTCCTGCCTGGTAGCCTCATATTTCCCCTTACTCCAATTTTAAAAATTCCTAACTTGTCTGTTCCTATCCTTCTCCAATGCTATGGTAAAGAAGATAGAATTGTGATCACTATCTCCAAAATGCTCTCCCAGAGAGAGAGCTGACACCTGACCAGGCTCATTTCCCAAAACCAGATCAAGAACAGCCTCTCCTCTTGTAGGCTAATGTACATACTGTGTCAGGAAATCTTCCTGAACACACCTAACAAACTCCACCCCATCTAAACTCCTTGCTTCAGGGAGATGTCAATCAATATCTGGGAATTAAAATCTCCCTTCACAACAACCATATTAAACCATAAGATATAGGAGCAGAAGTAGGCTATTCGTCCCATCAAGTCTGCTCTGCCATTCAATCATGGGTTGATCCAATTCTTCCAGTCATCCCCACTCCCCTGCCTTCTCCCATAAGCCTTGAAGCCCTGGCTAATCAAGAACCTATCTATTTCTTGCCCTAAATGCACCCAATGACATTTTCTCCACAGCTGCTCGTTTCAACAAATTCCACAGATTTACCACACTCTGACTCAAATAATTTCTCCACATCTCTGTTCTAAATGGATTTCCTTCAATCCTGAAGTCATGTCCTAGATGCCCCTACCATGGAAAATCACTTTGCCATATCTAATCTGTTCAGGCCTTTCAACATTCAAAACTGTTATTACTGGATCATTCCAGAATCTGTCTCCATATCAGCTCTTCGATGTCCCTGTTACTATTGGGTGGTCTATAAAAAACACCCAGTACATTTATTGATCTTTTACTGTTTCTAAATTCCACTCATGACATCCTCCTTTCCTGCAGCCATAACACTATCTCCGATCAACCGTGCCACGCCTACACCTCTTTGTTTTTTATCCTGTGTCCTGTGGAAAAGAATTCCATGGATTCACCACTCTCTGGCTAAAGAAATTCCTCCTCATTTTCCTTCAATCCATGGTTGAAGAAGTTCGTTATGGATCCCCAAATCGCAGGACTCCACAGTGGGTGATGCGGACAGTGGTGAGTGTAGATGTGAAGTGCAGGTAGTTTTGAGGAAATAGGGAGGCTACAGAAGGAGTTAGACAGGTTCAGAAAATTGGCAAAGAAATGGCAGATGGAATGTGGTGTCGGGAAATGTATTGTCATGCACTTCGGTAGAAGAAATGAAAGGGTTAACGATTTTCTAAATGGACGAGAAAAGCAAAAATCTGAGGCACCACTGGGATTTTAGAGAACTTGTGCAGGATTCCCTGAAGTTTAATTTACAGGTTGAGTCTGTGGTGAGGAAGGCAACTGTGATGTTAGCATTCATTTTGAGAGGACTAGAATATAAAAGCAAGGTTTCCAGTCAGAACCGTGGGAATGATTGTATTAAACACTGAGATGAGGCCAATAAACAACATCCTGACATAAGTATTAGTATTGTCCAGGTGACCAAGGCTACAGATCAAGTCGCCCTACACAGCTTGGTCCTGAAACTGCAGTAAAATGTCCAATAACATCTGTTCATGTAATATTACTCCTGTGCTGTAGTTGTCTCACTTTCACCTGCTCTACAGTTTAAATGATTACATTTTCCTTCCATTCTAATCAGCTGAAAGGGAAGAAGTGGTTGGTGTCCCTGGTTCATCAGTTTTACTGGATCCTGAAATCACCGTTGATTCCAGCAAGAATCAAATCCTTTGGACTTTCAAAGCCAGCAACAAAAGCCATGATGTTATTTTGGATCACAGCCCAGGTGTCACCACATTGGAACCAAGTGAACAGTTCAAGGGCCGTTTACAATTCAACGCTTTGAGTGGTGCACTGACGATAAGCAGATTAAATGCCAGTGACCAAGGAGATTACACCTTCACTGTTGATGGGAACAAGTTGAAAATAATGAAGTTGCTTGTCATTGGTAAGAAGTTTCAGATATTTGTGATGTAGTGTGTGATTTATTAATGGCAGAATTTGCCTTAGAAACTATGATCTGTGATTTTTATTTCCATCAAAGTCTAAACAGGATAACCTCTGTTGTGACTCATCAACTGAGTCATCAGAGAGACATTGAAGCTGGTGATATAAAAACAGCAGAATTTCTGCAGAGAATCTGATTGTCCTCTCATCACCTGCAGTCTTATATTTTTTAAACGTAAATAGAGTGATAAATGAAAAAACACAATTTCAATTACTATAATTACCTACCAACTTCTGACATTTTGAATATTTGTAGAATTACATATTTACAATAGTCATACATCCCAGCTAGTAGAATCCTTTTGAAAGCTATAGAGCACAAACTCCAAACACCCAAAATACAACTCTTTTGTTAAAGTGCTGAAGGATGGCTCTCTGAATACAGAACTGTCCAGAGTATAAACAATGTATTGCATTAAACTGCTGCTGCTAAGTTAATAAATTTAATGTTGCATGCCAGTGATTATAAACCTGATTCTGATTCTGATGAAACAGCCCTTTCCCATTGTGACTTCCCTGATCACACCCTGAGGATTTAAATGACCACCAATCAACATGAACATACATGTATTGTCTTCCCCTGGAGCCAAATCAGAATGTCCCAGAAGCTCCAACACCTGGGCCTCTGTACCTCCCTGCTTGACATCCTCACTGGGAGACCAGTCAGAGCAGATCAGAAATAACATCTCCACCTTGCTGATAATCAACACTGGAACACGTCTGGGATGAATGCTTAGCCCACTGTTGGCGACAAGGAGGCATACAAGAGTGAGGTAGATCAGCTGGTTGAATGGTGTGACAACAACAACCTTACACTCCATGTAAGTAAGGCCAAGGAATTGATTGTGGACTTCAGGAAGGCAAAGTCAATAGAGAATACTCGCCAGTCCTCATCAATGGATCATCAATGGAAAGGGTGAACAGTTTCAAGTTCCTTGTTGTCAACACCACTGAAAATCTGTCCTGGGACCTACATATTGATGCAATTACAAAGAAGGCACAACAGAGGCTATGTTTCATTACGAGTTTATGGAGTCTTGGCATGTCATCAAAGACTCACGCAAGTTTCTACAAATATACGTGGAGAACACAGGATCAGAAAAAGCAGCAGAAAGTTGGAAACTCAGCCAGCTCTGTCATCGGCACTAACCTAGTGTCAAGGACACCTTCAAAAGGTGATGCTTCAAAAAGATGGTTTCCATCATTAAGGAATCCCATCATCCAAGACATGCCCTCTTCTCAATGTTGCCATCAAGGAGGAGGTACAGGAGGCTGAAGACACACACCCAGTATTTCAGGAACTGTTTCTTCCCATCTGCCATTACATTTCTCAATGGAATGGACAATGAACCCAAGAAATCTACCTCACTTATTTTTGCTCTCTTTTTGAACTATTTATTTAATTTATTTTTAATATACACTTATTGTAATTTATTGTTTTTTATTATTATGTGTTACAATGTACTGCTGCTGTAAAAGAACAAATTTCATGACCTTTGTCAGTGATATTAAACCTGATGTCAGAGGGAATACAGTGTCAGGAATAATGCACTGAAACACTCTGCTCTGGTTAATGAACACGTACACCTCTCCCATGCGGAGCGAGCGGCTGGCCATCCTCGAGCCGCTCCCACCACTGCCGGTGACATCACAGCTGGACATTCTGGTTGGTGACATCATCGATTCAGCTGGTAGTGCCGACAACAGGCTGGTCAGCACCTCCAGATTCCTGATGGAAACAGTTAAAATAGACAAGCTGCTCAATGCCTTCAGCACCCCTTCAGAAGGATGGTGATGGTTCACTGACTGAGTTGTACTCGGCTACGTGGGACTGGAAGTGTGGAGTTTGCAAAGATTCAGCATGACATCTAAAACTGACAAACCTCTATAGATGTGTGGTGGAGGGTGTATTGACTGGTTGTGTCACAGCCTGGTCTGGAAACACCAATGCCTTTGATTGGTAAATCCTCCAAAAAGTATCGGATATGTTCCAGTCCATCATCAAGGAAAGCCCTCCCAACCACTGAGCACATCTACACAGAGTAATGTAGCAGCAAAGTAGCATTCATCATCAGGGACTCCCACCACCCAGGTTGTGCCCTCTTCTCACTGCTGTCATCAGGAAGAATTACAGGAGCCTCAGGACTCACACCACCAGGTTCAGGAACAGTTATTACCCCTCAACCATCATCAGGCTCTTGAAACAAAGGGGATAAATCATCTTTACTTGCCCCATCATTGAAATGTTCCCAAAACCAATGGACTTGCTTTCAAAGACTATTCATCTCATGTTCTAGATATTTATTGCTTATTTATTATGACTATTATTTTATTTGTATTTGCACAGTTTGTTGTCATTTGCACATTGGATGGGGGGGGTCATTTGTGTTTCTTGTAGTTACTGTGAATGCCTGCAGGAGAATAAATCTTATTGTTGTATATGGTTTCATATATGTACTTTGACAATAAATTTACTTTGTATTTTAAACTTTGAATAATTGTCTGGACTGGACTGAGAAGATAAAACTGAAATTGGGACTGTGGGGAGGATGCTCCCTATCGATATCTGAGAAGAACCTGGTCTACAAGTGAGAGGTTCTCTCAGGCTACTGTACATGGTGCACGTGTTGCCCATGCCCCGCTCCTCCAGCTTGAGAATCACCCGAGCTGTTTTCAGGTTCATCTGGGGGTCCGAGATGGAGTAGGTGAGGCACAGATCACAACGCACAAATCCCTGTATAATGGGCGCAACAGTTTACCCAATGTGTCCCTCACCGTGATGACCAACTTCATGTGTGGCTGCATCAGGCTGTGTGTGGAACCTAAATACATGGGCACCAGGTACCACTACATGCTGAGGTTCTGCCTGTCCCCTGTGTTGCCAAGGTGTTGAAACTGGGGGATGTTTCTGAAAAGGGGATGAATGAACCCCAGAGAAATCTGAAGGTGAGGCAATTCAACTTTCTGAGAGATGGAGAATAGAGAAATCTGAAGCCAGTGAATTGCCAGTTTTGGAGCCAGTGTAGATCAGAAGCACTGGGATCTGGCTTGAACAGGTATAGTGTGAGAGTGTTGGATCAGCCAAAGTTGATGAGGGGTTTGAGGTGGGAGGCTGGGCCAGAAAGAATTTCCACAACATTCTTGTCTAAAAGACAAGTTCCTGTAACCCCAGTAAAGAGTGGCTCAATATCTATTCAGTAGTATGTTCTCATTTGCTGTAGTTTCACAAAGTTCACTGTTTAAGTGTTTCACAACCACCACATTTTAAATGAGTACAAATATTTTTATTAACAGATAAAGTGAAAGAAGAGGTTGGTCTCCTTGGCTCATCAGTTTTACTGGATCCTGAACTCAAAGTTGATCCCAGCAAGAGTGAAATAGTTTGGACCTTCATCGGCAGGAGCATTTTGCGTCATGTCCCAGGTCACATCTTAGTGGAACCGAGTGACCAGTTCAAGTTTCGTCTGCACTTTAATACTTCTAATGGTGCTCTGACTGTGAATGGATCAGAACGTGGTGACCAAGGAGATTACACCTTCATTGTGGATGGACAAGAGCTGAGAAAAATACAACTACGCCTTGTTGGTAGGTAGCTTTAAGTTTCATAGAACATAGAACAGTACAACATAGTTCAGGTCATTTGCCCCACAATGTTATGCTGACATTTTAACCTATTCCAAGATAAATCTAATCCCTCCTTCCCTCATAGACAACCATTTTTCTTTCATCCCTGTGTTTATACAGGATGTGATTGGGTACAGAATTCGCCATAGTTTTTGTGGTTGTATTTTCCAGCAGAGGCTAAGTTGGGTGACTCACCTGATAGAATAAACACTGAGGTGTCAGATATTGAATGCAGCCGTCATTCAACCCTCATCTCTGTGAGTACCTGCCATCCCAAGGAGGAGCCCATTCGGGATTTGATCCAACACTCATTGCTGCACTGGTGGGATGAGAGAAGAAGAACTGTTTGTCAAACCTGAGGCTTGGGTTTTCTGTTGGAGAGAACAGAAGGAAATGGTTGTGAAGTGAAAGGGTGGATGGATGGAAAAGGTGGAGAAATGGAAAAAGTAGCAAGAGAAGGGATGGGAGGGGAGGGAGGTACAAAATGCATTAGATTAGTGTGGGAAATGGGGAAAGGGAAATGACATGATGACAAAAGAAACTTCAAATAGCAATGATAATATATAAAAGTAGATGAAATTTATTTATTGAACACTTTTCCTACAGGTGATGTATTTCAAAGTTGTTTGCAATGGAATAAAAGTGCAAATATGAAAAATAAAATCAAATAAAAATAAATGTAAATAAAAGAGAAAAAGATGCTCGTTGAAAACAAGGTTATATAAATAGATTTTAAGCTCTCATTTAAAAGTGTCAACTGAGTCTGCATCCCCTATAGTTTTAGGTATTGAATTCAACAGTTGAGGAGCATAGTTCAAAAAAGACCTGCCCATTTCCTTCTGAGGGAGATTTTTTTTAATTTAAGAGACCGGTGGCAGAAAACCTGAGAGCCTGAGCAGGATTATGAAAGGAAAGTGATTCTGTGATGTAATCTGGTCACAAACCATTCAGAGTTTTAAAAACAGGGAAGTCAAGAATAATATTAATTTTAAAAGATACAGAAAGCTCTTAGAGTTGCCAAATTTCACCCCACCAAATTTTTATTGGCGTGTTTCTGTGGGATAAAGCCATTCTCTGCACTGTGAAGTCAGCAATGTATTGTAATAAACTTTTCGATTCTGTTTGGTAATTCCAGGTACTGAAATAAGGACTAGAATTTTGTGAAACTGACCAGGGAGGAAGATGGAGAATATAAAAAGAATTAATATTGGTGTCTCTGTTTCTGTTTTTGAAATCCATACAATGCTCACAATGATCACATTAGTCTTATTCTTTAAACCCTGCTTCTGACATAAGCATTCAGCCCCTGGAGAAGGTGATCAATGAGAAATATTTCGAGCCAGGCTGACAAAAAGGCAACAAACCTGAGGATGTTCTCTGAAATAACAAGACCAGAATCTTATTGAAAAGGCTGAGATGTCAGGGTATCGATGTTCCCTGTGCAGATGGGTCACTGATGGGTCAAAATGCACTAATGGAGTGTGAGGGAAGGGGTAATTCCACAGACTATTAAATGTACACCTTCCCCTTCCTCCTGAGGTGTCGTGTCTGATGGTTTCCACGGCAGGGCCCGTTTCATTGATTTCAATGTCTGTTCTTCATGACAAAAGTCAGGAAAGCATTTCCAGGTGTGAGGCTGCTCTGTCCCACTGGGGAAACAGCAAGAGTTCTTGGGGCTGGTGGTAATTCTGGGATGAAAGGTGGTGATGAATCAACATATCGGAGGGAGACTGAATATCTGTCCGAGTGGTGCCACAGCAATAACCTCTTCCTCAATGTCAGCAAGACCAAGGACCTGATTACTGACTTCAGGAGGAAACCAGAGGTCCATGAGCCATTCCCATCAGAGGATCAGAGTTGAAGAGAGTTGGCAACTTTAAATTCCTTGGTGTATCATTACAGAGGACTTGTGCTGGGCGCAGCAGTTAAGTACAAAATGAAGAAGGTGCAGCAGTGCCTCTACTTCCTTAGAAATTTGTGGAGATTCGGCGTGACACCTGAAAATCTGACAGACTTCTGTAGATGTGTGGTGGAGAGTATATTGACTGGCTGCATCACAGCCTGGTATGGAACCACCAATGCCCTTCAACAGAAAATCCTACAAAAAGTATTGGATAGAGGCCAGTCCATCATGGGTAAAACCCTCCCCACCATTGAGCACATCTACATGGAGAGTTGCTGCAGGAAAGCAGCCTCCATCATCAGGGACCCCCACCACCCAGGTTATGCTCTCTTCACATTGCTGCTATCAGGATGAAGGTATGGGAGCCTTAGTATGCACACCACCACATTTAAAAACAGGTTTTACCCCTCAAACATCAGGCTCTTGAATCAAATAAGAGGGAATAAGAAGATGGATGATTGGGAAGCTTTTAAAATCCAACAAAAGGCAACTGAAAAGCTATATGAAGGGAAAAGATGAAATATGAGGGCAGACTAGCCAATAATATAAAGCAGGATACCAAAAGCGATTTCTGTTATATAAGGAGTAAAAGGGAGGTGAGTGTTGATATTGGTCCACTGGAAAGTGATGCCGATGAAGTAGTAATGGGAGATAAAGAAATGGCAGACAAACCTAATCGGTACCTTGTATCTGTCTGCACTGTGGAAGACACTAGCTGTGTGCCAGAGGTCGTGAGTATCACTGCTATTACAAAGGAAAAAGTGTGAGGCAAAGTGAAAGGTCTTAAGTTGGATAAGTCACCTGGGCCAGATTGGCAAAATCCCAGAGTCCTGAGAGAGGTTGCTGAAGAGATAACGGATGCCTTCGTCATGATCTTTCAAGAATCACTTGATTCTGGCATGGCCCCGGAGGATCAGAAGTTTGCAAATGTCACTCCACTCTCTAAGACCTTAAGATATAGGAACAGAAGTAGGCCATTTGGCCCCTCGAGTCTGCTCTGCCATTCAATCATGTACTGATACAATTTGTCCAATTATCCCCACTCCCCTGCCTTCTCCACATACCCTTTGATGCCTTGACTAATAAAGAACCTGTCTATCTCTGCCTTAAATATACCCAGTGACTTGGCCTCCACAGTTGCTTGTGGCACAAAATTCTACAGATTTACAACTCTCTGACTAAATTAATTTCGCCACATCTCTGTTCTAAATGGACGTCCTTCAAACCTGAAGTCCTGCCCTTTGTCCTAGACTCCCCTACCATGGGAAATAACTTTGCCATATCTATTCTGTTCAGGCCTTTTAACATTTGGAATATTTCTATGAGATCCCCCCTCATTCTCCCAAACTCCAGGGAATACAGCTCAAGAGCTGCCAGACGTTTCTCATACAGTAACCCTTTCATTGCTGGAATCTTTCTTGTGAATCTTCTCTGACCCCTCTCCAACGTCAGTTTATCCTTTCTAAAATAAAAATCCCGAAACTGCACACAATACTCCCAAGTGTCAAATCATGAGTGCCTTATAGAGCCTCAACATCAAATCCCTGCTGTTATATTCTCTACCTCTAGAAATCAGTGCCAATATCGCATTCGTTTTCTTCACCACCGACTTAACCTGGAGGATAACCTTTAGGGTATCCTGCACAAGAATTCCCAGGTCCCTCTGCATTTCTGCATTTTGAATACTCTCCCCATCTAAATAATAGTCTGCCCGTTCATTTCTCCACCAAAATTGGTGATCATACACTTTGCAAAATCGTATTTCATTTGCCCATTCCCCTAAACTATCTAAGTTTCTCTGCAGGCTCTCTGTTTCCTCAACACCACCCACTCATCCACCTACCTTTGTATCATCAGCAAATTTTGCCACAAATCCTTTATCCCATTGTCCAAATCATTGACGTACATCATAAAAAGCAGCGGTCCCAACACTGACCCCTGTGGAACTCCACTGGTAACCGGCAGCCAGTCAGAATAGGACACTTTTATTCCCACTCTCTGTTTTCTGTCGATCAGCTAATGCTCCACCCATGCTAGTAACTTCCCTGTAATTCCATGGGATATAATCTTGCTCAGCAGTCTCATATGCGGCACCTTGTCAAAGGTCTTCTGAAAATGCAAGTACACCACATCCACTTCACCTGTTTTGTCTACCCTGCTTATAATTTTCTCAAAAAATTGCAGTTGGTTTGCCAGGCAGGATTTTCCTTTCAGAAAACCATGCTGGCTTTTGTCTATCTTGTCATGTGCCTCCAGATACTCTGTAATCTGATCCCTAATGATCGATTCCAACAACTTCCCAACCACTGATGTCAGAGTAACAGGTCTATAGTTTCCATTCTGCTGCCTGCCACCCTTCTTAAATAGCGGAGTAACATTTGTAATTTTCTAGTCATCCAGCACGATGCCAGAATCTATCGATTCCATCAGGTGCAGGAGTTCTATCCACCCTCAGACCATTAAGCTTCCTGAGCACCTTCTCAGTTGTAATTTTCACTGCACAAACTTCACTTCCCTGACACTCTTGAATGTCCAGTATACTGCAGTGTCTTTCACTGTGAAGACCAATGCAAAATATGCATTCAGTTCCTCTGCCATCTCAGCGTCTCTCCTTACAATACATCCAGGGTCATTTTCTATTGGTCCTATATCTCCCCTCGACTCTCCTTTACCCTTCTATATACTTAAAAAAGCTTTTAGTATCTTCTTTGATGTTAGTCCCCAGCTTCCTTTCATAATTCATCTTTTCCTTCCTAATGACCTTCTTAGTTTCCTTCTGCAAGTTTTTAAGAGCTTCCCAATCCTCTATCTTCCCACTAGCTTTGGCTTCCTTGTATGCCCTCTCTTTTGCTTTTACTTTGCCTCTGACTTCACTTGTCAGCTACGGTAGTGTCCTTCATCCATTCTGATTTGGAATATATCTGCCTTGCACTTCCCTCATTTTTCACAGAAACTCCAACCATTGCTGCTCTGCTGTCCTTTGTGGTCATCTCCCTTTCCAGTCAATTTTGGCCAGTTTCCCTTAAGAAGAGAGGAAGAAGACAAAAGAAAGGATATTGTAGTCTAGTTTGCCTAACCTCAGTGGTTGGGGACGTGTTGGAGTCTATTATTAAGGATGAAATTTCAAGGTTTTTGGAGACTAGTGGTAAAATAAGTCAAAGTCAGCTTGCTTTCTGTGAAGGGAATTCTTCCGACAATTTTGTTAGAGTTCTTCGACAAAGTAACAGCAACGGAGAGGCAGTGGATGTCATTTGCTTGGATTTTCAGAAGGCATTTGATAAGCAACCACAAATGAGGCTGTTTAACATGATAAAATCCTATGGTGTTACAGGAAAGATTTTGGCATGGTTAGCAGATGGCAGGCAGGAGGCAGTAAGTGGGAAAAAGGGGTGTTTTCTGGTTGGCTGCTGTTGGTGAGTGGTGTTCCTGGTGGGGGGGGGGGAGGTGGTCGGTATTGGGACCGCTACTTTTCACATTTTGTCAATCATTTAAATAATGGGATAGATGGCTTTGTAACAAAGTCTGCAGATGATACAGACTGAAGTAGTGTTGAAGAAGCAGCATGATTGCAGCAGGACTTTGACAAATTGGAAGAATGGGCAAAAAAAGTGGCAAATGGAATACAGTGTTGGGAAATATAAGATAATGCATTTTGGTAAAAGGAACAATAGTGCGGACTATTCTCTGAATGGGGAAAAGGTTCAAACATCACTTCCTGAGCCACTCATTCATCTGTACCATCATCCTATTCCTGCTCTGACTGGCACGTCTATGAACTCGCAAATGATCGTCTAAAACAGAGATGAAACAGTTTTGAGTTTTTGCTTCCACAGCTCTGAAAAAGATTGTTTGGAATCTGAATATTTTTGAGGCAGAGGTAGATAGATCCTGGATAAGCAGAGAGGTGAACTGTTATTGTGGGAGATGGGAATATCTACCATCAGGTTAGCTGTGATCTTGTGCAATGACAGAGCAGTGTTGCAGGGTTAAATGCCTTTTATTTCCATTGTTGTATGTGTATTTGTTGTGTAGAACCGACTGTGCTTTCGTTCCTTTGTACATATCTGGCGCAATGTCACATGGTAAGATTGCATTCTTCATCAAGATAGGAATATCATGGTTTTATATTCTCTCCTTTAGATGAGCTGTCAGAAGCTTCCATATTTACCAACACCGAATCACTGGGTGTCACGGTCCAGCTCACCTGTGATGTCTTTGGAGATTTGAATGTGTATCAGTGGCAAAAGAATGGAGGGGAAATCTCCCAGCATCACCAACTAACAGATGAAAACAGAACACTTGTTATCCTAAGCGCTTCATCTGAAGACTGTGGAGTGTACACCTGCATCACAACCAATCCTGTCAGCTCCATCCAGACAAACTACACCTTAATGTTGCGAGGTGAACTTCATTTATGAATGACATTTTGCAATTAACATTTAGACCATATTGGTGGGCTATTGAATGCAGCCGATGAAATCAGTGCTGCAGCAGAGAGAGGCAAAAGCTGAATTAATTGGGTTCCTGGAATCCTAGAACAGTTATCACAGAGAAGGAAGCCATTCAGCCCTTTAAGAATGGATTGGTTCTATCACTGAGCAAACAACTGAATCCTATTGTTCTGTCCTCTCCCCACAGCTCTGTAAATTCTTTCTTTCAGATAATTATCCAGCCCTCATAAGAAATTACAGTTGAATATCCCTTCACTATTCCTGACAATGAATTCTAGAACCTGTCCACTGTTGTGCATAAAGAAAATCCCCAAGATATTTTCTGTTCTTCTCCCAATCACCTTCATTCCCACTCACAACTGGTTTTAGAAAGTTTCACTATGATCTTCTTCCACTTTATGCCTCTATTCATGAAGGCGAAGATCCTATCTTTGTTAAACTACTTTCTTAACCCTTTCTACAAATGTCTTGTTGGTATAACACTTTTAGAATTGTTTCCTTGAGTTTGTATGTTCTTCTCATTCTTCCTACTCTTGGGATGGATCAATCGGCAGATAATGCACGTCACCGATCAACTAGAACAAACTGCCCACATGTGCATTTGTGTAGCAGCCCCTGACATCAGGTGGAAAGTAGCACCAGAGTGTGTGGTGACACTTGCAGGCTGCCCTGCCCTCAGCACATCCTCAGCTTGTGTTGGTTGTTAATGCAAACAACACATTTCATTGTCGGGGTTGTGATATATATCTGATAAATTAATCTGAAGAATCCATTCTTGACGGGTATAACGATGCATTGTGATTAATGATTCTCAGAGTAGAGTCAGTTGGTGTCAGCCTGGGTCACAGATTGGTGAGATTAGACTGGGGTTGGAACATTCCCTTCTCGGCAAGAAATTATGGAACATTATGGTTGTTGCATCATTTGTCATCCGCTGCCCGTGAGATGTTTAATGATTTGAATTTAATTTTAATTTCAGGGTTTTCCCTCAATGATGTTATACTGATTGCTGTATTGACTGCAGGAGAGGTGATTTCTGCACCATCTCTTCATTCAGCCATGTTGCCAGACCAGTGGAGGTGGAAAACCCTCGGAGGTATCTGTCATTGATTAATTTCCTCTTGCATGAACTTTCAGACACCACCCAGTAAACCTGAATGAACTTTAACATAAACAAGGGAAAATGTGGGAAATCAATTCACCACCAACCCTCACCCCCCATTTCCCCTCTGTCCCTGTGACCTGTGGGATGCAATTGCCCATTTTTTCCCAGTTTTGATGTGCTTGGCCGTGACACGGAATACGTGAAGCAGTCCTGGAGTCACCTCTGACCAAACTGCAGAAGATATTTGGGAGAAGGGGGCATGAGAGGAGCCGTCTTCATTCACTCGTGTTTGCTGCGTTGTGTTGTCTCATCTCACTGTGTCACCAAGTCTGTTTAGAGGTGGGACTGAGAGAAAGATGCCCTTTCATCCTGATGGTGGCTGTGCCTTCGGAAACAGGGTCCTCATTCACATAGAGGGCAGAGTTGTGAAGGGAGTTCTACTCCCCATCTAGGGTCAGGGGATTGAGTAGTTGTCTCTCAGACCTGCTGGTGAGCGTACAGTACATGTGGCTCTTTCTTTCAGACACGGTGGCAATTTCTCTTGGGTGTTTGCAAAAGTTTATTTTGAAGAAACCTCTCTTTCCAATGCAGTTTTCCACATGGGACACCTCTGTCTCCCAGAACCAAAAAAGATGCAACACCTGCTTTATTACCTCTTCCCTTTCCCCATTCCTGGCACACATATAACCCCTCCAGGTAAAGCAGTGAGTGACTTGTACTTCCAATTCTGTGTCCTCACAGCAGTTTCCTGCACATTGTAGAAACCATTACAGGTTGTGTGACCACTTTGCAGAACACCGAGGGTAACAGTGAGCTTCCAGTTGCCGATCACTTTAGTTTTCTCTCTGATTTCCCATCTTTAACCTCTTCCCCAGTTCCAGCAAAGCCCATTGAGGAGCAGCATCCCTTATTCCACATTGAGTCCCAGGAGCTGCAATAATGAATTCATCAATTTCAGATAACCAGCCATTCCAGTTTATGTTAGAACTGACCACTTCTGATACAAGATCAGAGTGTGTGACCATAACTCTGTTTTCCACTCTCCACAGATGCAGAAATGTAAATCTAGAATTCTTTTTTATTCCAAATTTCCAGCAACTGCAGTGTATCGTATACCGTTGTTTTTCTTTCTCTTGCATTTCTCAGGATTTCTCTCACTCTTCTCTGTGACTAGAAGCATCAAATCTCTGCACAAATGCTGCTTCTACTGCAGTGTCCCTCCAGCATTTTCTCTGATACACTCAGTGACCACTTTATCAGCTCCCTCCTGTACCTAATAAAGTGGCCACTGAGTGTGTGTTCATGGTCTTCTGCTGCTGTAGCCCATTCACTTCAAGGTTCGATATTCAAAGATGTTCTGCTGCACACCACTGTTGTAACACGTGGTTATTTGAATTACTGTCACCTTCCTGTCAGCTTGACACAGTCTGGCCATTCTCTGACAAAACATTTTCAGCCACAGAACTGTCACTCACTGGATGTTTTATTTTGCTTTTTGGACCATTCTCTGTGAACTCTAGAGACTGTTGTGCATGACAATCTCAGTAGATCAGCAGTTCCTGAGATTCTCAAACCACCACATCTGTCAGCAACAATCATTCCACAGTCAAAGTCACTTAGATCAGATTTCTGCACGATTCTAGTCTTGGGTCTGAATAACAATTGAACCCCATGACAATGCCTGAATGTTATTATGTATTGAATTGCTGCCAGATGATTGGCTGATTCAATATTCACATCAACGAGCAGGTATACAGGTGTACCTAATAAAGTGGCCACTGAGTGTATTTCAGATTCTCAACACGTGGGGTTTTCCAGTCACTGTATTGTTTTGGACACATTGTGCTCAGCTCCAGTCACCAGGCAACCGGATGGATTTGAATGACCAGACAGTGATGTTGCCATGGCTGAGCTGCAGGATTTTGCTTTTATTTAAATGCAGAGAGGTGACGATGGGAGATTTCAAAGTAGGAGGATCAATATCTGAGGAGAAGGAACCATTAACAATGTCAGTTAACATTTGCCCTGGAAGAGAAGTTGGCAGTGAAGAGGATCAATTGAACAAGAAAGGGCAGGATTAGAACGGGGATGGTACATCAAAGTTCAAAGTACATTTATTATCAAAGTATGTGTATGATATACAACATTGAGATCCGTCTCCTTACAGGCAGACACAAAACAAAGACACACAATAGAACCCATTAAAAAGAAGACTCTCAAACACCCGATGTGTAGAAAAAAAATACAAACAATAAAATTAAACAGATAACATTCAGAACTGAAGTTCATGAAAGTGAGTCCACAGACACGAAGCCTGACACAGACACAAGGTGGCTTTGTAGAGAAACTGAAATTAGAACTGAGATGGGATAGAATCCAGTGAGAGAGAGATGCAATTTCAACACCAGGGCAACAGGAACATTTGGGAACATTGATCCAGGGGGCATGGGATGGGAGGGAACCACAGAGACAGGTGGACAGTCTCAGTCACACCCATCGATGGGCATCGAACATGTTGTTGGAGCAAAATTACAGAGACAAGAGCAAATCAGGAATTATTCTTGTACTTCAGGTTAATCTTTGAACAAATAATTTAGTGATGGGGGGGAAGACCGATGATGCTGAATCAGGTGCAGCTGGATCTGATGGTTTAGAACTGTTCTCACCAAGGACATTTACTGTTATGTCTTTTACATTTGGGGGAGATGAGATGGAGGGTTTGCCATTGGTAACAACTGGTGTGACAGAGTAACAGTTAAAGTGGGGTCAAGGGCAGGATTATGATTTCTCCCCGGGGAGCTAGCATTGAGTGATGTCCAGAATGGCCTCCAGTGTCATAATCAGTCTGCATAGATTGTTAACGGATTTCATATGTTTTTTAAATTCTCCACAGGACATCTGGGACATAGATTTTATTTTCTAATCCTGTGGACCTGTAATACTTTGTCAATTACTGCCACGTACATTGTGTTACTGTATTGGTTTGTGGTTGAAGGTACGTGACCAATACTCTTACGATTCACAATTGTATTATTCAAAATTGTTTAATGTCATTTCCTTGTACACAAATGTTAAGGAGAGCAAAATAATTATTATTCTGGAATGATGCAGCTAAATAATAATATTTTAATAATAATAATAATATTCACTTCAGAACCCATTGTACTGAGGTGGAAACAGATCAACCCTAATCCTGAGGGGCTGCTGATGTGCCGGATTTGATTGAGGTTTAATTGTGTTCATACAATGATATCACAGTGTCAGCACACAGAGACCAGTCGTTTATTGTCTCTGGGTTAGTTTCCTGGAGTCTCTACCCAGTTCCCATCATGAGAGATTCCAGTGGGATGCTCAATATCAGCCTCTCAGGACAAGCTGAGGGGAGTAACTACAGGACCCACATCCCCCAAACCAGTGCGAGGGAAGTGTTGCATTTTCAGAAGTCTGGTCTTGGCCATTTAAACAAGTGATGGGGACTTCAGACGGTGTTACTGAGGCTACATTTACTCACTGAGAGGAGACCATGGCAGGTAGTCAGGAGCATCTCCAAGTTCCAGTCTAATGACACTGCAGTTTCCCGACAGGAGGATGTTGCACAGGAAATGACATCACCAGTGTTCCGGATGTGGAAACCCCATTAGGGTGTGAGGACGACCACTGTACACAGCAGACTATTGAATTTCTGTGGGGGGCATTTCCGCTCTGGAAAAAGTAAATCCCAACTGTAAAACACTGAATCAAAACGGTGCTTTGTAAGGGAATTTCTGTGGTAACGTTTCTCAGTCCCAACGTGTGCAAATAGCTTCCATCTACCATTAATATCTTGAAAACTCCAATTACACCTGAGTAAACGGCAGGGAATGCAGTCCTAGTCTGTGTAATCTCTGATAATTTAACACTCCAGTACACCTCTGCCTTTGGATGAGACATGAAACCAAGGAACCATTTATGTTCCCTGGGAGAATGTAACGGATCACCTGGTGATTCAGGAAAATAATTCTCCCAACCAGCATCACTAAAGCACATTTAGCTTGGTTGTCAGAGGCAGGTGTGGCAATGGATGACAAATATAACAATTACAGCACAGAAACAGGCCATCTCGGCCCTTCTAGACCATGCCGAGCATTTACTCTCATCTAGTCCCACCGACCTGCACTCCTTTACTGTCCATATACCTATCCAATTTGACTTTAAATATCGAACCTGTCTCTACCACTTCTACTGGAAGCTCGTTCCACAGAGCTACCACTCTCTGAGTAAAGAAGTTACCCCTTGTGTTACCCCTTAACCTTTGCCCCCTCTCAACTCATGTCCTATTGTTTGAATCTCCCCACACTCAATGAAAAAAGCCTATCCATGTCAACTCTATCTATCCCCCTCATAATTTTAAATACCTCTGTCAAGTCCCCCCTCAATCTTCTATGCTCGAAAGAATATAGACCTAACTTGTTCAACCTTAGAATACATACACAACGCTGGAAGAACTCAGCAGGTCACGCAGCATCCGTGAGAAAAGAGTAGTCAACGTTTCGTGCTGAGACCCTTCATCAGGAATGGGGGGGGGGGGAAGAGAGGGCCGAAGCCCAGTAATAGAGATAGGGGAGAGGGTAGGGCCTAGAGGCGCCAGGTGGAGAACCAATCAGAGGAAAGATAAAGTGGGGAGGGGGAGGGGATAAGCATGAAAGAACTGTAGTGATAAAGAAGCAGAAAGTTGAAAGGGGAGAGAGGCAGAGAGGGACCTGGGATAGGGGGAGGGGGAGGGGGAGGGAATTACCGGAAATTGGAGAATTCAATGTTCATACCACCAAGCTAGAGGCTACCCAGATGGTAGATGAGGTGTTGCTCTTCCAACCTGAGTTTGGCCTCATCATGGTAGTAGAGGAGGCCATGTATGGACATATCTAGATGGGAATGAGAGGCAGAGTTGAAGTGGGTGGCAAACACGAAGTCCTGTCTACTGTCTATTGTAGGTGTTCAACCTTTCGATGTAACTTAGGAGCTGAAACCCAGGTAACATTCTAGTAAATCTTCTCTGTACTCTCTCTATTTTGTTGACATCTGTCCTATAAATCAGTGAACAGAACTGTACACAATATTCCAAATTCGGCCTTACCAATGCCTTGTACAATCTTAACATTATATCCCAACTCCTGTACTCAATGCTCTGATTTATGATACCAGCATACCAAAAGCTTTCTTTACCAACCTATCCACATGAGATTCCACCTTCAGGGAACTATGCACCATTATTCCTAGATCACTCTATTCTACTGCATTCTTCAATTCCCAACCACTTCCAATGTATATCCTATTTGGATTATTCCTACCAAAATGTAGCACCTCACACTTATCAGCATTAAACTCCATCTACCATCGCTCAGCCCAGTCTTCTAACTGGCCTAAATCTCTCTGCAAGCTTTGAAAACCTTCTTCATTATCCACAAAGCCACCTAACTTAGTATCATCTGCACATATATTAATCCAATTTACCACCCCATCATCCAGATCATTAATGTAAATTACAAACAACATTGGACCCAGTACAGATCCCTGAGGCACACCACTAGTCACCGGCCTCCAACCTGACAAACAGTTATCCACCACTATTCTCTGGCATTTCCCATCCAGCCACTGTTGAATCCATTTTACTATTTCAACATTAATACCTAACGATTGAACCTTCCTAACTAACCGTGCATGCAGAACCTTGTCAAAGGCCTTACTGAAGTCCATATAGACAACATCCACTACTTTATTCTCGTCAACTTTCCTCGTAACCTCTTCAAAAAATGCAATAAGATTCATCAAACATGACCTTCCATGCACAAATCCATGCTGACTGTTCCTAATCAGACCCTGTCTATCCAGATAATTATATATACAATCTCTAAGAATACTTTCCATTGATTTACCCAGCACTGACGTCAAACTGACAGACTTACAATTGCTGGGTTTACACTTAGAACCCTTTTTAAACAATGGAACCACATGAGCAATATGCCAATCCTCTGGCACCATCCCCGTTTCTAATGACATTTGAAATATTTTTGTCAGAACTCCTGCTATTTCTACACCAACTTCCCTCAAGGTCCTAGGGAAAATCCTGTCAGGACGTAGAGACTTATCCACTTTTATATTCCTTAAAAACAGCAGTACTTCCTCCTCTTTAATCTTTAGTTTCCATAACTTCCCTACTTGTTTCCCTTACCTTACACAATTCAATACCCTTCTCCTTAGTGAATACCGAAGAAAAGAAATTGTTCACAATCTCCCCCATCCCCTTTGGCTCCACACATAGCTGTCCACTCTGATTCTCTAAGGGACCAATTTTATCCCTCACTATCCTTTTGCTTTTAATATAACTGTAAAAACACTGAGGATTTATCTTCACCTTACTTGCCAAAGCAACCCCATATCTTCTTTTGGCTTTTCTAATTTCTTTCTTAAGATTCTTCTTACAGTCTTTATATTCCTCGAGCACCTCATTTACTCTATGCTGCCAATATTTATTGTAGATATCTCTCTTTTTCCTAACCAAGTTTCCAATATCCCTTGAAAACTATGGCTCTCTCAAACTTCTAACCTTTCCTTTCAAACTAACAGGAACATAAAGATTCTGTACCCTCAAAATTTCACCTTTAAGTGACCTCCATTTCGCTATTACATCCTTCCCATAAAACAAATTCTCCCAATCCACTCCTTCTAAATCCTTTTGCATCTCCTCAAAGTTAGACTTTCTCCAATCAAAAATCTCAACCCTGGGTCCAGACCTATCCTTCTCCATAATTATATTTAAACTAATGGCACTGTGATCACTGGACCTGTAGTGCTCCCTAACACATACCTCCGTCACCTGACCTATCTCATTCCCTAACAGGAGATCCAACACTGCCCCTTCTCTAGTTGGTACCTCTATGTATTGCTGTTAAAAACTATGCTGCACGCATTTTACAAACTCCAAACCATCCATCCCTTTTACAGTATGGGCTTCCCAGTCTATGTGTGGAAAATTTAAATCTCCCACAATCACAACCCTGTGCTTACTACAAATATCTGCTATCTCCTTGCAAATTTGCTCCTCCAATTCTCGCTCTCCATTAGGTGGTCTATAATACACCCCTATAAGTGTTACTACACCTTTCTCATTCCTCAATTCCACCTAAATAGCCTCCCTAGACGAGCCCTCTAATCTATCCTGCCAGAGCACCACTGTAATATTTTCTCTGATAAGCAACGCAACACCTCCCCCTCTTCTCCCTTCGATTCTATCACACCTGAAGCAACGAAATCAGGAATATTTAGTTGCCAATCACACCCCTCCTGTAACATTTCACTAATAGCTACAACATCATATTTTCAGGTATCAATCCATGCTCTAAGCTCATCCACCTTTCTTACAATGCTCCTACCATTAAAATAAATGCATTTAAGAAATTCTCCACCTCCTCCTGTCTGTTTATCTCCAGCAGTACAAAGAACTTTTTCTTTTTCTTTTTTCTTTTCTTTTTCTTTTTCTTCCTTCTCCCATACATCTGTTCCTACACTCTGGTTCCCCTCCTTCTTTGTATCTAGTTTAAATCCACTGGAGCCTCACTAGGAAACCTACCTGCAAGAATATTTGTCCCCCTTCAGTTCAGATGTAAACTGTTCCACTGGAACAGTTCCCACCTTCCCTGGAAAACTGCCCAATTATCTATAAATCTGAAGCCCTCCCTCCTACACCGTGTCTTCAGCCATGTGTTGATCTGCACTATCTTACTATTTCTAAACCCACCTGCACATGGCACTGGTAGCAATCCTGATATTGCTATCTTGGCGGTCTTGTCCTTTAACTTGTCATCTAGCTCTCTAAACTCATCTTTCAGGACCTCCTCACTCTTCCCACCCACATCATTGGTCCCTGCATGGACCACACCATCCAGCTGCTCACCCTCTCTCTTGAGAATACTGAGAACTCGATCTGAGATATTGTGGACCCTGGCACCAGGGAGGCAACAGACCATCCGGGATTCTCAATCTCTTCCACAGAACCTCCTATCTGTCCCCCTAACTATCGAATCCCCTATTACTACTGCTCTCCTCTTTTCTGTCCTTCCCTTCTGAGCTGAGGGTCCAGTCTCTGTGCCAGAGACACAACCACTGCAACTTGTCCCTGGTAGGTTGTCCCCATTAACAGTATCCAAAATGATATACTTATTATTGGTGGGAATGGCCACAGGGTTGCTCTGCTCATTCTGTCTATTCCCTTTCTTTCTCCTGACAGTCACCCAGCTACCTGTCTCCTGACTCCTAAGGGTGACTATCTCCCTGTAACTCCTGTTTATTTCTGCCTCTGCATCCAGAATGATCCAACGTTCATCCAGCTCCAGTTCCATTTCCCTAACTCGGTTTGTCAGAAGCTGCAGCTGGATGCACCTTTTGCAGGTGTAGTCATCAGGGACAATTGTGCTGTCCCTGACTTCCCACATACTGCAAACGGAGCACTCAGCTGCCCTAAATGCTGCCTCCATTACCTACTCCTAAGCTAATTAGATCAACTTTTTCTTTTTAAATCTTTTTATTAATTTTCAAACAAAACATGACAGAAAAACAACAAATACAGAGAGCTTGAGAGTACATAATTAATAAGGTTGAAATGCAAATACAAAAAGTTAATAACACAGATATAATAACCTCCCAAACACATACTGTATTTACAAAATAAAAAACCCCCAAAAAAACTACAGCTAACCTAACTGACATGGGCTATTGTATCATATCAGGAATACACAGTAGTGTCAATAACTCCACACCTCTATCCAAATAACTAAAAGTGATAAGAAAAAGGTTCAGGAAAGGTCAATTTAACTCACATGAAAATGCTGAATAAATCAGATTCAGATTCAGATTCAGATTCAGTTTATTGTCATTTAAAAACCACAAATGCAATGCAGTTAAAAAATGAGACAACGTTCCTCCAGAATGATATCAGCAAAGCACATGATAAAACAGAATCATACCAGAAAATCCACATAACATTTGGCAATCCCCAATCCAGAGTCCGGAGAAGCTGCTGCATATTAATATTGTGCTACCATTTTAACTTGTTCTCTGGACAGGAGCTCCAAATCCACCAGACAAAACAAGACCAAAAACTAAAGCTACAAGACCTGCACAAAACCACATAGTTACAACATAGTTACAACAGTGCAAACAATACCATAATTTGATTAAAAAAAACGGACCATGGGCACGGTAAAAATAGTCCAAAGATGTTAAAAGACTGTAAGTTCGAAAGAAACCACCACACAGTTTCCACAAGTCCCCAGGATCCCGACAGACTCACCATCCCACGCCGGCAGCAGAAGGGAATACCCCTGCTATGGACTTCCAACGCACCACCGGACTCAGCCTCGCAGACACAGTACACACTGAAAGCAACCTGACCACAGCAGTTTCCAGGTTTCTTCAAATTTGACCGAAGTGTCAAAAATGTCACTTCTGATTCTTTTCTAAACTCAGACAAGATATAGTTTGGGAAAACCATTGAAATGTAGTTGGGGGATTCATTTCTTTTCAGTTCAATAAAATGGATTTTCTAGCCATTACTGTAACAAATACAATCATCCATTGAGCTGAAGGGGATAAATAACTGTTATCCACCAAAATTTAGGTAAGCCAAAAATTGCAGTAATAGGATGAGGTTGCAAATTAATACTCAAAACTGCTGAAATGATACCAAAAATATCTTTCCAGTATTTTTGCAAGCAAGGGAAAGACCGAAACATGTGGGTCAAAGAGGCTACTTCAGAATGGCTAATTCAGATTGGATTAATGTGGGAATAAAATCGAGCAAGTTTGTCCTTAGTCATGTGGGCCCTATGTACCACCTTGAATTGTATTGGGGCGTGTTTGGCACAAATAGAAGAGGAGTTAACTAACTGTAAAATTTTCGCCCATTGCTCTGCAGATAAAAGACAGTGAAGTTATTTTTCCCATTCTTTCTTAATTTTGTCTGATATCCCTGGTTGTATTTTCATAATCATATTATGAATGACGGCTACTAAACCCTTCTGACAAGGATTCAGAGCTAGAATTTTTTCCGTAATATCCATTGGACCTAAATTCGGAAATGATGGTAAAATATTATTTTTAAAATTTCTAATTTATTATCTAACAAAAATGGGGTTTAGGCAAATTATATTTATTGGACAACTGTTCAAAGGACATAAAACTATTATCTAAAAATGGATCACAAAAATATGTTATGCCTTTTGTTTTCCACAACATGAAGACTTGGTCTATAAGAGAAGGCTGAAAAAAAAAGTTAGATGTAATAGGGCTTGATAAGATGAACCTATTCAAGCCAAGGAATTTACGAAGTTGAAACCATATTCGTAATGTATATGTAACTATAGGATTAGTTATTTGTTTATTCAATTTAGATAAAACAAAAGGAAGTGAAGATCCTAGGATAGAATACAATGAGGAGTCTTGTACAGATTTGCACTCCGTTTACCTATTGTGGGCTTGGTAATGTGACCGATTCTTGTGTCCACAATATTAAATTTTGAATGTTAGCTGCCCAATAGTAAAATCTTAGGTTTGGCCAAGCCAAACCACCTTCCTTCTTAGGCTTCTGTAAATATTTTTTACTTAATCTAGGATTTTTATTCTGCTATACATATGAAGATATTTTAGAGTCAATAATATCAAAAGGATTTAAAATGAAAATTGGTAATGCTTGAAATAAATATAAAATTTTGGTAGAACTATCATCTTAATAGCATTTATTCAACCAACCAATGACAAAGGCAATGACGATCATCTAGTAATGAGTTGCTTAATCTGGTCAATTACAGGTAAAAAAAAATAACTTTGAATAAATCCTTATGTTTCTTAGTAATTTTAATACCCAAATAAGTAAAGTTATCTGTAACTACTTTAAATAGTAGATGTTTATAAATTGAAACTTGTGTATTTAATGGGAATAATTCACTCTTATTGGGATTCAGTTTATAGCCAAAAAAGCTACTAAACTGAGCAAGCAAAGATAAAACAACAGGAATAGATCTCTCAGGATCAGAGTAACAAATCATCAGCGTATAATGATAGCTTACATGTCCCTTCCCCACGGGTAATACCAAAAATGTTAGGTGAATCACGAATAGCAATGGATAAGGGTTCCAAAACAATGTCAAATAGTAGAGGACTTAAAGGACAGTCTTGCCTAGAGCCACAAAACAACTGAAAAAGGGGAGATCTTTGATCATTGGTAAGAACCGAAGCCAAAGGTTTATAATATATTAATTTAATCCACACTATAAATGTCAGGCTAAAATTAAAATTCTGAAGCGTACTACATAAATATGGCCATTCAACACTGTCAAATGCTTTCTCAGTGTCCAAGGAAATAACACATTCTGAGATTCTAGATGAAGGAGTATAAGCTATAGTAATTAATTTTCTAATATTAAAGGATGAATAACGATTTTTAATAAATCCAATCTGGTCCTCAGAAATGATTTGAGGTATGTAATGTCCCAATCTTGTGGCCAAAATGTTGGTAAAAATCTTAGAATCCACATTCAGCAAAGATATAGGCCAATATGATGCACATTCAATACGGTCTTTGTCTTTTTTAAGAATTAGAGAAATGGAAGCTTCATAAAAAGAACGTGGTAATTTACCTACAGTTAATACATCCTTAAAAAGTTTGCATTAACAAGGATAAAGTATAGAAGAAAAAGATTTTAAAAATTCCATAGTGTAACCATCCAGACCATGGGCTTTTCCTGAATTCATTGAAAAAATAGCCTCTTTTATTTCAGCTTCCGCAATGAGTGCATCTAATGATATACAATCCTCGACTGTTAATTTTGGGATATTTAGTTTCCTTAAAAAATCATTCATTATGGAAGAGTCGTCAGAAAACACTGATTGGTATAAAGAGTTATAAAACTCTTGAAAAATATTGTTTTTCTCTTTATGATCAACTGTCAGAGTACCATCTCATTTACAGATCTTAATGATCTTACATTTAACCACAGCAGTTTTCAATTGATTAGCCAATAATTTACCAGATTTATCCCCATGTATATAAATCTGAGTCCTAGTTTTAATTAATTGATTTTCAATCGAAGAGGATAATGGCAAACTGTGCTCCATTCGAAGTTCAACTCTCTTTTTATAAATCTCCTTACTAGGAGTAACAGAATGTCTTATCAATTTCTTTAAATTTATCAACCAACACAAGTATTTCAGTGTTAATTCATTTTCTGACTCCAGCAGAGTATGAAATAATTTGTTCATGGATAAATGTTTAGGTGTCCCAAAACATTCCACTAGAAATCTCTTCTGCAGAATTTGTTGAAAAGAACATATCAATTTGTTGTCTAATTAAGTTGCGGAAGTCTGAATCCTTAAGTAGAGTAGAGTTGAACCGCCATGGCTTTACACTTGAGGATGAATCTGTTGTCTTAATAGATAGTTTCAAAAATGCATGTTCAGACATAGTAATAGAATCATAGTTACAGTCAATAATGTCTGTAAGAAAATGATGATCTATAAAGAAATTTGAGGTGCTCGAGGAATATAAAGAATGTAAGAAGAATCTTAAGAACGAAATTAGAAAAGCTAAAAGATACGAGGTTGCTTTGACAAGTAAGGTGAAAATAAATCTGAAGGGTTTCTACAGTTATATTAATAGCAAAAGGATAGTGAGGGATAAAATTGGTCCGAGAGAATCAGAGTGGACAGCTATGTGTGGAGCCGAAAGAGATGGGGGAGATTTTGAACAATTTCTTTTCTTCAGCATTCACTAAGGAGAAGGATATTGAATTGGGTACGGTAAGGGATACAAGTAGGGAAGTTATGGAAACTATGACGATTAAAGAGGAGGAAGTACTGGCGCTTTTAACGAATTTAAAAGCGGATAAATCTCTGGGTCCTGACAGGATATTCCCTAGGATCTTGAGGGAGGTTAGTGTAGAAATAGTAGGGGCTCTGACAGATATATTTCAAATGTCATTAGAAACGGGGATGGTGCCAGAGGATTGGCATATTGCTTATGTGGTTCCATTGTTTAAAAAGGGTTCTAAGAGTTAACCTAGCATTTATAGGCCTGTCAGTTTGACATCAGTGGTGGGTAAATTAATGGAAATTATTCTTAGAGATGGTATATATAATTATCTGGATAGACAGGGTCTGATTAGGAACAGTCAAAATGGATTTGTGCATGGAAGGTCAGGTATGACCAATCCTATTGAATTTTTTGAAGAGGTTACAAGGAAAGTTGACGAGGGTAAAGCAGTGGATGTTGTCTATATTTCCCCATGGGGATGAATAAAGTATCTATCTATCTATCTATCTATCTATCTATATGGACTTCAGTAAGGCCTTTGACAAGATTCCACTCGGAAGGTTAGTTAGGAAGGTTCAATCATTAGGTATTAATATTGAAGTAGTAAAATGGATTCAACAGTGGCTGGATGGGAGATGCCAGAGAGTAGTGGTGGATAACAGTTTGTCAGGTTGTAGGCCGGTGACTAGTGGTGTGCCTCAGCGGTCTGTACTGGGTCCAATGTTGTTTGTCATTACATTAATAGACTGGATGATGGGGTGGGAAATTATATTAATAAGTGTGCAGATGATACTAGGATAGGTGGTGTTGTGGATAATGAAGTAGGCTTTCATAGCCTGCACAGAGATTTAGGCCAGTTAGAATAGTGGGCTGAACGATGGCAGATGGAGTTTAATGCTGATAAGTGTGAGATGCTACATTTTGGTAGGAATAATCCAAATAGGATATACATGGTAAATGGTAAGGCATTGAAGAATGCAGTAGAACAGAGTGATCTAGGAATAATGGTGCATAGTTCCCTGAAGGTAGAATCTCATGTGGATAGGATGGTGAAGAAAGCTTTTGGTATGTTGGCCTTCATAAATCAGAGCATTGAGTATAGGAGTTGGGATGTAATGTTAAAATTGTACAAGGCATTGGTAAGGCTGAATATGGAGTATTGTGTGCAGTTCTGGTCACCGAATTATAGGAAAGATGTCAACAAAATAAGGAGAGTACAGAGAAGATTTACGAGAATGTTACCTGGGTTTCAGCACCTAAGTTACAGGGAAAGGTTGAACAAGTTAGGTCTTTATTCTTTGGACCGTAGAAGATTGAAGGGGGACTTGATAGAGGTAGTTAAAATTATGAGGGGGATAGATAGAGTTGATGTGGATGGGCTTTTTCCATTGAGAGTAGGGGAGATTCAAACAAGAGGACATGAGTTGAGAGTTAGGGGGCAAAAGTTTAAGGGTAACACAAGGGGGAATTTCTTTACTCAGAGAGTGGTAGCTGTGCGGAACGAGCTTCCAGTAGAAGTGGTAGAGGCAGGTTTGGTATTGTCATTTAAAGTAAAATTGGATAGGTATATGGACAGGAAAGGAATTGAGGGTTTTGGGCTGAGTGCGGGTCAGTGGGACTACGTGAGTAAGCGTTCGGCACGGACTAGAAGGGCCGAGATGGCCTGTTTCCATGCTGTAATTGTTATATGGATATAAATAGTCAATTCTTGTGTAATTATGATAAACATGAGAAAAATATGAAAATTCTTTATGCTTTGGATGTAGAAATCGCCAAATTTCAGAAATTCCAGAATCAACCATAAAGGAGTTAATGAGAGAGACTGACTTATTCGGAAGAATCTGGTTAGACTTAGATCTATCCATCAAATGATTTAAGCAACAATTTACATCCCCACCCATTATCAGCACATATTCATTTAAACTAGGAAGGGATGTGAATAAACACTTAAAAAATTCGGGACAATCAATAATCGGGGCATAGACATTAACCAAAACAACTTTTTAGTTAAAAAGTAAACCAGTGAAGAGCAAAAATCTACCTTGTGGGTCTGAAATTGTTTCATAATGAATGAAAGAGTTTGAAGAGTCTATAAAAATAGGAACGCCTCTAACTTTCGCTTGGGAATTCGAATGGTACAGTTGGACCTTCCAAAACCTAAAAAAAATGTTGATTATCCTCTTTCCTCACGAGTCTCCTCTGTAAAAATAATATTAGCATTCATTCTATGGAATGCTTTAAATATTTTATTTTCTGTTTAATTGGATGGTTTAGACCGTTTGTATTCCAAGAGATAAAGTTAATAGTCTTATCCATATTGCTAATGTTTATGATAATAAAGGCACAAGGTTCAACAGAAAGTGAACTCATGAATCCGGAAAAGGAGTGCAGGTTTAAAAAGGAACCGGAAGTTACGACACTCCAGACATTTTGGTAGTTTCACGTCAGCCCATGAAGGAACAACTAAGCGAAAAGCAAAAGAAAGAAGGAAACCCCCTCCCCCACACACGAAAACCCAAGAAAGAGCCAGTGAAGGGCCAGCAAGCAGACTAACACTAATTTTATCCCCATCTCTCAAGATTGCAGCTTAAAGAAATATGAAAAAAGACACCAACCACCCATATTCAAAAACAAAGGGTTACTATAACAAGAAGACTATAAAATTAATATAAAAGAAAGACAAGATTAAGAGGGAAAAAAACTAAACCGTTAGCGCATAAAACAGGGTAACATACTAATATTTTGGTAAGACACCAACACTCTTGTACAGACACACCGAAACGGATGTGACGTTTCCAAGAAATTAAGGTCCCATGGGAAGAAGAAATGACACCTTGTAGAAAAGAAATTTGAAAAGGACTGAATGCTCCCGCATAAAAGATATAAAACAAAAATAAATTCAAACTTAAAACATTTAATTAGTAGCTTTCGAAATCAAAAGAGTAATAATTAAAAAAAGAATCTCGATAGAGACCAAAAACAAATGTTTACTTGGACATGTAAATAGTAGTTGCACTATCAGTCAACACACACGGATCTTAAAATTATGAAAGGTCCGAAACTATAAGCTAATTGTTAACTTAAAAAAGAGCAAAAACAATCTAACAAAAGGTGATAATAAAATGAGATAAAAGTCCTGTGAAGAAACCAGAAGCAAACGCTTACTTGAACTTATAAGAAATAGTTACACTATCGATCGACGTACAGCGACCCTCAAATTAAGGTCCGAGTCTGTAAACTAATTGTTAACATAAAAAGGAGCAGGAGGAAAACTGTTGAAACAGGAAAAAAAAACCACAATACTTTATTTAGCTCGTAGTAGAAGGATGATATTCCTCGAGAAACCTTTGGGTGTCGGCTGAAGATTTAAACAGCCGGCGAGAATTATCGGAAAAGACGACTCTCAGCTGCGCTGGAAGTAACAGCACTTGTTTGAAACCTTTTTGAAAAAATTCTGACATCACTGGTTTAAAAGCTATTCTTTTCCTCAAAACTTCGGGACTAAAATCTTCCACGATTCGAAACTTGAAATCTTGAAAGTTGATCATGCCCTTCTGTCAAGCGACTCGGATTAGATGATCTTTAATATGAGGATAATGAAGACGGAGAATAATTGGCCACGGTTTTTTGCCTGAAACTGGCTTGGAGCGAGATAAGCGATGCGCGCAGTCGATCACTGGAGGGGTATCCAGAACCTTCGAGCCAAACACGTTCATTAAGAATTGAGAGTAGAATTCAACAGGATTGCCCTTCTCAACGTCCTCCGGGAGCCCGATTATCCACAGGTTCTGTCTTCGAGATTGGTTTTCGAGATCAATAGTTTTGAATTTGTAGCGTTCGAACGCTTGAGAGGACGATAACAACTTTTGTTCCAAAGTTTTAATTCTACGATCTCTCTGACGAGCAGCTTTGTCGAGTTCTGAAATTCTTGCTTGTTGTTGTTCTAGTTCACGTCCAAGCGATTTGAGATTTCCTTCCATTGACCTTCTTAAAAGTTCCTCCAGCAGGGACAATTTTTGGATAAGTTTTTCCTCCTGTCTGTCAGCCAGAAGTTTCAAAATTGTGTCCTAAGTTAGCAGGTCTTTAGTTGCTTTGGGTTCTTTAGCTGCTCGTGCTCTCTCAGTCATTTTAGCAAATTGCAAATAAAACTCAAAAAGTATACCTGAAATATCAACCCCTTGAGTGTAGGGTTAAATAAGTCAGTTAGGGGGTGATTACAGGTAAAAAACAGTAAAAGGATTGGAGCGAAGCCTAATGCAGCCTCACACCATAAGCGCCATCTTGAGAGTCCCAGATCAACTAAAGGAGGTTACCCGACTTTACCTGACTGGGAGCAAGCTCATCCTCAGCCTCTGCTTGACAAAATCTCTCGAGCCAAAGCCTTCCTACTGTGTCTTCTGTTCCGTTAATCTGCTCACTTTTTTAATTCTCCCGCTACCTCACGGGCCGACTTTCACACGCTTGCACAGTCATGCCCCGTTCAAACTGCCGAAGAAATAGTGTACTGTAGTGATTGGTGCTCGGTCTCCTGTTGTTTGTCATTTACGTTAACGATTTGGACAAAAATGTAGGTGACATGATCAGTATATCCGTGGACAACAGCAAAATTGGTGTGATAGTGGACAGTGAAGAAAGTTGTCTCAGTGTACAACAAGACCAAGATCATCTGTGTAATTGGGCATAGGAATGGGAGATGGTAATTAACTTAGGACAAGTACATAGTTCCCTGGAAGTGGTGACACAGACAGACAGGATTGTAAAGAAGGTGCATGGTGTGCTTGCCTTCATCGGTAGGGCATCGAGTACAAGGTTAAGATGTCACGTTACAACTGTACAATCTTTAGTCAGGCCACACCTGGAGTGTTCTGTTCCAATCTTGAGATATAAATAAATATTACATAAATGTAATCATAAATGAATATTATATAATCAGAATTAGGTTTATTAGCACCAGCATGTGTCGTGAAATTTGTTAACTTAGCAGCGGCAGCTCAATGCAATACATAATATAGAAGAAAATAATAATAATGATAATAAATAACTAACAATCAATTACAGTATACGTATATTGAATAGATTAAAAATAGTGTAAAAATCTGACATATGTTAAAAAAGTGAGGTAGTGTTCAAGGGCTTACTGTCCATTTAGGAATCAGATGGCAGAGGGGAAGAAACTGTTCCTGAATCACTGAGTGTGTACCTTCAGGCTTCTGTACCTCCTAACTGATGGTAACAGTGAGAAAAGGGCTTGGCCTGGGTGCTGGAGGTCCTTAATAATGGACACTGCCTTTCTGAGCCATCGCTCCTTGAAGCTGTCCTGGGTACTTTGTAGGCTGGTATCCAGGATGGAGCCGACTAAACTTACAACCCTCTGAAGCTTCTTTTGGTCCTGTGCAATAGACCACCCCCCCCCCCACCCCCCCCCCCCCACCCCCCACCCCATACCAGACAGTGATGCAGCCTGTCAGAATGTGATTAGACTAGAAAGAGTGCAGAAAAGATTCACCAAGATGGTGGGCAGAGTTAAAGTAGATTTTCACTGTGGCTCCCATTCACAGAATTTGTCTGAATTTTTCAATCTATGTACATCAGTGAATAGATATGCAGAGTCAAAGCAGCTGTCAGAAACACTCCTGTTTCCTTCCCCTGTTCACCATCTGACATTCCAACACAAACATCTGGAGTGATGGAGCTGGTGACAGTGACTGACATGTCTGAGTGTCCAATGAATGCCATGTACAGCTTTTTTATTGTCTGATGGACTGTTGACCACATCATGAAATGAGGGAAATTAGGTTGCAATCACACTGAATGCAGCCAGTGAGGAATTTCCACCAGTGAAAAATTGGCATCGAGCTCCAGTTATGAACAGCAGATGCTACAGAAACTGGTCAGAATTGGAATGGAAATTTCAGCAACTTGCTGTGAAATTTATGTTTTCTCCATAAACAACTGTTGTGGATGTTGGGAGAAAGAGACTATGGACCAGAATGAACTCCTTAAGGTCTGGCCATTGGAACCAGAAGGAGCAGTCAGTGCAGAAATTGGCAGTAGGTGACCTGTAAAGACTGGACTGAAGACCCATGTGGAAAATGGAGTGGGCACCATGAATTCTTCATACTGCCTGGTATTGCAGTTCAGAGTCTTGTTAATCTACTTCAGGGTCTGCTGGTGCAGGTCTGGGTCATGGGTTGGCACACTGGGTGGGAATTGGCATTTACCCTTCACTGGGACATCAGTGTAAGAGTTTGGTTGTTGCAACCACTGGAAGTTTTCATTGACATTTCTCTGGAGCTTTGTTACATGTTTGTTTATTTGATTTATTTTTAATTGCAGGCCTTTCACTGTTGGACTTTGTAGTGATTTGTGTGATGATCGTAGGATTGCAGCTTTCTTCATTTTATATCAATGAACTTTCGTATGTGATCAAGATTTGGGAATTCCTGAAAGGTATCTGTCATTGTTTAATACACACTTGGATATCAATTTGCAAGCAAGTGAAATGTGATATATTTTCAAAAAGCAAAAGATATCAAATTAAATCTTGCCTGAATTACCAAAACTCTATCCCAACTCTTCCAGTGCTCTACATTTTGGTGAAGTTGTCCCGTTCATTCCAGTTATGAACTGATGTTTTGCAGTGACACAGAATGCCTAGAAATATTTGGGAATTGTCTCTGACCTGACTCCAGAGGGGTCTTTAATAGAAGGGATCCTGAGAGGAGCTGACTCAATTCATTAGTGATTCACATTGTGTTGAACTTCAAAGTAACACAAAATCAGTTTGGAGCTGAGGACTGAGGGAAAGGTTCCCCCCGATCCTGATTGTGGCAAGGTTGGGAAGGAGTAGGACTTGTCTCCCTTGTGTCTCACTTGGATACTTACAACAACATTTTCATTCAGCAGCAGCTTTCAGCTCTGTGGCTTTTACCCCCATTTTCCTTTCCAGCTTATAAAACATCAAAGGTCAAAATGTTGTTATTTCTTCCTCTTTTCCTCATTCAGGAACTTCCTGGACAAGTTCACTTCACAAATAAATTTTCAACACAGATTACAGTTCAAGAATAGTAGCAAAACTTCCAGTTATATTAATTCGTAAGGTCATGCCTTACAAGCCTGATTAAATTTTTTGAGGATGTGACTAAACACTTTCATGAAGGAAGAGCAGTACATGTAGTGCATATGGATTTCAGCAAGGCCTTTGATAAGATATCCCATGCAATGCTTATTGAGAAAGTGAGGAGGCATGGGATCCAAAGGGACATTGCTTTGTGGATCCAGAACTGGTTGCCCACGAAAGGCAAAGAGTGATTGTTGACGGGTCATATTCTGCATGGAGGCCGGTAACCAGTGGAGTGCCTTAGGGATCTATTCTAGGACGCTTAATCTTCGTGATTTTTATAAATGACCTAGATGATGAAGTGGAAGGATGGGTTAGTAAATTTGCTGATGACACAAAGGTTGGAGGTGCTGTGGATAGTGTGGAGGGCTGTCTGAGGTTACAGCGGGACATTGATCAGATCTAAAACTGGGCTGATAAGTGGCAGATGGAGTTCAACAGATAAGTGGGAAGTGGTTCATTTTGGTAGGTCAAATATGATGTCAGAATATAGTATTAATGGTAAGACACTTGGCAGTATGGAGGATCAGAGGGATCTTGGGGTCCGAGTCCATAGGACGCTCAAAGCGGCTGTGCAGGTTGACTCTGTGGTTAAGAAGGCTTACGATGTATTGGCCTTCATCAATCGTGGAATTGAATTTAAGAGCTGAGAGGTAATGTTGCAGCTATATAGGACCCTGATCAGACCCCACTTGGAGTACTGTGCTCAGTTCTGGTCACCTCACTACAGGAAGGATGTGGAAGCCATAGAAAGGGTGCAGAGGAGATTTACAAGGATGTTGCCTGGATTGGGGAGCATGCCTTATGAGAATAGGTTGAGTGAACTCGGTCTTTTCTCCTTGGAGCGATGGAGGATGAGAGGTGACCTGATGGAGGTGTAGAAAATGATGAAAGCTTTGATCATGTGAATAGTCACAGGCTTTTTCCCAGGGCTGAAATGGTTGCCACAAGAGGACACAGGTTTAAGGTGCTGGGGAGTAGGTACAGAGGAGATGTGAAGGGTAAGTATTTTACTCAGAGAGTGGTGAGTGCATGGAATGGGCTGCCGGCAACGGTGGTGGATGCGGATACGATAGGGTCTTTTAAGAGACTTTTGGATCGGTACATGGAGCTAAGGAAAATAGAGGGCTATAGGTAAGCCTAGTAATTTCTAAGGTAGGGACATGTTCGGCACAACTTTGTAGGCCGAAGGGCTTGTATTGTGCCGTAGGTTTTCTATGTTTCTATGAAAAGTACTGTGAAGCTTCAGAGGCAAATTGCACAATAATATGTCAGCGAGCCACAGGGAACAATGATGATGCAGGTGACCCTGGACTGAACATAGAGTTCGTATTGAAAGGAGGAGCACAAGTGCAGAGTTTCAGACAGGGAAATTCAGAGTTTGGTCTTTGTGTAAATCAAAGCACACACACCAGTGATAGATAGATAGATAGATAGATAGATAGATAGATAGATAGATAGATAGATAGATAGATAGATAGATAGATAGATAGATAGATAGATAGATAGATAGATACTTTATTCATCCCCATGGGGAAATTCAACTTTTTTTCCAATGTCCCATACACTTGTTGTAGCAAAACTAATAACATACAATACTTAACTCAGTAAAAAATATGATATGCATCTAAATCACTATCTCAAAAAGCATTAATAATAGCTTTTAAAAAGTTCTTAAGTCCTGGCGGTTGAATTGTAAAGCCTAATGGCATTGGGGAGTATTGACCTCTTCATCCTGTCTGAGGAGCATTGCATCGATAGTAACCTGTCACTGAAACTGCTTCTCTGTCTCTTGATGGTGCTATGTAGAGGATGTTCAGAGTTTTCCATAATTGACCGTAGCCTACTCAGCGCCCTTCGCTCAGCTACCGATGTTAAACTCTCCAGTACTTTGCCCACGACAGAGCCCGCCTTCCTTACCAGCTTATTAAGACGTGAGGCGTCCCTCTTCTTAATGCTTCCTCCCCAACACGCCACCACAAAGAAGAGGGCGCTCTCCACAACTGACCTATAGAACATCTTCAGCATCTCACTACAGACATTGAATGACGCCAACCATCTAAGGAAGTACAGTCGACTCTGTGCCTTCCTGCACAAGGCATCTGTGTTGGCAGTCCAGTCTAGCTTCTCGTCTAACTGTACTCCCAGATACTTGTAGGTCTTAACCTGCTCCACACATTCTCCATTAATGATCACTGGCTCCATATGAGGCCTAGATCTCCTAAAGTCCACCACCATCTCCTTGGTCTTGGATGGAACAATGAAGATCAGGAGTTCACAGGAGAAGAGAGTTAGAGAAGTGAAGAAATTTCAAATGCATCTGGATGAATCTGTTGTAGAACAGGGTCAGGGAAAATGAGGTATAAAGATTTAGCAGGTTCTGAGAGCACAGATGAGATTTTAATCATTAGGCATGATAACAGGACACCTAAAACAAACATCCCTGAATCAGTAAATATCAACATGGTTTTGTGAGAGGGATATCATGTTTGATCTATTTATTGGCCTTTTTTTTCCAGTGATAACGTGCTGTGGGTAAAGGTGGATCTGCTGTGTTTAGATTTCCTGTGAACATTTACTGTGGTGTCATATCAAAGGTTATTGTGGAGAATGTAAAACAGGAAGAAGACAGTCGGCATAAATGGGTCTTTTCTGGTTGTCTGGATGTAAAAGTGGATGCTGCTGTGTTTGGTTCTGGGAACAGAGATTTTCATAATTTTCTGTAATGTTCTTGCTGTGGGAGATGAAGGTACCAATGATATGGTGGTTAAATTTGACACCAACATAAGGAGGAAAGTAAATTGTGATAAGGACGTATGGAGGGTCCAAAGCGATGAGAGTGGGCAAATCATCTGACAAATGGAGTGTGAGGTGGCAGAATGTGGAATTGTTCATTTTGTCAGGGAAAACGAAGGAGTGTATTATTGAAATGTGGAGAGGCTGCAGATGCAGAGGGAGCTGTGTTCACTGGGCATCATTAGCAACTGGGACAATTTCAGCTTCAGCAAGTAATCAGAGAAGGTAACAGAATGTCACATTTATTGTAGAGTGAACTGACTATACAAGTATTAAATTATCTTCAGTTAAATAGGACACGTTCAAGTTTATTGTCATCTGACTGTACATAATAAAACCAAACAAAACAACTATTCCTCCAGACCACGTACACCCACAAAACACATATCACTCACAGCACAGAAAACAAAATATCACCACAAATACATAAATAAAACATAATCCAGAGTGCATGTAGTGTGCAGCACAGGTAAACAGTAAACAGCTTGCTGAGGGGGAGCAGTTTCAAGTTGCTGGGTGTCAACATCTCTGAGGATCTATCCTGGCCCAACAACTTGATACAATTACAAAGAAGGCATGACAGCAGATATATTTCCTGAGTAATATAAGGACAACTGGGATGTCACCAAAGACACTCACAACTTTCTACCGATCTACTTTGAAGAGCTTTCTAACTGGTTGCATCACCGTCTGGTGTGAGGGTCACTGTGCAGGATCAGAATAAGCTGCAGAAAATTGTAAACTCAGTCAGCTCCATCATGGGCACCAGCCTCCCCAGCATCCAGGACATCTTTTAAAGGCGAGGCCTCAAAAAGGTGGCATTGACCCTTCAGGCCCCCCAACACCCAGGATATGCCCTCTTCTCATTGCTAAGATCAAGGAGGAGGTAGAAGATCTGAAGACACTGATGTGAAGCTCCAAACCAAACTTGAATCAATGATGGGATCCTCAACAGCTGTGGCAGGGTTTGAATGCTATCACCTCTTATAAAGTTAAATCAAGTGACATGGGAGACAGCAGAGCTTCACTTCCAGATGAGCTCAATGTTTTCTCTGCTCACGTTGACTATCAGAACATGGAGGAACCATCGCAAACTCCCACATCCCCCGATGATCCGATGATCTGAAGTGTGGGTTGTCTTCAGGAGGGTGAATCCCAGGAAAGCATCTGGACCGGACTGGGTAACTGGCCACGTACTAAAATGCTGATCAACTGTCTGGTGTGTTCACTGAGATCTTTAACCTCTTGCTTCGGCAGAGTGTGGTACCACCTGCATCAAGCAGGCTTCATTCATATTGGTGTTCAGGAAGAGCGTGGTGACCTGCTTCAGTGACTATCGCCCAGTTACACTGAGGTACATCGACAGTGATGACGTGTTTTGACAGGTTGGTGATGAAACATATCAGCTCCTGCCTGAGAGGCGACTTGGATCCTCTCCAATTTGCATCCGGAGCAACAGGTCTACAGCAGATGCCATCTCATTGGCTCCTCAATTAATCCTGGAACATCTGGACAGCAAAGATGCAAACATCAGGATGTTCGTTATTATCTACAGCTCAGAATTCAATACCATCATCCCCTCAAATCTAATCAATAATCTACAAGACCTTGGCCTCAATATCTCCCTGTGCAATTGGATCCTGAATTTCCTCACTTGTAAACCCCACTCAGTTCAGATTGGCAACAACATCTCCTCTACGATCTCCATCAGCACAGGTGTACCACAGGGCTGTGAGCTTAGACCCTGCTCTACTTGCTGTACACTTATGACTGTGTGGCTGAGCACAGTTCCAATGCCACATTCAGGTTTGCTGACAACACCACTGTCACAGGCCAAGTCAAAGTGTTGATGAATCAGCATACAGGAGGGAGATTGAAAATCTGTCTGAGTGGTGTCACAACAACAACCTCTCACTCAATGTCAGAAAGACCAAGGAGTTGATTACAGACTTCAGGAGAAGGAAACCAGAGGTCCATGAGCCAGTCCTCATCAGAGGATCAGAGGTGGAGAGGGTCAGCAGTTTTAAATTCCTGGGTGCTCCTATTTCAGAGGACCTGTCCTGGGTCCAGCACATAAATACAATTTTGCCTGTACCATTTCCTGAAGCATTGGCAGACATTTGGCATGACATCCAAAACTTTAACAAACTTCTATTTCTAACTTCTACACTTGTATGGATGTGTAGTGGATGTGTAGCCCACTACATTGATGGGATGCATCATAGCCTGGTATGGAAATAGTAATGACTTTGAATGGAAAACCGGACACAAAATAACAGATTCATCCCAGTACATCACGGGTAAAGCCCTCCAAACCATTGAGCACATTTACATGAAACACTGTCGTAGGAAAGCAGCACCCATCATCAGGGATTCCCACCAACCAGGTCATGCTCTCTTCTCACTGTGGCCATCAGGTAGAATGTACAAGAGCCTCAGGACTCACACCACCAGGTTCAAGAACAGTTACTACCCCTTAACCATCAGGCTCTTCAACATAAGAGGATAACTACACTCAACTTCTCTTGTCCCATCCTTGAAATGTTCCACAACCAATGATCTCACTTTCAAGGACTCTGTCTCATTATCTCATGTACTTGTTAATTATTTGCATTTGCGCAGTTGTTGTCTTCTGCACTCTGGTTAATCTTTCATTGATCCTATTTTAGTTACTATTCTAGAGAATTGCAGGGCAGCACACAAGAAAGTGAATCTCAGGGTTGTATATGGTGATATTTATGTACTTTGGTAACAACATTGACTTTGAACTTTGAACAATTGACACTCTGCCAAGACCCTCAGGATTTTCACGTAGAACAGTACAGCACAGGAACTGGCCCTGAGGCAGAGTGTCTGTGCTGAACATGATACCAAATCAAACTCATCCCTTCTGCCTGATCATGATCCATATCCCTCCATCCCCTGCAGATTCTTCTGCCTGTCTGAATGCCTTTTAAATGCCTCCCCCACCCCTGGCAGCCCACTCCAGACACTTGGCACTCTGTAAAATAATTTGCCCGGCACATCTCCTTTAAACTTTTACCCATTGACCTTCACGCTACAGCCTCTAGTTTTTGACATTTCCACCCTGAGGAAAATGTCTACCCTATCTACTCCTCTCATAATTTTATAAACTTCTGTCAGGTATACCCCCTCAGCCTCTGACACTCCAGATAAAACAATCTGAGTTTGTCCAACCTCTCTTTACAGCTCATACCCTCTAATCCAGGCAGCATCTTGGTAAAGCTTTTCTGCACCCTCTCCAAAGCCTCCACATCCTTCCTACAACTGGGCAAACAAAACTGCACACAATATCTGTACAATGTCTGCAACTCTGTCAATATCATTTTTTTATCATCAGAAAAGTTACCATCTAAATTTCCATCCAAGTCACTTCTGCGTTACAAACAACAGAGGTCCCAGCACAGATACCTACAAAACACCACGAGTCACAGACCCCCACCCAGAATAACAACCATGCTGAAGAGCGTGGCCTCACTCTTCCCGTGGTCGACCCTGGTCCCCGATGCCAACTCAGACTGGTTGCAGATGCTCATCAATCTGTAATCTGACCAAATGTGGTTTCTCATGACCCATGCAAAGGTGCAGGGCCAGACAACAGACCTGGTGGGATGTAGAGGGATTGTCCAACCCAGCTAACACAGGTCTTTACAGACATCTTTAACATCTCTCTGAAACAGTTCACTGTCCCTGCAGGTTTCCAGGCAGCCACCATCATTTCAGTGTCCGAGAGAGACAGTAATTGGCCGAATTGATTACCACTCAGTGGCGTTGACCTCAACAATCATGAAGTGCTTTGAGCAGCTGGTAATGGATCGTATGAAGTCCCACCTTCCAGCTACATTGGACCCTTCCCAGATCACCCACCACTCAAACCACTCATGTCAGAGAGTTAACCATAAAACACACACCTTCTCCTTTTGCCTTCCCCGAGTCAGCAGTTGGGTCCATTCTGTGAATCGTGAATCCCTCTGGTCTGTCTGCTGCATCCGGCGTGTCTGGAGAAAGCCACGTTTCCATAAAGCATACAATTGAGCCGACTCTCAGCTGCCTCTGATGCAGCAGTCTTGCCCTCAGATCCGTGATTTTGTTCTCCAGTGACGGCACATTTTCCAACAGGATGCCGGGTAGAGGAGGCCTCATCCCCCTGTGTTTCAGCCTGGCTTGGATTCCCCTCTCCAGCCTCACTTTCAGACATGGCGATGAGCCTTAAAGGCCCCACACCTGACTGGTCCGGGACCTTTTAAGTGTTATTAATGTTCCTGCCTCAAACACAATATACAGGTTGAGTAACCCTTCTCTGAAATGCTTGGGGCCAGAAGTGCTTCAGATTTTGGAATATATAATGAGATAGTTTAGTATCGCCATCATTTCCGACTCTGAATTTATGTGTTACTGGTAAACAGTCTTTGTCTTACACTTGTTCATCACACATCCATACGTCACAGTAAAAATTATTACATAGCAATAATATAATGAAAATATAATGTGTGCAGGGTAACAAAAACAGCCCAGCAGCATCAGAGAATACCTGAATCAGCTGCTGAACAACAATCAACGGCAGGCATTCAGTCTCCAGCTACAACGTCATGTTTTGATAAAAACATTACAGCACACTGTATTTGTAGTTTATTTTTTTAGGTTTTATTTAAGGTATAAAACAATCAACATTGTAAACTTGTTTGGTTGTTAGATTTTCGTCAACGACAATCTTTGCAAACTTACCACTGAATTTCTCTGATCAGAAGATGCCTTACCATTGGGGATAGTCAGCTTAGCTTTGTGCGTGATAGTTTATGTTTAACCAATATTTTAGAATTTCTTGAGGAAGTTACCAGGAGAATTGATGAAGGCAAGGCAGTGGATGTTGTCTACATGGAATTTAGCAAGACATTTGACATGGTCTCACATGCGAGGTTGGTCAGAAAGGTTCAGACATTTGGCTTTCAGGATGAGATAGTAAACTGATTAGACATTGGCTTTGTGGGAGAAGCCAGACAGTGGTTGCCTCTCTGACTGGAGGCCTGTGACTAGTGGAGTGTCACAGGATCAACACTGGGTCTGTTGTTTCTCATCAATATCACTGATCAGGACGATAATGTGGTTAACTGGAGCAGTAAATATGCAGATGACACCAGGATTAGGGGTGCCTGGGAGGGCACTGAGGAGTGGGGTAGAACAAAGGGATCTGGGAATACAGGTTCCATAATTCATTGGAGACTGTGTCATGGGTCGATAGGATCATAAAGAAAGCTTTTGGCACATTGGCCTTCATAAATCAATGTATTGAGTACAGGAGATGCTTAGGTTGAAGTTGTCTAAAACTTTGGTGAGGTCTAATTTGGAGTACTGTGTGTAGTTTTGGTCACCTACCTACAGGAAAGATGCAAATAATTTTGACAGAGTACTTTTCATTATATTAATGCCAGGAGCTGGAGGTTTTGCTACTATTCTTGAACTATAATCTGTGTTGAAAATTTATTTCCACAGGGATCGGTGCTGGATCTGTTGTTGTTTGTTATTTATGTCAACAATCTGGTTGATAATGTGATTCACTGTATCAGTAAATTTGTTGCTGACACCAAGCGTGGGGGTGTCGTGGACAGCGAGGAAGGCTGTCATTGCTTGCAGGGAATCTGGACCAGCTGGAAAAATGGTCTGAAAAATGGCAGATGGAATTTAATGCAGACAAGTGTTTGGTGATGCACTTTGGGAGGACCAACCAGGGCAGGTCTTACACAGAGAATGGTAGGGCACTGAGGAGTGTGGTAAAACAAGGGCATCTGGGAATACAGGTCCAGAGTTCATTGAAAGAGGTGTCACAGTGAGGGAGGGTCATAAAGAAACCTTTTGGCACATTGGTCCTCTTAAATCAATATATTGAGTACAGGAGTGGGATGTTATGTTGAAGTTGTATACGAAATTGGTGAGGCCCAGTTTGGAGTACTGTGTGCAGTTTTGGTCACCTACCAACGGAAAAGATGGAAATAAGGTTGAAGGAGTGCAGAGAAAATTTGCAAGGATGTTGGAGAACCTGAGTTACAAGGAAAGATTGAATAAGTTAGGACTTCATTCCTTGGAAAGTAAAGGTTTGGGGGTGATTTGACAGAGATTTTGAAGGGTACAGATAGGGTAAATGCAAGCAGGTTTTTTCCACTGAGGCTGGGTGGATCGACAAATAGTGGTCATGGGTTAAGTTTCAAAGATCAAAGTTTCAAAGTGCATTTATTATCAAAGAATGTAGAAATTATACAGCGTTGAGATTTGTTTGCTTACAGGCAGTCACAAAGCAAGGAACTCGACAGAACCCAATTGAAGAAAATGAGTCCAACTCCCCAGTGCTCAGAGAGAAAGAGAAACAGAAACACCAAAACAAATCATATAAACAATAGAAGTGAGCAACAACAACAGCATTCCGAACCAAACTGAGTCTTTAGATCCAAATCCCTGGAGCAGCCTGGAGTAGGCCCAAAGCCTCAGTATTCACTTCATCATTTTAATGGGGTAAACAGCTGCAAAGTTCACAGACACGAAGCACAGCAACCGGGCGCAGTCTCACAGCCTTAGTGTCGCAGAGAGAGAAACCCCCCAGACTATCTGAGCTGGTGTTTAAATTCAAAGTACATTTTATTATCAAAGTATGTATACATTATACAACCTTGAGATTCATCTCTTAACAAGCAGCCATGAAACAACGAAACACAAACACTAACCCTGTATATCTGAAAAAAGTTTGTCTAACACCCAATGTGCAGAGAATTACAAGAAACATGTCCATAAGAAAGTAAAAGAATAAATTAACCCACAAAAAGGACCTTTGAACCTCCGAACCTCAGTGGTTGAAGTTGTTGGAACCTCACACTGGAACCCAGGTTTTGCTACTGGTGAATCACTACGGGCTGAGATATAGCTTTTGAAAGAGCTGTTCTCGACCTCTCCAAATCGGTATGGTGCCCAGTGCGATCCAACCTCGTCTGACTCTCGACATCCTGCCTGTCCAGTCTATATGGCTGGCATTTAGATGGTCAAAACAGCAGATTGTATCTCATATTAGGAGCCTTGAAAACACCGCCCAGTGATTCGGTTCAGACCCGGATTTTGCTGCCGTAGGAGCCGTTCTCGCTCTCTCCAATTTGGCTTAGTGCTTAGAGAGATCCAGTCTCATACCCGGTTAGTTGGACGGACATCGAACTCTTCTGTCCTGTCTTCTCCCCTCTGAACCATTCACTCCAACCAGCACGGCTCCAACTTCAGGTGCGGTGATTTTGCAGCGCACCAGCAGAGCACATCCCATGAATTCGCTTTGCCTTCACTCGCTTCTTCATTGCTTGTGGTGGTAGTTTACCACAATTTATTTAAAATAAAGTGTTATTAATGATGTTTTTAATTGAACTCCTTTGCTTTCACATACTCAGTGAGCTGTCTCATGCCTTCGGTAGTGCTATCTTAAACTGGAAAGTGGAAAGTTTAAGAGGAAGCTTGTTCATTCAGAGGGTCGTGAGATTCTGCATCGAAGTGCCAGCAGAAGTGGTGCATGAGAGGTCAATTTCAATGTTTGAGGGAAGTTTGGATAGGTACATGGATGGGAGGGGTATGAGGGCTCTGGTCCGATGCAGGTCGATGGGAGTAGGCAGTTTAAATGGTTTGGCATAGACTAGATGGGCCAAAGGGCCTGTTTCTGTGCTGTACTTTTCTATAACTCTACAGGTCCTGGCAAAATCCTTACACAAGTCTACCGTGCACACTTTCCAACTGATGGCATCTCTCCTGTAGGAGGGTGACCAAAACTGCTCCACTATTGTAATAGGGCTGGGAACACTGACACTCATAAATCAAATTTCCCACTGATTTAGGAGATGCCAACAAGGATTTTTAACTAGGAAAGGGAGGCTGGTGATGGAGAAACTCAATTACAATGACAGTGGGAATCTTGAAGTTGGGTGTGGGAGGGGGGTGTGGTTAGTGGTTGGTCTATGTTGGAGGTTTAACAGGTGGAAGATCAGTCCTGTCAGATTTGTTAACATTCAGTGCTGGAAGGGAAATTGGTAATAAATGGAAGGTATGCTTCATGGGTAAGTTTAATGTGGGGAGGTAGTGGGATAAAATCCAGACTGAGATAAAATTCCATGATGGGCAACAAAGACAAAGAGAAAGGAGAGAGGCTGATGAATAGTTTGACCCACAAGTCTCCATGGAGACAGGAGACTGATGACACTGGGATCAGGAACAGAAAACAAGTTGCTGGAGGAACTCGGTGGTTCAGCAGCATCTGTGAAGGTAAAGGGGTTGCACACACAAAATGGTCCTGCTGAAGAGTTTCGGCCTGAAACATTGACTCTACTTTTTCCTGCCTGGCCTGCCGAGTTCCTCCAGCATTTTGTGTGTATTCCTCGGATTTCCAGCATCTGCAGATTTTCTCTTGTCTGAGGTAAAGGGGTTGTGAACATTTCAGGTTGAGACCTGATGCAGCTTGTTTTATTTTTACACAAACATTCACGGTTTGGTTCATATCGTTGAAAAACATCAAGGTGATGACCTGGGGGATAACTTTGAATTCTAGAAACCATAGAAACATTACAGCACAGAAACAGGTCTTTTGGCCCTTCTTGGCTGTGCCAAACCATTTTTCTGACTAGTCCCACTGACCTGCACCTGGCCCATATCCCTCCATACCCCTCTCATCCATGTACCTGTCCAAGTTTTTCTTAAATGTTAAAAGTGAGCCCACATTTACCACTTCATCTGGCAGCTCATTCCACACTCCCACCACTCTCTGTGTGAAGAAGTCCCCCCTAATGTTCCCTTTAATATTTTCCCCCTTCACACTTAACCCATGTCCTCTGTTTTTTTTTTTCTCTGCTAGCCTCAGTGGAAAAAGCCTGCTTGCATTCACTCTATCTATACCCATCATAATTTTATACACCTCCATCAAATCTCCCCTCATTCTCCTACGCTCCAGGGAATAAAGTCCTAACCTACTCAACCTTTCTCTGTAACTCAGTTTCTCAAGTCCTGGCAACATCCTTGTAAACCTTCTCTGCACTCTTTCAACCTTATTAATATCCTTCCTGTAATTTGGTGACCAAAACTGCACACAATATTCCAAATTCACACTCACCAAAGGCTTATACAACCTCACCATAACATTCCAACTCCTATACTCATTCTTTTTCATCTTTAAACTGTTCACTGGGCAAGAGGTGAATCTATTTGTGATTAGTTAATCCAATTTATCAGACAGGGTGTTCAGACCTGTTAATCTTGAGTGTATAGTGATGGTAGTTGTGCCAATGGGCAGAGTCTCAGGTGAATGAGTTATAGTTATAATGGGGAAAGGGGATATGGTGAAATGAAGAGGGTTTGATTCAACATCTCAGTAACTCCTGCAATGTGGACTATAAGGTTGGGAATGTGAAAGAGAAAGAATGTGAATTTGTGAGGAAATTGAGAGAAATTCTTTTTCAGTAATGTGGGGTCTGAAGAGGGTGGGAATTTAGGTGGTGGGTGCAAAATAAGAAACCAGCTCTTCCATCCCCCCCTTTCTTGAGAGCAATTGGAAATGAACAAAAACCACTACAAGAGAGGTGTCCTTGGATCGTGTGCACTGCTCACCACTGGATGTCCTGGACAACCTCTCCCCTTGTGTGTGTGTGGCATCGGTCGGTCTCGAGAGACCATGGATCTGCGCCTGGAGAGTTTTGATTCAGCTGCTGATGGTGGTGCAGCGTCTGTTGTGGCTGTACAGGCCCACACGGGAGTGACAGTCTCGGTTGCAGCGATTGCATTTGAAGACGCTCTTCTCCAATGTTCCGTGTTGTTGTCTTTTCGGCGAGCGCGCTTTTCCTCAGTTTCTCTTCTCCTCGCTCTAGCCCTCTGTAGTTCTTGTCTCCAGCGTGAGCGATCATTCGCGACGGCTTCCCATCTCTCGACGTCCAGGTCCATTGACTTCATGTCCCTTTTGCAGACGTCTTTGAAATGAAGATGAGGACGTCCTCGTGCTCTCTTGCTGGTGGTCAGTTCCCCATACAGCAGGTCTTTCGGAATCCTCCTGTCCGGCATGCGATGTACGTGTCCCAGCCAGTGGAGGCGGCGTTGTTGGAGAAGGGTGAAGAGGCTGGGTAACTGGGCGCGGGTAAGGACTTCGGTGTTGGTGACTCGGTCGGTCCATTTGATGCCCAGAACGCGTCTCAGGCTGTGAAGGTGGAAGGCGTTGAGACGTCGCTCCTGCCTGGAGTGGAGGCTCCAGGTCTCGCTGCCGTAGAGCAGTGTGCTGAGGACACATGCCCTGTAGACTGCAATTCTGGTGTTCGTAATTAGCTTTCTGTTCTCCCAGACTCTCTTGGTCAGTCTGGCGAATGTGGTGGCTGCTCGTCCGATCCGCCTGTTGATCTCGGAGTCCAAGGAGAGGCTGTCCGTGATGGTGGAGCCAAGGTATGTGAATTCGTGGACTACCTCCAGCTCGTAATTGTTGATGCTGATGACCGGGGGGGTTGTTCAACGCCTTGGCCCATCACGTTGGTATTCTTCAGACTGATGGTTAGGCTGAATTCCTGGCAGGCTCTTGAGAGGTTGTCCATAAGTCGCTGCAGTTTCTCTTCAGAGCGTGTCGCCAACGCTGCGTCATCTGCAAACAGTATGTCTCTGATGAGTACTTCACGGACCTTGGGTTTTGCCCTCAGCCGGGACAGACTGAACAGCCTCCCGTCCGATCTGGTATGAAGGTAAACTCCATCGGTTGAAGTTCCAAACGCATGTTTCAGCATGACTGCGAAGAAGATGCCGAATAGGGCGGGAGCAAATACACAGCCCTGCTTTGCCCCGCTGTAGATGTTGAAATCCTCTGAAGAAGAGCCGTCAAATTGAACGGCGCCTTTCATATCCGCGTGAAACGATTGGACTATCTTGAGGAGCCTCGGAGGACGACCAATCCTGACGAGGATTTTAAACAAGCCGTCTCTACTAACAAGGTCGAAAGCCTTTGTGAGGGCGATGAAAGCGACGTAGAGTGGTTGTCTTTGCTCTCGGACTTCCTCTTGCAGCTGTCGAAGAGAGAAGATCATGTCGATTGTGGAACGTTCCGATCTGAAACCGCACTGAGATTCGGGGTATACCCTTTCGGCGATTTTCTGTAGTCTGCCCAGGACCACGCGGGCGAAGACCTTCCCAACGATGTTCAGCAGCGAGATTCCTCTGTAGTTGTTACAATCGCTTCTGTCCCCCTTGTTCTTATAGAGGATGACAATGTTGCAGTCTCTCATGTCTTGCGGCACCGTTCCCCCCTCCCAGCACTGACAGAGTAGTTCCAGCAGGTGGTTAAGCAGAACTCCCTTTGCACACTTGATGACCTCTGGTGGGATGCCATCCAACCCTGGTGCCTTTCCAGTGGGTAATCTGTCGATGGCTCTGCTCAGCTCTTCAGCAGTCGGCAGTACGTCCAGCTCCTCCACGACCGGTAGGCATTCCACGGTGGCTAACGCGTTGTTCGAGATATCATTTTCCCTGGAGTAGAGTTCGGAGTAGTGCTCCACCCATCTCTCCATCTGCTTGCTTTTGTCTTTGATGACCTTGCCTGTCCTGGATTTCAGTGGAGCTGTCTTGCTCTGGGTTGGACCGACGGCTTTCTTGATCCCCTCATACATTCCGCGAATGTTGCCTATGTCGACTGATAACTGGATGCTTTCGCATAGTTGTAGCCTTGCAGACCCACCAGGAGGAGCTGTTCAGCGGAGATGGGATTCTCTCAGGGACACCACCCACAGCACTGCATTGGAGACCTTTGGGAGGAAGCGGAGCAAGACACAGGATTGGTTCGAGGCAAGCGCGAATGAGCTCAATGCGACCATCGAGGAGAAGCGTGTTGCACTGTTGAAGCACAAACACCAACCCACTCAGGCAACGTTGCAAGCGTTGAGGACAGCTAGGAACAACGCACAGAAGACAGCCAGACGCTGTGCAAATGACCTCTTCCCTTATCTATATTAAATATCCCAGCATTTGGACAGTTCAGCCTGTACCCTTGAGCTGTTTAGTTTCAATGTTGGAATAAGCCACTGCCTGATGCTGTGAGCAGCTGTTCCAGTCCTCGGCATCAGAACAGGATTCACAGTCAAACAGTGGAACCTCAGTGTTACAGCTGGGGTTGGTTTTTGTTAACACTGGCAACTTGATGTCAGTCTCAGCCCTTGAGATCATGAGGGAATACAGCAGAGAATATCGACAGTGGCTGTTGCCTTATCTGCTGGACATGTCCAGAGGGAAGCTGCAGTCTATCTGTTTCCACATGCACAGTCACTGGCTGAGGGTTTATCTAAGTAATCAAATGTAAAACAAATCCTGGTAGCAGCCACAAACTGTGTTTTGTGTCTCTCTGAGCTCCCCATTTGCTGCAGTGGTGAGTGAACTCCTGAACCTCCTTCAATCCAAAGCTCTGACATCTGATCCATTTCAGAGTTGTTTGGGTTGCTTGATGCTTAGGACATGCAATATCATCACCAATCGAAACAACCCTGAGTCAAGCTCTGTTACCGGGACATTTGTCCATTGATGCATGTGTTACATCATTTATATTGTTTGTTTATCAAATGTTTTCAATTTCTTTTTTATTTTTGAAAAGGTTCTCAGATGATCATAATTTGGTGGAAGTTGAAAGCCGTCTGTGATACTGTCCTCATCAATAGTTTCGTCATTGCCTGGATCGTCAGCGCTACGACTTTTGGTATGTGGTCAAATAAACTTGTATGAAAGTGATGAACTCAGTTCTCTGCTGGGTGGTTGGAATGCATTGAGTATCTCAGTCAGTACATTGTAAGATGCTTTATCAGGACCACCAGCATCTGCAGTCCACAGCCCTACAACTGGGTGACAATGAGCATTATGTATGCTTCAAATAACCACATGCACGTCAATGTTCCCTCCAAAAAACAACACTCTCTCCTCAAATATACCACAACCACATCATTGATATCAGTAAGAGCTCCCTCTTGCAAAAGTAATGGGAAAAGTTAGTTGACAAAGTGTGGAATGGTGCCAGTAAGCAATTGCCCCCACCCACCCCTGCGAGGGTTAACGACTGAGCCTGGTTGTCAGTGGTAGATGAAACAGAAACTGATGAGTTGAGATTGAACTTGGGTGATTCAGTGACTTTCCAGTGAAATTGTTGGACAGCCGCATAACCAATTGTTGTGGATGTCAGGAGAGTCAAACCATGGACCATGTGGGATGTCTGGCTGCAGTGTCGTGCACTCCTCAAGGTGTGGCCATTGGAACACCAGAAGATGCAGCCAGTGCAGAATATTGACAGCAAGTGACCAGGATAGATTAGACTGCAGGGAAGAATTCAGGTCTGGAATAACTGGTCAGCCTGTTGTTATCCCACATTGGAGGCCATGCAGAGTCTGTTGGTTCAGTCATGTAGACAAAGTTAGCAAGTCTGGGCAGAGGCTGGTACATTTCCTGCCCTGTGGAGATAAGTGGAATAGTTTTGTTGATTGTAACAATGGGCAGCTGTTATGGTCATTTCTCTGATGAATTGTTACATTTACTTATTTGAATTTATTTTTAATTACAGGCCTTTCCACCGCGGGAACTGTCAGTATCATCTTGTCAATCGTACTGCCATTTGTGTTCATTTTACTTCTGATGTGTGGGTACATAAAAGAATATTTGGACAAAGGTATCTGTCATTGTATTTTCACACTTGTTTATCAACTTCAGTCACATTTCCAAGTAATTTTAAACTAATTTTAATAAAAAGACAGTAAAGAAAAAAAGCTGAATAATCCTCACCCCCACTGACCCCTCTGGATTCCTGTGACCTGTGGGATGAAATTGTCTGACATTTTTCCCAGTTATGAAATTCTGATTTACAGTGTCACCACACTGGAATGATTCTGGAGTCACCTCTGATCTGACTCCAGAGGGTCTTTAGGAAAAGTAGTCTGGAGAGGAACATGTCTCAGCTCACTGGTGTTTGATCATGGTGTTGTCAAATTTCAGCATCGTATCAGGTTGGTGTAAAGGATCCCAATGATGGTGAATGAGTGAGTGAGTGTTTGGGAACTTTCTCAACCTTGATACAGTTGGGTGTAGGAAGGCCTCTCCTTCAGGCTGTTAATCATCTTGCTTAGATATTTGATTAAATATTCTTGTTTCAGACTGATACAGCTAAAAAACCACAACTACTTCCAAGATCAGTACAGTCAACAAAGATGTCTTAAACCATTTAACCTGCTTAAAACTGACGGAAATGACTCTGATTGTGGATGGAAGTGCCCACGGAGGAAGCATGGTGTAGATCGGGGTTACAAGTGTATTTAAGGAAACAGGTTTTAAACTCCCTATACCGACTATCTTGCTGGCAAACATGCAGTCTCCAGTGAATAAAATCAATGATTTCAGAGCCAGAGTGCTGAATCAGAGGGACATTAGGACTGCATGTGTCCTTTGTTTCACAGAATCCTGGTTAACTCCTTCCGTACTGGATGCAGCAATTCAGATCGATGGGTTTACTATACACCATCAGGATAGATCTATAGAGTCTCTCAAAAGCAGAGGTGGAGGAGTAAGCCTCATGATCAACTCTTCTTGGTGCACAAATATATCAGTGCTGTCCCACTGCTCACCAGACCTGGAATATCTAGCAGTTAAGTGCTGTCCTTTTTACCTGCCACGGGAGTTCTCCGGGGTCATTTTGGTAGCAGTATACATTCCACCTCGGGCCAATGTCGATCAGGCTTTAGATGATCTGAGCAATGGGATCAACATGCACAAAACAGTGTATCCTTATGCCTTTACCATTGTTTTGGGAGATTTTAACCAGGCCAGTCTGAAAATATCACTAAGCAATTACCATCAACAGATCACTTGCAATACCAGAGGAAACGACAAAAATGCCTACTGTGCTATTCCACGCCCTCACTTCGGGAAGTCTGATCACCTGGCTGCACTTCTATTCCCTGAGTATAGGCAGAGATTGAAGACTGCAGCACCAGTAGTGAGGACCATGAAGGTTTGTACAAGGGAAGCACAGGAGTGCCTACGGGACTGCCTTGAATCGGTGGACTGGACCGTATTCAGGGATTCATCTTTGAACCTGGATGAGTATGCTGCAGTTGTTACCAACTACATCAAACCCTGTGTGGATAGATTTGTGCCTACAAAGACTTACTGCACATTCTCAAACCAAAAGCCGTGGACGAACCAGGAGGTACATTGTCTGTGGAAGGCTAGATTTGTGGCATTCAAGACTGGCGATCCAGACCTGTACCAGAAAATCAGGTATGATTTGCAGAAGCACGAGGAAATCTGCAGATGCTGGAAGTTCAAGCAACACACACAAAATGCTGGTGGAACACAGCAGGCCAGACAGCATCTATAGGAAGAAGTACAGTCGACATTTTGGGCCGAGACCCTTCGTCAGGACTAACTGAAATTAGAGATAGTAAGAGATTTGAAAGTGGGAAGGGGAGTGGGAGATTCAAAATGATAGGAGAAGACAGGAGGGGGAGGGATAAAGCTAAGAGCTGGAAAGTTGATTGGCAAAAGTGATACAAGGCTGGAGAAGGAAGAGAATACCTAGTTCATCCCAATCCTTAAAGACTTTGTCAGTCATGGAAGGGGTAAAAAAAATAATTAAGGAGAATGGGAAAATGAAAAATTCGTTAAACAAAAAAATTTTCTAAATTGAGACCAGATCCTTAAACTTTGCTTAACAATTATGTTATCTGTTGTTTTATTTACTGAACAAGAAGAGTATGATCCAAGAAGAGAGACAATAGAGGAATTTTTTACAGAATTAACTTCTAAGGAGACCCATGATGGGCAATCTTTAATCAATTGGCAACTAAATTTGCACTGCCAAAAACACATTTTTACAGATACCTTCAAATTAGAGATTTCTTACGTTCCCAATTAACTACTTTTCCTCTAGGTCCTGATAAAAATTTGCTGGATGATCTTTTAAATTTAAAACCTTTTGTTAATGGTTCTATTACTGGTTATCTATAACTTGTTGATTGATTCTAGACAAGACTTTTTAGATAAAATAAAAAAAGTTTGGGAGGATGACCTAAATTGTCAGATTTCTGATGAAAGATAGAATAAAATTCTTAAGCGGGTTAATAAATTATCTTTCTGTGCCCGTCATTCTCTTCTACAATTTAAAGTTGTTCATAGAGCTTACATTTCTAAACAGAAGCTGTTCAGTTTTTATCTGAACGTTTCTCCACTTTGTAATAAATGCAGCTCTGCTGATGCCTCTTTAATTCATATGTTTTGGTTTTGCCCTAAAATGAAAAGTTTTGGCGGGAAGTATTCCATACCTTCTCACAACTTTTTAGGGTCCAAATTGACCCAAGTCTCCTTACTGCCTTGTTTGGTATTATTGCAAATGAAGATATAACTTTAAACACACCTAACCTACAGGTTTTAGTTTTTACCTCTCTTTTAGCAAGGAGAGCAATCTTGCTTAAATGGAAGGAGTCTACCCCTCCTACACATCTTCAATGGCTACGTGATATTATGTCTTATTTAAATTTAGAAAAGATCTGCCGCTCAGTCTTAAACTCGAAACAATCTTTTTATGATGTCTGGGGACCTTTCCGAAATTATTTTTCCAATTTATAAAGTTTAACAGTGCACAGACTTTTATGTATATTTCTATCTTCCCTTCTTAAACGAATATGTTTTTTTCTAATTATCCATTATCATCCATCAGCTTTTTTCTTTGGTAGTTGTTAGGGGGTTGACTTTTTTTATATAAAAAATTTCTTTTATGATGTATGACCTATCTTTAATTTTTTGATTACAGAGTGGTATACCTTTATGTGATATGCTACAACATTTTGATCAATTTTATCACAATATATGAATGTACACAAGTTATGTTGAGATGTATCTATGTGTTGCACTCTGTAAATCTTGTTTTTTCTTCTAAATAAAAATATTATAAAAAGAAAAAGAAAGGGGAGGGAGGTGTCGGAAATGGACCAGGTAAATTTGAGGACAGGGTGAAAGTTGGAGGCAAAGTTACTGAAATCAACGAGCTCAGCTTGCGTGCAAGAAGTAGTGCCAATGCAGTTGTTGATGTAGCATATAGGCTTGGAACATGGACTGTTCCACAAAGCGAACAAAAAGGCAGGCATAGCTGTGACCCATACGAGTGCCTATGGCTGCACCTTTAGTTTGGAGAACTTGGGAGGAGCCAAAGAAGAAATGATTAAGAGTAAGGACTAATTAAATATTAGATCTCCTATTAGGAAATGAGTTAGGGCAGGTGACGGAAGTGTGTAGGGGAACACTTTGGTTCCAGTGATCATAATGTCATTAGTTTGAACTTGATCATGGATAAAGATAGATCTGGTAATCAGGTTGAAGTACTAAACTGGAAAAAGGCTAAATTTGAAGAAATGAGAAAGGATCTAAAAAGCATAGGTTGGGACAGGTTGTTCTCTGGCAAGGATGTGATTTGTAAGTAGGACACCTTCAAAGGAGAAATTTTGAGACTGCAGAGTTTGTATGTTCCTGTCAGGGTTAAAGGCAAAATTAATAAGAATAAGGAACCTTGGTTCTCGAGGGATATTGGCACTCTGATAAAGAAGAACAGAGAGATGTATAACATGTATAGGCAACAGGGAGGAAATAAGATGCTTGAGGAGTATAAAAAGAGTAAGAATATACTTAAGAAAGAAATCAGGAAAGCTAAAAGAAGAGATGAGGTTGCTTTGACAGTTAGGGTGAAGGATACTCCTAAGAGCTTCTACAGGTATGTTGAGAGCAAAAGGATAGTAAGGGATAAAATTGGTCCTCTTGAAGAACAGAGTGGTCGGCTATGTATGGAACCAAAAGAAATGGGAGAGATATTAAATGTTTTTTTTGCATCTGTATCTACTAAGGAAACTGGAATGGAGTCGATGGAAACAAGGCAAACAAGTAGGAAGGTCATGGAACTTATACTTATTAAAGAGGAGGAGGTGCTTGCTGTCTTGAGGTAAATCAGAGTAGATAATTCCCCAGGACCTGTCAGGGTATTCCCTCGGACATTGAAGGAGACTAGTGTTGAAATTACAGGGGTCCTGGCAGAAATATTTAAAATGTCGATGTCCACAGGTGAGGTGCCAGTGGATTGGTGGATAGCTCATGTAGTTCTGTTGTTTAAAAAAGGATCAATAAGTAAGCCGGGAAATTATAGGCCGGTAAGTTTGACATCGGTAGTAGGTAAATTATTGGAAGGAATACTAAGATATAGGATCTACAAGTATTTGGATAGACAGGGACTTATTAGAAAAAAGTCAGCATAGCATTGTGCGTGGTAGGTCATGTTGAACCAATCTATTAGAGTTTTTCAAGGAAGTTACCAGGAAAGTGGATAAAGGGAAGGCAGTGGATGTTGTATACATGGACTTCAGTAAGGCCTTTGACAAGGGCCCTCATGGGAGGTTAGTTAGGAAGATTCAGTCGCTAGGTATACATGGAGAGGTAGTAAATTGGATTAGACATTGGCTCAATGGGAGAAGCCAGAGAGTAGTAGTGGAGGATTGCTTCTCTGACTGGAGGCCTGTGACTAGTGGTGTGCCACAGGGATCATTGCTGGGTCCATTGTTATTTGTCATCTATATCAATGATCTGGATGATAATGTGGTAAATTGGATCAGCAGGTTTGCTGATGATACAAAGATTGGAGGTGTAGTGGACAGTGAGGAATGTTTTCAAAGCTTGCAGAGGGATTTGGACCAGTTGGAGAAATGGGCTGAAAGATGGCAGATGGAGTTTAATGCGGACAAGTGTGAGGTATTGCACTTCGGAGGCTCAAACCAAGGTAGAACATACAAGGTAAATGGTAGGACACTGAGGAGTGCAGTAGAACAGTGGGATCTGGGAGTGCAGATACATAATTCCTTAAAAGAGGCAGCACAGGTGGATAGGGTCATTAAGATTGCTTTTGGTACATTGGCCTTTATAAATCAAAGTATTGAGTATAAGAGCTGGAATGTAATGGTGAGGTTGTATAAGACATTGGTGAGACTAAATTTGGAGTATTGTGTGCAGTTTTGGTCACCTAATTACAGGAAGGATATTAATGTTGAAAGAGTGCAGAGAAGGTTTACAAGGATGTTGTCGGGACTTGAGAAACTGAGTTACAGAGAAAGGTTGAGTAGGTTAGGACTTTATTCCCTGGAGCTTAGGAGAATGAGGGGTGATTTGATAGAGGTGTATAAAATTATGATGGGTATAGATAGAGTGAATACAAGCAGACTTTTTCCACTGAGGCCAGGGGAGAAAAAAAACAGAGGTCATGGGTTAAGAGTGAATGGGAAAAGTTTAAAGGGAACATAAAGGGGGGCTTCTTCATGCAGAGAGTGGTGGGAGTGTGGAATCAGCTGTCAGATGAAGTGGCGAATGTGGGCTCACTTTTGACATTTAAGAAAAACTTGGACTGGTATATGGATGAGAGGGGTTTGGAAGGATATGGTCCAGGTGTAGGTCAGTGGGACTAGGCAGAAAAATGGTTCGGCACAGCAAAGAAGGGCCAAAAGTCCTGTTTCTGTGTGTAATGTTCTATGGTTCTATGGTTCTAATTCCGCTAGACGGAGGAGAGTGGTAGTAGAGGGGAACTGGTTAGGTCTGGAATCAAAAAAGAAGCGGAGAGCTTTGAGACCTTCCTGGTGGGGGATGGATGTATATAGGGACTGCACATCCCTGGTGAAAATAAGGCGGTGGGGGCCAGGGAACGTAATATCATTGAAAAAATTCAGAGCGTGAGAAGTGTCACTAACATAGGTGGGAAGGGATTGAACAAGGGCGGATAAAACAGTGTCGAGGTATGCAGAGATGAGTTCCGTGGAGCAGGAGCAAGCTGAGACAATGGGTCTACCTGGACAGGCAGGTTTATGGATCTTGGGTAGGAGGTAGAAATGGGAAGTGTGGGTGGTGGGAAATTGTTGAGGGTTATTTCAAGGGTAAAGAGACAATTTCGAACGAGGTTGGAGGCGACATTGGATGCACGACAACTCTGGTAGGGTTTGCAAGATATTACTTCCTACAAAGTGAAACCCAATAGCATGAATGGCAGCAGTGCTTCATTACCAGGTGAACTCAACACCTTCTATGCCCGCTTTGAAAGGGAAAACACAACTACAGCTGTGAAGATCCCTGCTGCACCTGGTGACCCTGTGATCTCTGTCTCAGAGGCTGATGTTTCGCTGTCTTTAAAGAGAGTGAACCCTCGCAAGTTGGAAGGTCCCGATGGAGTACCTGGTAAAGTTCTGTAAACTTGTGCCAACCAACTGGCAGGAGTATTCAAGGACATTTTTAATCTCTCACTGTTATGGGCAAAAGTTCCCATTTGCTTCAAAAAGGCAACAATTATACCAATGCCTAATAAGAATAATGCAGTCTGCATTACTGACTAAAGCCCATTAGCACTCACATCTACAGTGATGAAATGCTTTGAGAGGTTGGTCATGACTCAACTGAACTCCCGCCTCAGCAAGGACCTGGACCCATTGCAATTTTCCTTTTGCCACAATAGGTCAACGACAGATGCAGTCTCAATCGTTCTCCACACAGCTTTAGACCAGCTGGACAACACAAGCACCTATGTCAGGATGCTGTTCATCAACTATAGCTCAGCATTTAATAACATTATTCCCACAATCCCGATTGAGAAGTTGCAGAACCTGGGCTTCTGTACCTTCATCTGCAATTGGATTCTCAAATTCTTAACCGGAAGACCACAATCTGTGCGGATTGGTGATAACATCTCCTCCTCGCTGACGATCAACACTGGTACACCTCAGTGGTGTGTGCATAGCCCACTGCTCTATATACCCATGACTATGGCATAGCTCAAATACCATCTATAAATTTGCTAACGATACAACCATTGTTGGTAGAATCTCAGGTGGTGATGAATGAGTGTACAGGAGAGAGATATGCCAGCTAGTGGAGTGGTGCCACAGCAACAACCTGACACTCAACATCAGTAAGATGAAAGAGCTGATTGTGGACTTTCAGAAGGGTAAGATGAAAGAATACATACCAATCCTCATAGAGGGATCAGAAGTGGAGAGAGTGAGCAGCTTCAAGTCCCTGGGTGTCAAGATCTCTGAGGATCTAACCTGGTCCCAACATATCGATGCAGTTATGAAGAAAGCAAGACAGTGGCGATACTTTGTTAGGAGTTTGAAGAGATATGTGAACAAATACACTCAAAAACTTCTATAGAAGTACGGTGGAAAACATTCTGACAGGCTACATCACTGTCTGGTATGGAGGGATGGGGGCTACTGCACAGGACTGAAAGAAGCTGCAGAGGTTTGTATATTTAGTGGGTTCCATCTTAGTTACTAGCCTACAAAGTACCCAGGACAGCTTCAGGGTGCAGTGTCTCAGAAGGCAGTGTCCATTATTAAGGACCTCCAGCACCCTGGACATGCCCCTTTCTCACTGTTACCATCGGATAGGAAGTACAGAAGCCTGAAGGCACACACTCAGTGATTCAGGAACAGCTTCTTCCCTCTGCCATCTGATTCCTAAATGGATATTGAACCCTTGGACACTACCTCACTTTATTTTTAATTCATAGTATTTCTGGGTTTTTTGCACAATTTTTAATCTATTCAATATACGTATACTGTATAAAGTATACCAAATAATATTTATTTATTTATTTTTCTTCTATTTTATGCACTGCATTGAACTGCTGCTACTAAGTTAACAAATTTCATGTCACATGTCGGTGATAATAAACCTGATTCTGATTTTTGTTTTCAACAACACCTTCCAATCAATTAATGCAAGGGAACACCACCTTCTCCCTCTTCCTCCTCAAGTTATAAACCATTCAAAGGTCAAAATATTGACATTCCTTCCTCATGGCCTAACTTTTGCAAGTCCTGGCTAAGTTCACTTTGAGAATAACTTAACCACACAGACTGTAGTTATCAAAGAACAGTACCAGTACTACTGGTGTTTGTATTGTAAATGTTCTCTGCTGATTCACAGACTAATTACCAAATGAAGTCTGTCACCGAGAGACAGGAATCAGGAAAAGGGCCGATGACCCCAGGTTTGGTCGGGGAGTTGTGTATTAAAGAAGAGTTTAATGGATCAGGGAGGGATAGAGAGCTTTATTGGGGGTAAATTCAAGATAAGGAACAAGACAGCTCAAAGCACAAAGTGATGATGATCAGGTTGTCTCAGATAGACAGGAGGAAAGGGATGCAGAAATGCAGAAACTTGTAGACTGAGAGAGACGGGGAGTGAATTGTAAAGTCAGAGGGGTCTGAAAGAACAGATCAGCATTTTAATATTGAGCCATTGTCTGAGGGAGAACCATGTGGGGCAGTAAACTGGGTACATTACCATCACCAGGGAAGAGGTACTGAGCACATTGTCAGAGCTTCCATCTGCCAAGTCCCAGGTCAATATGGACTTCATCCTGGGGTCTAAAAGAATAAACTAGAGTTATAATTTATGATCGGTATTAATTTTCTCAAGTTCTCTTGATTGGGAGAAGGTTCCATTAGCTTTGAAATCCATTTGACACTCCTCAGCCCTCTTCTCTAAACGGTCAAAAATCCCCCTTCAACCCACAATAGCCGCCCTCACTACCAACGACAACACCTAATTTTGTGTAATATGCAAAAAGCCTTGCATTTTTCAATCCAAATTACTGATAAAAATATCAAATAACAAGAGTCCCTACACTGATACCTGCATCACAGCACGAGTCACCAGCTTCTAGAATGGAAAACAATTTTCTACCTTGGAACCAATTTTGAATCCCCCTGGAAGCCCCTGGATTCATGTCAGGATCATGTCAAAATAGATAACGTTCATTGTCCTATCTACCCTTTTGGTTATCTCTTCAAAAAATACTCTGAACGATTCATCAACCAGGACTTCCTGTACATAAAGCTATGATGTCTCCTCCTAATCAGATTTTGTCTAATAAAATCCTGGTAGATCCTATTTCTCAGAATTCCCTCCAGTAACTTCCCCACCACTGATGTCAGGCTGACCAGGCTGTAGTTCCTGGGCTTGTCCTTGCTGCCCCTCTTAAACAACAGACCAACACCCAGCATCACCATGAGAACAACAGAGGTTCCAGTGGGATGCTCACCATCCCCCTGTCAGGGTAAACGGACAGGGAATATCTGTGGCTTTACCAGCATCACCCACATTCTCAGAACCAGTGTGGAGGAAGTGTTGCACGTTGAGAGATCTCCACTTTTGGATGAGACATTAAGCCAGAGTCCCATCTGCCTTCTTCGGGAAGATGTAAATGATCCTTCACTGTTATTTCTAAAAGAGCAAAGAATTTCTCCCCAGTATAGGAAAAATAATTCTGTTAACCAACATCACAAAGCCAGCTTTTACATGACTGTTTGTTCAGCCTTACTCAGTATAAACTGAGTCTCATTCCCTCCAACAGTGACTGCACTTAAAGTACTTCACTGTCTGGACCAGAGACTGGTAAAAGATGCTGTGAGATTACAGGTTCTGTTTCTCACGTGGAGAAGTTCACTCTGCCCCCGCTCACAGGAGTTGGCTGAATTTTTCATTTCCTGTGTGACGTCATTGAAACGATATGAAGAATGTAAAGAGCTGTCAGACACACTCCTGTTCCTGGCACGATGCAACATCAGACCCTGATATCTGAAATAAAGTCGCTGGTGACAATAAGTCTGATGTGCAGGTGTCAGTCAGCTGTCTGGGCATCAACCTGCCCTTCACAAGGAGACTTTCTCTCCTCGATTGTGCCCCTGACCAGATTGTGGATATCAGCCTGAGCTCCTCTGGCTAAATGAGTGGGAGAACTTTTGTGACAAAATGTGGAATCGAGTCAGAGGTTGAGAGTTTCAGTGACTTTCCAGTGAAATTGTGGGGTAACTCCATAACCAATTGTTGTGGAAGTTGGGAAAATCAAACCCTGGATCATGTGGGTCAGTGTAGTGCACTCCCAGAGGAGTGGCCATTGCAACCCCAGAAGGAGCAGCTGGTGCAGAATATTGGCAGGAGGTGACCTGGAAAGATTGGACTGGAGATCTCTGAGGACAACTGATCAGGGTCGTGAATTGTCTGTTCCAGGTTTCCCACCGTACAGGACATGCAGTTGATAGGACTGGGCAGAGGTTGGCACATGCCAGTCCCTGCAGGGTGAAAGTGGAACAGTTTGGCTGTTTGCAACATTGTGCAGCTGTTCTGGTCATTTCTCTGGTGAATTGTTACATGTTTTCTTATTTGAATTTATTTTCACTTTCAGGTGTTTCCTTCAAGGTCACTTTAATTGAAGCTTTGCAGCTCATTGGCCTGTTGTTGCCATTGGTGAATGTTCTGTTTCTGTTTTATTTGATCTACAAGAAGTTGTTTGATGAAGGTATGTGACTTTGTGTAATTTACCTTTGTGTATAAGCTCCAGTTATCTTTCCAAGTAATTTGTGACTAATTTTAACACAGACATTAATGAAATGAAAAACTTGAAAAATCAACACCATATCCCCATCACAGACCCTACCCACCCCTCTGACTCACTGTGACTTGTAGGATGAAACTGGCATAATTTTTCAACCCAGTTGTGAAGTGTTGGTCACAGTGATACCATCTCTTACCTGACTCCAGAGGGATCTTTAGAAGACGTCGGGTTGAGAGGAAGCTATCTCAGCTGTCTGGTGTTTGACACGTGGTGTTGTTCAACTTCAAAATGAAATCAGCTGAGGAATGAGGGACAGAATCCCCTTTATCCCAGTGATGGTGAGGTGTTTGCATGATAGGTATCCATCTGATCCTCGATAGAATTCAGTGTTGGGAGGCCTCTCTCCGATCTTTCCTGGATATTTACAATAGTTTTGTTTTCAACAGCACCTTCCAGATAGTCAGCACAAGGGAACACATTCCCCCTCTTCCTCTCCAAGTTGTAAACTATCCAGGGTTCAAAATATTGACATTCCTTCCTCATGGCCGAATTCAAGCAAGGCCTGGCTAAGTTCACTTTGAGATCTACTTCACCTTATGTAGAGGCTAAAGTTGTCCAAGAATAGAATCAATGTTTGTACAGTAAACACCCCCGGCTGTTTCACAGGCAAATGACCAAATTAAGTCTGTCACCAAGCCAAGTAAAGCAAGATGAGGGCAGATGACCCCAGGCTCGGTCAGACAGTGGGGTATCAAAGAAAAGCTTGAAGGATTAAGGAAAGGTGGTGAGCTTTAGTGGGGTAAATTCAGAGATAAAGAACAATTTGCTGAAAGCACAGAGATCAAACTTGCTGAGAAGGAGAGGATTAGAACAGAAATATAAAGGTTTATAGACTGCAGAGAGGAAGGGGGAAGTGAGTTGTAAAGTCAAAGAGGTTTCTGAAAGTATTGATGAGCATTGAGCTGTAATCTGAGTGAGAACCAGTGTAGGGCAACAAATCTGAGAAAATGACAATCACCAGGGAAGAAATACTGAGTCAGTTGTTGGAGCTGCCATCTGGCAAATTGGATATCCAGATGGACCTCATCCTGGGGTCTAAAAGAGGCAGCTAATGACATACTTCATGCAGCAATTTACATGTCCTTCCTATTCTGAAAAGTTGCCATTAAATTGGACAACAGCAAACGTGATTGCTTTATACAAAGATACCAAGAAACGGCAGGAGAGTGTGGGTGAGGGTGATGTGTGGATGTGAAACTTGGCAAGGAGATGGGGTAGAATATAGAGACAGATGAATCTGGAGACAGATACAATTTTCAGTACTGGAGTGATGTGTAACATTTCGAAGGGTTGATCCTGTGGGCAGATTGAAGGAGCAGAGACAGATGTATGATCTCGATCACAACCATCATGGCATCCTGATAAGTTGCTGCAAAAGTTAAAGGATGGAACTAAGGCATTATTTTTATATTCAGGATAATCTTTCAACACGTCTACATAAAATGTTCCAGCATGTGGACTGTTCAGCCTGCACCCTCGTGGAGTTCAGTTTTCAATTTGAACCAGAACACTGTCCGATGCCATTGAACAGCTGGAAACAGTGATGTTGTGATTCTCTGCATCAGAACAGGCTGTACTGTCAGACCTGGAACTCAGTCACTGGCAAAATGTTTAATTACAGTCCTCCAGGTCACTGGGATAATTCAGCAGAACTGATTTACAGTGGCCTGATATCCCATCCACTGGATGTACACATGGACAAACTACAGAGTACCTGTCATTTCCACATGTGATGCCTGTGGGTCAGTAAGTTATCAAATGTAGTGTTTCCAGAGGGAACCAGAAGATGCTTTTGGTCCCTCCCTGGTCTCTCCACTTGTTGCCAGTGTGTGAAAGCTCTCTGAACCTCCTTCAGTCCAACGCTTGAATGTCTGGTCCAGTTCTGAGCTGGTTGATTGCCTCATGTTAGGACACTGAATATCACAATGAACCTGACCAAGCCCGGGTTCATCTCTGTTCACTGCAGCACTTCATTGATGCAAGTTTTGAATAAGTTGTGTAGATTGTAACTCAGGGGGATTACTACCATCAGGGAGGAGGCACAGGAACCTGAAGACACACATTCAATGATTTAGGAACAGCTTCATCCCCTCTGTCATCAGATTTCTGAACGGTCTGTGAACCCATAAAGATGATCTCACTACTTTGGCTCTCTTTTTCACTATATATTTCATCGTGATTTATTGTCTATTTTATTTATTGCAATGCACTGTTGCCACAAAACAACGCATTTCATGATGTATGTCAGTGATGATTAACCTGAGTCTCAATTCTGATTATTAGAATTTCAAATGGTTTTAATTTCATTTTTTTAGGTTGGGTGATCTTCCAAACTGGATTCTTTAACCTGGTATTCTTACTTGGCATTTCTGTCAGCATTTCGATTCCAGGTAAGTGCTCAAACATAATTCTGTATTTACATGAAATGATGTACTTGGTGCTGAGCAGAGGGACAGAATGAAGTGTCTCTGTCAGAACATTGTGAGCTGCTTCATCTGGACCACAAACACATACAGTCCTTGGCCCCACAGCTGAGGACTGGGAAACCTGCTGGAGGTTTAAAATATCTGAATGTCCATTATAGTTCAAATCTCTTTTCAGAACAACTGGCCGTACAAAATTTCAGACAATTATAGACAAATTATGCAAAGTCAGATTGTATTTGTGAACATAATCTCAGGGCATGTCATTCCTTTCTGGACTCAGTATTGATTTCTGTAACATTAGGTAACTTGCTTTCTCTTTTTATCTTTGTCAGAGCCAGCCATTTCTACCAGTCATCCAACTGACATTGTCTCATGTTTTTCTCTCTCTATTGACAAGGCATGTCCTACAGCCCTGTTATTTGTGATGTGTGACACTGACAAAGACGATTTGTGTGCTTCTAATTGCAACAATAACTCAGTGTATCAGAGATATTCCCTTTCATCCACCCATCCCTGCCCCATCGTCTCTGTTACAGAGTGTAAGAGAAGTACTGCACAGAATCAGGCTCTTTGGACCATCTAGTCCATGCTGAGCCATTTAAACTACCTACTTCCATCAAGCAGCACTGGGTCCAAAGACCTCTGTACCCCTACCATCCATGTACCTCTCCAAACTTCTCCTAAAGGCCGAAATCACGGTTGCATGCGTCAGTTGAGCTGGCAGCTCGTTCCACACTCTCGCGACCCTTTGAGTGAAGAAGTTTCCCCTCGTGTTTCCCTTACTCCTTTCACCATTAACCCATAACCTCCAGTTGAAATTCCATCCAACCTCAGTTAAAAAAGCCTGACGTTTACCTGAAGTATACCCTTCGTAACTTTGTATGCATATCAAATCTCCTCTGTCTTCTAGGCTCCAAAGAATAAAGTCCAAACCTTTTCAATCTTTCCATATAACTCAGGTCCTCCAGACCCAGCAACATCCTTATAAAATTTATCTGTACTCTCTCAACCTTATTTACAACTATCCTGTAGGTAGGAGATCACACAGTGCTCCAAATTATGCCTCGCCAGTGTCTTGGACAACTTCAACATAACATCCCATCTCCTGGACTCAGTACTCTGACTTATGAAGGCCAATGTGCCAAAAGTTTTCTTGATGACCCCATCAATCTGTGATACCACTTTCAATGAATTATGGACTTGTATTCCCAGATGACTTTCATCTACCAAACTCCTCAGTGTCCAACTATTCACTGTGTTGATCCCACCAAAGTGCAATACCTCACACTTGTCTGCATTAAATTCCATCTGCCATTTTTCAGCCCATTTTTCCAGCTGGTCCGGATCCCACTGCAAGCCATGATGGTCTTCCTCACTGTTCACTACACCCTCAATATGCTTAACATCTGCAAAGTTGCTGATCCAGTTAACTGCATTATCATCCAGATGGATGATATAGATGACAAAGAATGGACCCAACACCAATCCCTCAGCACTCCACTGGTCACAGGCTTCCAGTCAGAGAGGCAACCATCTACTGCCTGTAGTCTGTATAGAGTCCATGAAGTTGATGCCAATTTGCCTTGCTTCTATAGCCTCTGTGTCTGTCTGCTGAGTAAATACAGATGTAAAATATGCATTTAAGATCTACTCTATCACTTTTGGCTCCACACATGTATTACCATTCTGATCTTCCAGAGGACCAATTTTGTCATTTGAAATCCTTTTGCTCTGAACATATCTGTAGAATCCCTCAGGATTCTCCTTCACCTTGTCTGCTAAAGCAACCTCAAGCCTTCTCGTCACCCTCCTGATTTCTTTCGTAACTTTTCTCTCATTTCTTATACTCCATGAGCATCTCATTTGTTCTTACCTGCCTGTACCTGCAATGAATCTCTTTCTTTTTCTTCAACAAGGCCCCAATATCTCTTCAAAACCAAAGTTCCCCACACCTGTTATCTTTACCTTTTATTCAGACAGGCACACACAAGCTTTGTATTCTCAAAATTTTAGTTTTGAAGGCCTCCCACTTACCAAGTTCACATTTGCCAGAAAACATCCTGTCCAAATCAAAACTTACTAGATCTTCTCCTATACCATCAAAATTGGCCTTTCTCCAATTTATAATCTTAACCTGCAGACCAGACCTATCTTTCTGTATATTTTCTTCAAAATCAATGACATTGTGATCACGAGATGCAAAGTGATCTCCTACACACACTTCTGTCACCTTTCCTATCTCATTCCCTAACAGCAGATCAAGCATCACACACTCTTTCATTGGGACTTCTAATACTGATTAAGAAAATTTCCTGAGCACATTTGACAAACTATATCCAGTATGGACCTTTGACACTATGGGAGTCCAAGTCAATATATTGAAAGTTAAAATCAACAACTGTAACAACCTTATATTTCTGGCAATACTCCGAGATCTCTCCATAAATTTGTTCCTCTAAACCCCACGGACTTTCGTATAATCTGTAATGTGCTCCATTAACGTGTTCACACTTTTCTTATTCCTCAGTTTCACAATAATGCCTCACTAGATGAGTTCTCCAGTCTGGCCTGGCTGCACACTGCCAGGATATTATCCTTGAATAGTAAAATATCCCCTCCTCCTTTAATCCCTCCCACTCTGTTGTGTTTAAAACAACGGAACCCCAGAATATTGAGCTGCCAGTCCTGCTCCTCCTGCAAACAAGTCTGCCTAATGTCTACAATACCAAATTCCCAGGTGTTGATCCATGCTGTGAACTCATCTGCCTTTCCTATGATACTTCTTACATTGAAGTATACACAGCTCAGGACATCGGTCACTCCATGCTCAACCTTCTGATTCCCGTCTGTCCCCACAACCTCTCCACTATCTGTTCTGACACTCTGGTTCCCATCCAGATGCAACTCCAGTTTAACAACTCCTCCTCAACCCCGTGCAGCACTTGCAAACCTTCCCACTCGGATATTACAACCTGGAAGTTCTACCCTTCAACTTAGCACCGAACTCCTGAACTCACTTTGCAGAACCTTTTCACTCTTCTTACATACATGGACCACGACTTCTGTCTGTTCACCCTCCCACTTAAGAATACTGAGGACTTAATCCAAAATGTCCTGGACCCAGGCACGAGGAGACAGCATAACATCTGGGAATCTCATTCTTGTCCACAGAACCTCCTTTCTCTTCACTAATGAATGAATCCCCTGTCACCACATTTCACTCCTTCTTCCCCACTTCCCTCCTGAGTTACAGAGACAGACTCCGTGCCAGAGACCTGACCGCTGTGACTTTCCTCTGCTAGGTCATCCACCCCTCTCCCCCATGGTATCCAAAGTGGTGTACCTGTTGTTGATGGAGATGGCCACGGGGTACTCTGCATAGGCTGTTTAATCTCTTTCCCTGTCCTGACTGTCACCCAATTTCTCATGTTCTCCACTTTGAGTGTAACTACTTCTCGATATGTCCTATCTATCAACCCCTCAGCCTCCCGAATGATCCAGAGTTCTTTCACTTCCAGCTCCAAATCCTTAACACAGAGTGTGAGAAGCTGTAGCTGGAAGCATTTCTCACAGGTGTAGTTGTCAGGGAGACTGGAGGTCTATCCAGGGAGACTATCCTGCCTGGCATCTCTACTGCTCCTAACTGTGCAGCCATAAAGAAGGAAAAACAGTAAATTGTGGGGGAAAAGAAAACTCTACCTGCAGCTTTGTTTTTGCTGTCTTTGACTGAAGTCTCTCCTCACTGAAGCCTTGAAGAGCTAAAGCCTCAAAATCTCCACTCTAACTCTGACCACTCCAATGACGGCCGCTCCACTAGCCACTGCCTCACTCTAATTTGTTCATGCTAATCAATCCTGAATTCTGGTTGGGCACTGCCCAAAGCACCAAACTGCCACGAGTCACTGCATTTTCTGCACAATGGGCGAACAGGAGTGAACTATGTCTTCTCAAGCGTCCAGTCTCTCTGATAGGTCGCTGCTCAAATAAATATCTAAAAGTCATTCTCCCTGTTCTGAGAGTGTCTAGGACCTGCAATATTAACTCTGTTTCACCTTCCACAGATGCTACACAAACTGCTGTGTGTTTCCAACATTATTATTTGTTATTACACACAGAGCTGATAGATTCTAAATAGTAAATATCTAAAAGCACCAGTGATCCAATCCCCACGGGAGAGCAGAGTTTCTAATTATTGATTAATATAATGTCATGAATGGATATTGAAAACCATCAAAACTGGAGGAAAAGCAAGTTCCAATGAGGGAATTCGAACTGTACAATAGGATATTGATAGATTCAATGAGTGGGTGAGAACTCAGCACATGGAGTTTAATGCAGGAAAGTGTGAGGTGGGGCCCTTGAGTAAGAGGAATCAGACTGTAATGTCAATGGAGAGGAATTGTAAATGAGTGAATTGCAGAGGGATCAAGATTTTCTTGTAAAGGAATCAAAAAGATTTGTTGCAGCAAGTAATCAGGAACAGGAGTGACATATAAACCTTAATTGTAAGGGATTTGGAGTTTAGAAATGAGGAAGTACTGTTACAGTTGTGCAGAGTGTTGGAGACCCACTTGGTACTGTGCACAGTTCTGGTGTCCTTGTTTAAACACAATTGCACTGACACTGCAGGCAGTCCAAAAGTGATCCATGTGAGTAATTCCTGGGATGAGTGGCTTTTCCCACCACAAGCAGCTGAGCAGTATTTAAAGAAGAGATGGATAAATATTTGAAAGATTGGGGAATTTGGGATTGTGTTGGACTGGGACAGAAGAGGAGATGGGGCTTGGGGCAGATCAGCTCCAATTGTATTGAATGGTGGGGCAGGTTTAAGGAGCTGAGTGACCAACTCCCCTCTTATTTTCTTGTGTTTATTATCTTCTTGCAAAAGAACAATGGATTGTGGTCCTTAACACAAGAGATTCTGCAGATGCTGGAAATCCAGAGAAACACACACAAAATACTGAAGGAACTCAGGAGGTCTGACAGCATCTATGGAAAGGAATAAAGAGTTGATGTTTCAGGCTACCCTTCATCAGGACCAGAAAGAAAGGGGAAAGAGCCAGAATAGGAACGTGGGGGGGGGGGGAGGGGGAAGAGTACAAGGTGAAAGGTGAAGCCATGTGGAGGGGGTGAAGTGAGAAGCTGGGAGGTAATAGGTGGAAAAGGCAAATGGCTGACAAATGAATCCACTCGGACAGGAGAGTGGCCCATGAGAGGAAGGGATGGAGGAGGGGCAGGGGCTTCTGATAGTGAACTCATCAAAATTTGGCCATCTCAACACCAGAAGGAGCACCCAGTGCAGAATATTGGCAGCAGGTAACAGGGAAATACTGACTGAGGAAGAGAGAGTGAGTCAGTCTATTCTTGGCCGGTGTAACAAATCAGCGGCTTGTTCACCCAGCACAGCAGGTAGAGTCAGTCGGTGCAGACCAGAAGTCAAGGTTGACAAGACTGGGCAGTGATGAGCACATCTCTTCCCTGCAGGAGATAAGGGGAACAAATTGGTTGTGGCAACAATTGGCAGCTCTCCTGCTCATTTTTCTGGTGTGTTGTTGCATGTTTGCTGATTTGAATGTATTTGTAATTGCAGGTTTTTACAGCGAGGACACTGTCACATTTGCTGCGTCAATCACAACGGTGGTGTTGCTTGTAGTGGCTTTTATTTCATTTGTGATTCTTTGGTGGAAAACATTTTGGTATGTAGGTAAGTGTCATTGTCTAAACTTGTGTTTAAACTTCAGGCATCTCTCCAAGGAAATTGCAGTTAATTTTAAAAGAAAAATCACCCCTCCCCCAGTCTGGGTCCCTGAGACATGAGGGATGAAATTACCCTGTATTTTTGCCCAGTTGTGGAGTGGTGTTTCACAGTGACACCACTGCTGGAACGATTCCAGAGTCACCTCTGACCTGGTGTCAGAGATGGTACTTGAGGGTAAAATGTCTCAACTCAATTGTGTTACACACATTATGTTGTCAAAGGTGCTGTGACTCATGATGTAGAGGTGAGGAGTGAGGGACCACTCCTCACTGCACACACGTGGCTCCTCCATGGAGAGAGTTAGAGCACCAAGTGTCTGAGAGTGCACATAACAGATGATCTTACCTGGTCCGTCAACACCATCTCTTTGGCTAAAAGAGCAGAGCAGCATCTCCATTCCCTGAGGAGATTGTGTCTAACCCCCACCCCCATCCCCCATGACAACCAGTTTTTACAGGAGCCAATCGAGAGTGTCCTGACCGGCTGCATCTCTGTCTGGTATGGGAATTGCAAGGCATCTGACCACAAACCCAACAAAGGATCACAAGTGTTGCTGAGAGGATCACTGGGGTCTCTCTCTCACCCAGTAGATATATTTATCAGGAGTGTTACATACACAGGGCATTTAGCATTGTCAGTGATCCCTCCCATCCATCCAGTAATCTATTTGATCCCCTACCATCAGGATGGAAGTACCGTAGCATTAGGACCGGAACTGTTAGGATGAGAAACAGTTTCTTCCCTCCAGGCTGTAAAACTATTGAACTTTGTGCCACCACCCAGGTCTCATCGTGTATGGAGCACCAGTAGTTTTATACTGTTTACTTTTCAGTTGTATTATATGTGCACCTTGTTATTGGTTAATTTATTTGTGGTGATATTGCTTTGTGTTATGCACGTGAGTTACATGTCCTGTGTTGTGAACATTAATCCAGAGGAAAGTGGTCTGATTTGATGGTATACATGTATACGGTTGAATGACAATAACTTGAAAGTTGCTCATTAATCCTGATGAAAGGGAGGTGAGAGAGTGGTAAAGCCCCTCCTCAGGACATGGATTTTAGCAAAGTTTTGTTAAAGTTCCTCATGGCGTACTCAAGAAACTAAATGTCCACGGGATCCAAGAAAAGATGGTGTTGGAATAAAAATTGGTTGAGAGGGAGGAAGCAAACAGTGAGGATCAATGGGAGTTTCAGTGTCTGGAGGGCCATGTGTGGTGAGTTAAGCAGGGCTCAGTAACAGGTTCCTTGTTGTTTAAGGTTCATGTCAATGATTTGAACTTGAATTGAGGAACACGATCAGGAAGTTTCCTGTTGATCACAATAGCAGCAGTTTGGTTGACAGTGAAGAAGAAAGGTCTGGGTCACAGGAAGATATCACCGGTCTCCTTGGATACACAAAAGAGGAAATGGAATTCAGTCTGGAAATGTTCACAGCAGTGCTTTTGGAGAGGGCAAACTAGGCAAAGGAACAAACAGTAAACAGAAGACTAAGGCATGAATAATTACATCTCACCTTACTCACTTTGGCACACACGTGCTTAACTTCCAAACACGTACAGGCTGGACCCTGAAACGAATTCTCCTCGCTCACACTACTAAGCCGATAAGGAACTTCTCACAACCACGCCATCCTGTGCCGATACCTTACTCGCGAAAATCTGGGAAAAGCAGCTCCCAGCATTCGATGTTTGTCTTTGCAGAACATTGTAACTCTTCTTTCGACTCCACATGTGCATAATGACGTCAGTGTTTTCTCTTAAAGACACAGGCAGCTATTTCAGTGTTACCACGGTGAATGCCCAAGTGCACTTTTAACAACAAAAAAAATTTCCAACAGTCACCTGGTTACATTCTCCCCTACATACAGGTAAGCATCCTCGGTTACTCACTCACTGCAAAGGTATTTTTAACCTCGTTAACTGCTTCTCTGAATGGAACTGAACCTCGACCGGCCAGTATCTGTGACACTGCTGCAGGACTTATGGAGGCCACATCTCGGACTGACCTTGGTTCGTGATGTGGGTTAGAGTGCTGTCCAGCATTTACTCTTTTGCTCCTGTGGGGTACTACAACAGGAGGGCCACCAACATCTGACCCTGTATCATCAGTCACAGGCGCTACAGTCTCAGTTCCAGACATTCTTACAGTTCCAGAAGATATGCTGTCAAGGCTGGAGTCAAGATTCTGTACACCCTGTTCTGACACATCTTCCACCAATATCACATCATTCTCTAAATCCTCAGAATCTGATTCATGTCCCAGGGAGTTCATAGTCTCCTTTGAGGAGCTGGGGTGGGAAGGTTCTCTCAGGGCCTGATGTCTACCCTGTTCACCCTCCTGATAGGCCCTCCCTCCAAAGGTTCCACAGTGTATGTGCTGTCTAGTACCTACACCAGCCTGTAGACAGTTGATTTCCAAGCATCTTGGATTTTATTATGGCCTAATGTCCTGTTCCTGAGGTAACCCAGTTGATTTACATCAATCTTGAGACAATGATTTTTACCCCACAGTAAGGCAATGTGTTCTGGAGCCTTCTGTTCAGAGTATTCCTTCACTCTGGCATGAGCATCACTCAGTTGTTTCTGGTGTGTGGCTAACCAGTCATATTTCCTGTCCACAGACTGTTCTCACCCCAGCAGGGCATCCACTGGCAAGTGGTGATCAACACCGAACAGTTGGTAATAAGGGGAATATCCGGTGGTGGTGTGAGGCGTCACATTATACACATACACCAACTCAGGTAGATGCTCTGGCCACCTGTGTTTCTTTTCTGGAGACAACGTACACAACAAATCACACATCGTCCTGTTGAAACGCTCACACTGAGTGTTGCCAGTAGGACGATGGGGTGTAGTACGGCTTTTCTTTACCCCATACAGTTTTCAGAGCTCAGCTATGACCTCACTTTCGAAGTCACGGTCCTGGTCAGAATGCAACCTCTCAGGAACACCGTACTTCATAAACCATTTGCTCGAGAGCACCTTTGCTGTGGTATCCGCCTTTTGATCCTGAGTTGGGAATGCTTGGGTGAATTTTGTAAAAAGGTCTGTGACTACTCAGACATTCTCACGCCCATCAGCTGTCGGTTCAAACACAGTGAAATCTACAGCAACAACTTTGAGTGGCTGAGAAGCAAGGAATGATTTCATGGAGGGGACGGATCTTAAGGTGAGGCATCTCAGCTAACACACAATGCGGACAAGTTTTGATCCACCATGCCACATCCTCGTGCATGTCCACCCAAAAACATCTGCTTCTCAACAAGTGTGGAGTAGGCTCTATGCCTTGATGCCCCATAGAGTCATGTACATACCCAAACACTTTACCCCTCAAGCTGGTAGGTAGCAGAAGCTGATCACACTCCCCATGCTTCTCATCCTCAACTACACGATACAGTAACCCCTTACGCTCCCTGATCAATACGTGGGAGCGGGAACTCTTATCAATATGCAAGAGTGGGAACGCATAATTTTTGGTCTTAAAATTCTGTTTCCAATAATCTACACAGTCTTATGCTGCTATCAGTCTCCACTATGAAAGGGTGTGTGAAATCGGCAGAGCTGAGGATGGGTGAAATGGCTAGTTTTTCTTTGAGCAAGTCAAAGGCAGTTTGACATTCTTCTGTCCAAGACTGTTTTAACAGCTGGTTTGTTTTACTCGGACTCCCTGCATTAAAACACAAATTCACTACATCATACAGTGGACCTGCAATCTTTGAGATTCCCTGAATGAGCCGTCGATAAGAACTGCAAACGCTGATAAATAACCTTAAGTCTTTGACTGTAGATGGTACTGGCCATTGCGGAACAGTCGAGACCTTCTCGAGATCTGTGCCTATCCCCTTGGTTGATACCTGGTGTCATAAGAGCTTAATCTCTGACTGCAGAAAATGACATTTTTCCAAATTCACCTTCAGACCAGTTTCCTTGAGGTGCTGAAGCACAGTGTCAAGCCTCCAAGTGTCCCTGGAAAGTCTGTGAATGCATCAGAATATCATCCAGGTATACAAGCATAACTTGGAAGACTCGGTGATTCATGGTTGCCTGCACGAGTCTTTGAAAAGTCACCGGCCCATTGCAGACCCAAATGGCATGTGAAGATATTCATATAGAGCAAACAGGGTCGAAAAGCAGTCTGATGCCTATCACACTCCTCTACCACTACTTGGTGGTAACCACTCGTGAGGCCTATTGTTGAGAAAAATTGTGCTCCCTGCAGGGCAGCAAGACTCCCATCAATATGCAGGACTAGGAACGTGTCCTATTTGGTCTTGAAATTCAGTGTCCTATAATCTACACACGGTCTCATGCTACCATCAACCTTCTGTACCAACACTACAGGTGAGGCATACACACTATTGCTCTCCTGAATCACAACCTTCTTTGAGCTGTGTGCTTTCACTTCACTGTACTGATTGGGCAGAATGTGACGGTGTGGATGTGAAATAGGCTGGTCAAGAATTAACTGAATTTCATGCTTGACCTTGTCATTGTACCCAAGATCTTCATCTTTAACTGCAAAGATATCCAGGTACTTAGCCAGTAATGCTCTTAGCTGAGCTTGTTGTTCTTCACTACCCCAATGTCGAGCTTGTCTAGAATTGACTTTAACTTGTGGTTACTACCCTCCTCCTTCACACCAACAGCCACTTGTTCAATGCCAGCTGAGATCCACTGAAATCTTACAGCACATTGCTGATCACTATCTACATACTCTAACTTTGACAGTATACCCAGTCGGGTCTTTGTGAGAGCCATACGTCCTCTTGAGAGAGGTTTAAAACCTGTACTGGTACTGTACGACTACGAGAGTCAACGAGCATGGGAATAACTACTAGACCACCCAGTAGAGGGGTGTTAAGTGGCTCACGTAACATCTTATGGTCACACCCAGCATCTCCAGTAGCCTTCCTAGCCACAATGGTAACTACAGATTCAGCAGGTATGTGCTCAGTATCTTTTCCCGATACTCGGACGACGGCTTTCTTTTCAGTAGTTCACATCTGCACTTTCTGGAAATCATCTCTCCAGCCAGAATCCAACTTTCCTTCCAGAGTTGTGCCAAATCCTGTGTAGACAAGTTGACAAGTAGATAAGTTGTCTACTTTGGCTTATAATGTTCATGCCTACAATGCATGGGATGGGTTGTTCAGTTTAACAGGATCCCTGATTACTAGAAAGCCACAATTAGATATTTTCATACCCATCGCTTGAACCTCCAGCTCTAGATGCCCAAGGTAAGGAATATCAAGACTGTCAGTGGCTGTTAACCTAAGCCAGCCGGCAGTGGACAACATTTCCTCATCCTCTCCATTCAAGTGTTCTCGAAAGAACTGCTCAGTCACGGTGCTCACCTGACTACCTGTGTCCAACAGACAACGGACAGTGACACCTGATATCTTAAGCTCAACGACAATACATGGTCCTATGGAACATTGCAGCAACTGGTCTCGGGATGGCTGTACATTATCTATGAGGTTGCCCCGAATTGCCCAACTCACAACAACCTGAGGGCTGGAAGATGCTGGCTGTACATCCCTCATACTTCAGTTTTGTGGGCAATTCTTGACCACATCGCCCCCACTTGATACTTGAAACATATTGGTTGCCCATCCTCTGTGAATCTAGGCTGCAACTTGGGTTGACTACTAATTGCATATGCAACACCTCTCTGTACAGTAAGATCTTTCACTGCTTGAGTCAACTCACTAGTGGCTTTTCCCTGCTCTGTGACTACTTTAAGGACATCGTCTAGAGTGACAAATTGGATTCCTGAGTTTTTGGAGGTGAGCACTGTGCCTGGCTACTGACACACTTTGACTTTACAGTCTCTGCATTTCCTGACGACTCTTAAAAACCACAGATGAGCCTCCTCTCGCACTCCTAACTTCGAGGACCCAGGGTTATTCCGCACAAGTCAGTAAAGCTCCCTTCCAGGGGAAGGATCTCTGATCCCATCTAGAAATTGATCTCCGAGCACCACCCTTTCATTGGCCAGAGCATCAGGGGAACAGTTCAGTTGAAAGTTAAGAGCTTAGGCTAGGGCATGTGAAAACTCTCTGTGTCTTCACCCTCACACTGTTTGTGACTATAGAAGCTATGCAACAGCTGGGGTGCACTATGCTTGTCTCTGAAAGCCTCCCTGAGACAGGTGAACAAGTCATCAGCCTGGTCATCACTGCACATCAGTGCTTCTTCTAGAGCTGCACCCCTGAGCAGTGACATAACAAAATCATACTGATCCCGGTCAGTCTAATTTCCAGCATGAAGTACATGATCGATTTCTTCAATAAAGTCATCAACAGACCTCCCATCTTTCTCAGCATCCCCGTAAATGGAGCGATGTGTCTTTCCCTTGGAACATGTACATAGGACCTTTTGCTTAATTTATCAACAGTTGCCATGGTTTCCACACGTCGACCACGCATCTCTCTAATTTGTTTATTGAATTCAGGTTCAGTTTGCTCATCCTCTGAATGTAACGTTATGAAAACTCAAGTCCTTAAAGGGTCTCTAAAATGAGCCTGGAATAGGGGTTGCTGACATTTTCTGCAGAAAACACGATGACTTCATGGCCGCAGTTGCTCTGGATCACCGTCACAGTTCTACATCCTAGCTTCAGTCCCTGATGTCCCAACCCGGCATCAAGACTCTACCATGGTCTCCACGCGACACCGTCTCATGGGAACGACTGTCCTGTCCTTCACCACTACCCTATTATGTATTGTGTATTGTACTGCATACAAAAATCAAAAACCCTCTAAACTGGCTTGGAATTACCCCACTGCTTCTACCAAATTTTGTAGCCTGGGAAGAATACACACTCAGAACAACAAATGATAGATAATAAGCGTTTATCTGCTTCATCCCAACGAATGATTGCATTTGTTACATTAATGGCTAGAAGATCTATTTTACTGAATTGGAAAGAAATTAACCCTCCAACTGTATTTCAGTGGTTTTCTCAAACTATTTCCTGTTTGAGTTTAGAAAAAATTAGAAGTGTGGTTTTTGATTCTTCAGTTAAATTTGAGGAAACTTGGAGACCATTTATTCAACATTTTCATATGAATTAAATGGTCTGATCCTGAACCTTATTGTTACTATCCTGAATTGTGTGGATGGAGGTTCAGAGTCATCGGCACTACTGTATGTATTTAACATTATGCAATTGCCCATGTTGGTTAGTTTTTTTTTATTAGTTTTTTTTTAATTCTCTTAGTTTTTTGGGTTTTTTTTTTTTTTCCTTTTTCTCTTTTTCTTAATTCCTTTACATTAATACTATGAGTTTGGGAGACTTTATATATTGATTAATACATATCTGATTGTTTAATTAATCTATTAATTGTGTACTCTCAAATGTTTTGTACTCATATTTTACTTATGATTTTCTTAAAATTAATAAAAAGATTTGAAAAGAAAGAACAACAAATACTTCTTCAAGTCTTTAATTCCTTTATCTGTTTGAGATATTTTAATGCAGAAAGGAACTACCAAAAGCTGAACTTCGGTCCACACACTTGTGTATCAACTAGTTACGTATGCAGTATGAAAATAAATTAAACAAGATATACAAAACCAATATGGTAGTGGCAATTCAAAAAAAAAAGGAATACAAATAACATTAGAATACCACCAACCTGTACGTTGTACAGAACATCAAAAATCTGAATAAATTCATCTCATCTTAACTCAGATCTATATTCACTTTGGCACACAAGTGCTTAACTTCCATACATGTACAGGCTAGAACAGCCTTTCTCAAAGTTTTTGCTCTGGAGGGACCCTTGAATTAATTTTCAGGTCTCAGTGATCTCCTGATAAAAATTATTGTATCTACAGCTCATGGTACATTAGCATCATCAGTAAGTTGTAGATATAATAATGCAAATCTAATTGTCAAAGTTGCTTTGAGTAGAGAATGAATTTTTAGCCAACCTGTCTTTGTCTTGAAAAAACAGGCAATTAAGTTTAGCTAACCATTCATGAAATTAAACTCTTCCTTTCCATTTCATAACTTTTAAAAATTCATAAGGCAAACATAACAAATTTCTATTAAATAACTGACTTAGTTAGTAAACTGACTTAAGGCTCGATAAATTTAATTGAAACAAAGGTTGTAAATTGTTTTTAATTAATACTATTTACAACATGAAAATTTATTGACTACGTTGAAGAGTAAAGTTACTAAAAACTGTAAGCCAATGCAATATGTATAAAAATATAGCCTGACATAATTTCATACAAAACTTCGAAAAAACATTTTCTTACTAAGTGACATGATCAGACTCAAATATAGGCCTAGCATATGAAACCTGTGCTTGTTTTTTGCTGCAGAAATACTCAATTCTGGGTCAAACTTGAGATAAGCACACACAGATTTCACCTTCAACTGAAATGAAACAATCTCTATTCTTGATCGTGTTGCTTGTTAAACAAAAAAAAGCTTGCTCACACATGTGAAAAGTTCAAAACTGCAGCAAAATGTTCCTTGCTTTCCTATGAATGGCAGGATAATCTTCTTTCACAGAAATCCAGAACTTGTCCAGGGGCAGGTCAGTAAATCCCATCTTGAGTGCACGATCAGACGGCATCTCACAAAGTTCCTCCTCTTCTCTCAAAGTCAAGTTCTCAGGCTGAGCAGAAGATTCAGAGAAAGGATCCCTCACCCAGTCATACACTTGTGTTGAAAGGGAGGAAAAATACTGTTCAGTTTTGTTCTGCAGTTATTCCAGGGGGTTTTCAATAAGACTCGAGACTTTCTGATCCTTCCTCACTCTCAAGCCCAAGCAGCATTGGAAACATTTCAAGATTTCCTTTTGCAACATGATTTTTCCAAAGATTAAGTTCCTTTTAAATCCAAGATTTTTGTCAGTTTAAGTCAAAACGTTTTCTCCAGCACCTTGCAGAGACTTGTTCAACTGGTTCATATGATGAAAAGTGTCTGCTAAGTAGGCTAGTTTCTGTAGACATTCTTCATCGTCAAAGCACTCAGCAAAACCTGGCCTACTATTTTCTTGCAAGTACTCCTGCAATTCACCTTCCAGCTCAAACATCCTGTTGAGAACTCTTCCTCTGCTCAGCCCCCGGATTTCTGTATGTGGAGGAAATCGGTGTGCTCCTTGTCCAGATTTTCACACTTTTTTAAACATTCTTAAGTGAACTGGTCTTTGTTTAAGAAAGTCAACCATTTTTGAACCAACATCCAGAACTTTTTCATTTCATCTCCAAGAGTTTTTGACATCATCGCCTCTCTGTGAAGAAAGCAGTGTGTTGTGACACCATCAGGATTTTCTTTTTCACAAGAGAAATGAAACCTCTCATGGAGCCATCGAGGGGCACCATCAGTACAGATGCCAACACGGTTCCTCCAAGACAGACCTTTTGTTTCCAGATATGAAGAAAAAATATTAAATATATCTTGGCCTTTGCTTGTTTCAGGCAGCTCTTTGCAACTGAAAAAGGTTTCTTGAATTTCACAATTACCTGCAAATTTTACAAATGCTACAACATGACATTTATTGGTCAAATCTGTTGACTCATCACCCTGGATAGAGAAGCTGTTGTGTTGGGGTTAACCATCAGTCTGAAGGAAACAATGATCCTCCATCAGAAGCTCCCTCATGGAGTTTAAAACCCATCTCAGATCATCATTGACGACCATCCTCTCACCACGTTTGAGCAGTTCACCTACCTGAGCAGTGTCAGATCCAATGATGCTACGGTAGTAAGGGACATTGACAATCGACTTGCCAGAGGTAGCAGTGCCTTCAGATGCCTCCAGAAACATGTGGAAGAACACCAGCTGAGTCTGTCCACAAAAATCCAGGTGTACAGGGCTGCCATCATCACAACACTGCTATACGGCTCCGAAGCCTGGGTCTTGTACCGCAAGCAAATCCAGTTGCTCAAGTACTTCCATCAGTGCTGCCTCTGCTCCATCGTGGTTATCAGCTGACCAGATCGTGTCTCCAACAATGAGGTCCTGGAGAAGCTCAACGTCCAAGCATTGAAGCCACTTTGCTGCTCAGGCAGCTCTGCTGGCCAGGACACGTCTCACATGGACAACTCCAGGTTACCGAAAGCTGTACTCTACAGAGAACTCTCTCAGGGAAAGAGAGATCACCGTGTCCTGCACAAGAGGCACAAAGACTAACTTAAGCAGCAGCTCTCTCAGACAAATATTGAGATGAATGAGTGGCAGTCGCTGGCTTGTGACAGAGACCGCTGGAGAACACTGATCCACGGTGTAGACAGGAATTTTCAGGAATCCAGAAGAGCGATTGCTGAAGAGAAGAGGAGACGCAGGAAGGACACAGTAAGTTGTTTGTCATAGACTGGGCTCAATGGAATAGGACAACTTGGATCACCAGTCCATGTAAAACCCATTGATAAATAGCTTTCATTGTAGAGATGGACTATTTGTGCCCGTTGTTGCCCTAATGCAGTGAAATGACTCAAAATATTGTAATTCAAAAATCACCACATGACTGGAACATCAGACATGTCTGTAAACCACAGGGGTTAGTACAATATAAATATGGGTGAGGCCATTCAACGTTGGAACAATTTGATTCATACTGGGAAAAATGGTTTAACTACATACCGGTAATGCTCATAGGCCTGGTTTTATTCTCACAAATCAATGAATCTGTTGTAAAAAAAAACGATCACTCCCTACTTGTACATAGTTCTTTCCTTTTGCTTGTATTTTTCTTTCCACTCTTTTCTATAAGTGTATACCCCAGATAAATACTTTGTGGAGATTTTGTGATATATATGATTATATGATATATATGTACAATGTCTGAAATACATCTTATGGAAATGTTTGTTTGATGAACTTCAATAAAAAAATTAATTACAAAAAAGAAAACAAACTTCATGCTCCTCATCAGCCTACTGTCCACCCCTCCATACAGGATTTATTACCTTTTATCAGCCTACCATCTTCTACTCCGGGAAGTACAGTTCTCAACATCTGTCAATGGCCAAATAAACACGGCCCTACTCTGCACTGCCATACTGGGCGGAGAGATCTCTAATGAGATTGCTAACGTGTCTGCTCGGTCACTGCCAACCACTGTGAGTGCTAACATCACACGTTGCACGGAGTTCAAATAGACAAAGTTTATTCTTTCAATCACAAACTCTCACGGAACCCCGGTTGAGAAAGATTGGTGGTGGGGCTGCTAGTGTTGAGGAAAAAGGAAGGCTGCAGAAGGATTTAGACAGATGAGGAGAATGGGCAAGAGAGTGGCAAATGAAATACAATGTTGGAAAATGCATGGTCATGCACTTTGGTAATAGAAATAAATGTGAAGACTGTTTTCCAAACAGGGAAGAAATCCAAAAATCTGAGATGAGGGCACTTGGGAACCCTTGTGCAGAACACCCTAAAGTTTATCTTGCAGGTTGAGACAGTAGTGAGGAAGACAAGTGCAATGTTAACACTCATTTCAGGAGGTCTAAAATATAAGAGAAGGGATTTGTTGATGAGGCTTTATGAGGCACTGGTGAGGCCTCACCTTGAGTATTGTGAACAGTTTTGGGCACCTCATCTAAGAGAGGATGTGCTGCCATTTGAGAGGGTTCAGAGGAGGTTCACAAGGATGATTCCAGAAATGAAAGGGTTATCATATGAGGAACGTTTGATGCCTCTGTGCCTGTACTCACTAGAATTTAGAAGGATTTTGAATTTTGAAAGGCCTAGACAGAGTAGATATGGAAAGGATGTTTCCCATGTTGGGGAAGTGTAGAACAAGAGGGTACAACCCCAGGATAGAGGGGCATCCATTTGAAACAGAGATGCAGAGAAATTTCTTTGATCAGAAAATGGTAAATGTGTGGAATTTGTTAACACAGGCAGCTGTGGAGGCCAGGTCATTGGTTGTATTAGAGGCAGAAATTGATTGGCCAAGGCATTAAAGGTTTCAGGCATACTGCCAGGGAGTGGGACTGAGGAGGGGTAAAAATGAATTAGCCCATGATTGAATGGCAGAGCAGACTCGATGGGCCAAATAGCCTAATTCTTCTCCTATGTCTTATAGTCTTGTAGCCTTCTAAACAATAATTACTGAACTCATCAGTCTGAATGAATTAAAAATCTGGGTGAAGGAAAAGTGTCCCTTGGATCTTATGGTGGACAATCCCTCAGACATGTATCACTGGTTACCGATGGACTTCCTGGACAACCACTATCCTTATCCATGTTAAATGTCCCAGCATTTGGACAGTTTAGTCTGCACTCACATTGAGTTCAGTTTTTTCTTGGACCAGAACACTGTTTGAAGCCTTGAGCATCTGGGTGTGGTGATGGTTCAGTCCTCAACAACAGAACAGGCTTCACAGTGGAACTTCAGTGCTGTAGCTGGGGCTGGGTATTGTCACCACAGGCAGAACCACATCAACTGAAACCTTCACCATCTCTAGAATAATGCAAAGCTGATTTCCAGTGGATTGTTACCTCATCTGCTGTATATGTACACAGGGAGACTGCAGTGTATCTGACAATTCTGCATGTGCAGACACTCGATAAGGGATTACAGAAGTTATCAAATATGTGTTTGTTTGTGTTTTTCTGTTGTTTCCTGGATTCTCTGCTTGCTGCCAGTGTGAGAGAGATCCCTGGACTTTCTTCAGTCCGGTGTTCTGATTTCTGCTCCATTTCTGAACTGGTTGGGTTTCTGTGTTTAAGAAGCCTGACTGACTCAGGGTTCATTTTCATTACCAAGAACACTTTGTAAATTGATGCTTATGTGAAATAATTTGTGTAGATCTGTTACTATGGCTTTCAAACTAATTAATTTTCATTTATCCGAAGACTTTGAAAGATTTCGAAGATGGATGTCGGTCTATAATGTTGGTTTTCTCATTGTCATCGTCATTGCGACAATTTCCTGGATGGCGTTTAAAGGTATGTGCTGAAATATTATTCTGTATTTTCATGTAAATGATGAACTCGGTTCTCTGGAGTTTGGTTGGAATGAAGTGAGTATCTCAGTCAGGATGTTGTGATCTGCTTTACCAGGACCACCAGCACCTGAAGTCCTCAGTCCCACAGCTGAAGTCCTTTCCCACAGGGGGATCTGCTGGAGGTTTAGACTTTAATGGCATTTCACTGATGCTCATGGAACTGAAGGCAAAATGTTGACTTGAGCAGACAGTTGCCTCAATGGGACAAGGCAGAATGTGGGGATAATTTGCAGGAGATTACGTGACCCATGTTGGGAGAATGCGACTTATGGTGTCCTGCAAGGATTTGTGTTTGGATTACAACTTTTCTCAGATTGACAGAGGGATGACAGGTTGCATGATGACATTTCCCAATGAAGCAAGGAGAAGTGGGGAGCAGCTTTGTGGTCAACAGGGATTAATAGATGGGAATGAGCAAAACCAGGGATAAATGCCACTCTGCAGCCAGACAAATCAGGATTCAGGACAAGTCCTTAATAGGTCTTGGAGACAGAGAGGAATTTTGTGTCCCAAATCACAAGAAGGAGAAATTGGTCTTTAAGGATTCTGGTGTACATTTACTGAGCAGAATCTGCAGAAACTAGGGCTGTGCTGAATGGATCTGAGACAGTTAAAGGGTGAAATAGTTAAGTTTCACAAGAAGTCAAATTTTACAAGAAAAATAACTTTGACTAGCATCAGAATCTAGATATCAGAAGTTTGGAGAGGAGGGGACATCAATCTGGTTCATTTCTCGAGGATAAAAGGCAGCAGCAGGTGACGGTTTAGTGACCAGTCATCAGTCAGTGTTTGGGATTGTTTAGTAAGAGCAAGTTAACGGAAGGCAGGGAGAAGCACAGTGTCTATCGTCTCAGTGGACATCGTCAGAGTGGTGACATTGAGACTTTAGCTCTTCAAAGGGAGGCTGCACTCAGAGAAGACAATTAAAAGACAATCTTAAGTTTTTTTCCCTTCTCTTCTTTATATTTGCCCAGTTAGAACAGCAGAGATGCCGGGCAGGATAGTGAAATGCTCCCCTTGTGTGATGTGGGAAGGCAGGGAGACCTCCAGTGTCTCTGACGACTACAACTGGGAGAAATGCATCCAGCGACAGATTCTAAAAAATGATTTAAGGGATTGGAGCTACAACGATGAATTCAAGATCTTTTTTGATGCTGAAGGGGTAATAGATAGGACATATTGAGTGGTAATTACACCCAAGGTGCAGGACACAGGAAACTAGGTGACCATCAGGAAGGAGAAAGAGGTTAAGGAACCAGTGTAGAGTACCCCTGTGGCCATCCTCTTCAACAACAGGAATATCACTTTGGTGAGACCAATACAGAAGGGAGTGTTTGTCCCTGAACTGGAGAGGGGAGGTTTGTTAATGCTTCATGGTGGGATTTAAACTGGAGTTGCAGGGAGATGGGAACCAGAGTGTCAGAACAGTCAGTGGAGAGGTTGTGGAGGCAGATGTTGGTAAGACCGCAGGTGAAGATCAAAAGATTGTGTACGGTGCAACTTGTGTCCTGAGTTACATATATTTCAATGCAAGAAGTATTGTAGGAAAGGCAGGTAACAGTGATGACTAGTAGTGTTCCACAGCGGTCAGTGTTAGGACTGATTCTTTTTACATTATATGTCAATAATTTAGATACATACCGATTCTTTTTACGTTATATGTCAATAATTTGGCTCGGTAACCTGGCCCCCATACCCACTTCGCAGCAAGGGCAGAACCCGACCTGAGTACCCAAAGACCTGCTAAACTTTAAGTTCATTTTCGTACGACGGGGCGGACATCGGGCACTGCTACAGCGGCCCTACAAGGGGCCGTTTACGGTGTTCAGAAACAATGGGTCCACATTCGTGCTGGACATTGGGGGGAGAGAGGAGGTTTTCACGGTGGACTGACTCAAACCGGCTCATGTGGACGTGGCACAGCCGGTCGAGATTCAGGCACCGTGGTGCAGAGGCAGACCTCCCAAACAGAGTCCGACCCAGACTGTGGACATTGGGGGGTGTATCGCTGGTTCTGGGGGGGGGGGGGGGTTATGTGGTGACCCACTTCCCAGCACACTCGAACCGGCTCACAAATCAGCGCGCGCCGGCATTGAGGCCGGTCCCAAAAAGGACGCCAAGCCTGCTTCACCAGCAAGGGGAAAAGCCCGCGCGTGGGACGGGACTGTGAATACGCGCCCCCTACAGCATTCCCGCCCGGGGAGGGCGGGATCAGGAAGGCTTTAAAGCGAGGCCGCGAAGTTTGAATAAATCTTTTTTTGCAACTGCAGCTCATCAACTCCCTGTCATTATTTCAGTGCTGCATGTAACACACCGCTACAAAATGTCAATAATTTGGATGATGGAAAATATTTGTAGACGATATGATGATAGATGGATTGGCGGGTCATTTTGAGGAAGTAGAGAGGCTACAGAAGGTCTTAGTGAGATTGTTTGATTCCAAGATGGTGGCGCGACGCAGCTTACAGCGGCCACTCTGGAGCTGATGTCTGTTATTTGTTAAGCGGGGTGCCATGCGCAATCCTAATCTGATGAAAAACAGATGTGGGAGCACGGAGGAACATCTGGAAATCTCCAGGAAGACCTTCTTCGTTGTTGCTGCTGCTGTGAGGTCCGGGTCTCTGCTGAGAAGAACAGGCCCCCAGTCCTCGGGGTCGCGTTACCGGTGGCCGTTGGTGGGGGCAGCAATGCGCTCGGCAGATGGTGGTGCTCGGAGAGGCTGTGCTGGAGGGGATGGTCGGAGGCTCGGAGGTTCGACGGACTTGGAATCCGCTGCGGTCGGGGCGCTTTCACTGTGTGCTGCGTCTGCAAGGCTGGGTTCAATGGAGCTTTCATTGTATGCTGCGTCTGCAAGGCTGAGTCTGGAGGCGCCTTGGAAGTCCATCGCGGGGGTATTCCCTTCTGCCGCTGGCGTGGATGACGAGTCTATCGGAACCCTGAGGACTTGTGGAAAATGTCTGGAGGTTTCTTTCGAACTTACAGTCTTTTAACATCTTTGGACTTTTTTTTACTGTGCCCATGGTCTTTTTTTTTTATCAATTATGGTATTGTCCACACTGTTGTAACTATATGTTAACTATAACTATATGTAACTATGTGGTTTTGTGTAGGCCTTGTAGCTTTGGTTTTTGGTTTGTTGGGTGGTAGAGTTGGTCTCTTGACTTGGTGTGTCTGGGTAGTCTTGTTTTGTCTGGTGCATTTGGAGCTCCTTTCCAGGGAACATGATAAGATGTAAGTGTGATATTAATACGCAGCAGCTTCTCTGGACTCTGGATTGGGAATTGCCAAACATTATGTGAATTTTTTTGGTGTAGTCTGTTTTGTTATGTGCTTTTGTGATATCATTCTGGAGGAACGTTGTCTCATTTTTTAACTGCATTGCATTTATGGTTTCTAAGTGACAATAAACTGAAATTCAATTCAATTTATTAAGAGAATGGGCAAAGAAATGACAGATGGAATACAGTGTTGGTAAGTGCATTGTCTTGCACTTTGCTGGAAGAAGTGAAAGGGTTGACTATTTTCTAAATGGAGAGAAAATACAAAACAATGAGGTGCAATGGGGCTTGAGAGTCCTTGTGCAGGATTCCCTAAAGGTTAATTTGCAGGTTGAGTCTGTGGTGAGGAAGGCAAATGCAATGTTAGCATTTATTTCAGGAGGGCTAGAATAGGAAAACAAGGATGTAATGTTGAAACTTTGTGAAGCACTGATGAGTACTGTGAGCAGGTTTGGCCCGTTATCTTAGAAAGGATGTGCTGAAACTGGAGAGGATTCAAAGGAGATTCACAAAAATGATTCCAGGATTGAATGGCTTGTCATATGAAGAATGTTTGATAGCTCCAGGCCTGGATTCATTAGAATTCAGAAGAATGAGGGGTGACCTCATTGAAACCTACTGAATGGTGAAAGGCCTTAATATAGTGGATATGGAACATATATATAAGCGGAACTTTATACTCTTTTAACATCCTTGGACTATTTTTACTGCGCCCGTGGTCTGTTTTTTTTATCAATTATGCTATTATTTACACTGTTGTAACGATATGTTGTAAGTATGTGGTTTTGTGCAGGTCTCGTAGCTTTAGTTTTTGGAATTTTGTTGGATGCTAGACTTGGTCTCCAGTCTTGTTTTGTCTGGTGGATTTGGAGCTCCTTTCCAGAGAACGCGCTAAGATAGTATCACAATATTAATACACAGCAGCCTCTTCAGACTCTGGATTGGGGATTGTCAAACGTTATGTGGATTTTCTGGTGTAGTCTGTTTTGTCATATGCTTTTGTGATATCATTCTGGAGGAACATTGTCTCATTCTTTAACTGCATTGCATTTGTGGTTTCTAAATGACAATAAACTGAAACTGAACTGAAATGAACTGAACAGATGGAGAGGATCTTTCCTATGGTGGGAGAGTTGAAGTCCAGAGGACAGAGCCTGAGATTAGAGGGGTATCCTTTTAGAATAGAGATGAGGAAGAATTTCTTCAGAGAGTGGTGAATCTGTGGAATTCTTTGCCACATGCAGCTGTTAAAGCCAAGTCTTTATGTACGGCATATTTAAGGAAGAGGATGATAAATTCTTGATTGGTCAGGGCATGAAGGGAAACAGGGAGAAGGCAGAGATTGGGGCTGAGAGGAAAATTGGATCAGCCATGATGAAATGGCAGAGCAGACTTGATGGGCCAAATGCCTAATTCTGCTCCAATATCTTATGGTCTTAATAAAAGGTCATGGGGAGATAGAGAGTCCTGTTACTGCTTGAGGGCATCTGGGACTAGGAAACTTGGGGCAGGGAATGTAATTGCCGAACATTGGTTTGTTCCAACGTTTTCCATCTGGGAATCCCTTTTCCTGTGGTGAAAAAGGAGTAGCACACACAGTACAAATGTAACCGGGCACTGTGGGTGCCTGTCACCCTCATGCCCTATCATTTCCATATCAGGGACGCATGATGTCATTCCCTGTACAGCACTGCCCACTAGTGGAACTGCAGGGTAACTGCATCATGTGTTTTTTTTTTGGCCACCCACCTAAGAATTGGTTTCTCTATAGCAATTCTGAACTTCAACACCTGCAGCTATTAATTACACCCTGACAATAACCATATGTTGTTGCCGTGGTGCATATTAGAAACAAAGAAACATAGGAAACCTACAGCACTATACAGGACCTTCGGCCCACAAAGTTGTGCCGAACACATCCCTACCTTAGAAATGACTAGGCTTACACATAGCCCTCTACTTTACTAAGCTTCATGTACCAATCTAAAAGCCTCTTAATAGACCCTATCGTATCCACCTCTACTACCGTTGCCGTCAGCCCATTCCACACACCCACTACTCTCTGAGTAAAAAACTTACCCCTGACATCTCCCCTGTACCTACTCCCCAGCACCTTAAACCTGTGTTCACTTCTGGCAACCATTTTATCCCTGGGAAAAAGTCTCTGACTATCCACACAATCAATCACTTTCATCATCTTATACACCTCTATCAGGTCACCTCTCATCCTCCATCGCTCCAAGGAGAAAAGGCTGAGTTCACACAACCTATTCTCATAAGGCATGCTCCACAATCCAGGCAACATCCTTGTAAATCTCCTCTGCACCATTTCTATGGCTTCCACATCCTTCCTCTAGTGAGGCGATCAGAACTGAGTACAGTAATCCAAGTGGGGTCTGACCAGGGTCCTATATAGCTGTAATATTACCTGTCGGCTCCTAAATTCAATTCCACATTTGATAAAGGCCAATACACCATATACCTTCTTAACCACAGAGTCAACCTGTGCAGCTGGTTTGAGCATCCTACGGACTCGGACCCCAAGATCCCTCTGATCCTCCACACTGCCAAGAGTCTTACCATAAATGCTATATTCTACCATAATATTTGACCTACCAAAATCAACCACTTCACACTTATCTGGGTTTATCTCAATCTGCCACTTCTCAGCCCAGTTTTGCATCCTATGAATGTCCTGCTGTAACCTCTGACAGCCCTCCACACTATCCACAACACCTCCAACCTTTGTGTCACCAGCAAACTTACTAACCCATCCCTCCACTTCCTCATCCAGGTCATTTATAAAAATCATGAAAATTAAGGGTCCCAGAACAGATCCCTGAGGCACTCCACTGGTGACCGACCTCCATGCAGAATATGACCCGTCTACAACCACTCTTTGCCTTCTGTGGGCAAGCCAGTTCTGGATCCAGAAAACAATGTCCTCTTGGATTCCATGCCTCCTTATTTTCTCAACAAGCCTTGCATGGGGTACCTTATCAAATGCCTTGCTGAAATGCATATACACTACATCTACTGCTCTACCCCCATCAATATGTTTAGTCACATCCTCAAAAAATTCAATCAGGCTCGTAAGGCATAACCTGCCCTTTACAAATCCATGCTGACTACTCCTCATTATATTATACCTCTCCAAATGTTCATAAATCCTGCCTCTCAGGATTTTCTCCATCAACTTACCAACCACTGAGGTAAGACTCACTGGTCTATAATTTCCTGGGCTATCTCAACTCCCTTTCTTGAATAAAGGAACAACATCCACGACCTTCCAATCCTCCGGAACCTCTCCCATTGATGATGCAAAGATCATCACCAGAGGCTCAGCAGTCTCCTCCCTCGCCTCCCACAGTAGTCTGGGGTACATCTCATCCAGTCCCGGCGACTTATCCAACTTGATGCTTTCCAAAAGCTCTAGCACATCCTCTTTCTTAATATCTACATGCTCAAGCTTTTCAGTCTGCTGCAAGTCATCACTACAATCACTAAGATCCTTTTCCATAGTGAATACTGAAGTAAAGTACAGTATTCATTAAGTTCTTCTGCTGTTTCCTCCAGTTCCATGCACATTTTCCCACTGTCACCTTTAATAGGTCCTATTCTTCCTCATCTTATCCTCTTGCACTTCACCTACTTGTAGAATGCCTTGGGGTTTTCCTTAATTCTGCCCGCCAAGGCCTTCTCATGGCCGGTTCTGGGTCTCCTAATTTCCTTCTTAAGCTCCTTCCTGGTAACCTTATAATCTTCTAGATCTCTAACATTACCAAGCTTTCTGAACCTTTTGTAAGCTTTTCTTCTTGACTAGATTTATTACAGCCTTTGTACCCCATGGTTCTTGTACCCTACCATAACTTCCCTGTCTCATTGGAACGAACCTATACAGAGTGCTACACAAATATCCCCTGAATATTTGCCGCATTTCTTCCATACTTTTCCCTGAGAACATCTATTTCCAATTTAAGCCTCCAATTTCCTGTCTGATAGCCTCATAACTCCCCTTACTCCAATTAAACACTTTTCTAACTTATCTGTTCCTATCTCTCACCAATACAATTGTAAAGGAGATAGAATTACGATCACTATCTCCAAAATGCTCTCCCACTGAGAGATCTGACACCTGACCAGGTTCATTTCCCAATACCAAATCAAGTACAGCCTCTCCTCTTGTAGGCTTATCTACATATTGTGTCAAGAAACCTTCGTGAACACACCTAACAAACTCCACCCCATCTAAACACCCCCCCCCCCACTCTAGGGAGATGCCAATCGATATTTGGGAGCTTAAAATCTCCCATCACGACAACTCTGTTATTGTTACACCTTTCCAGGATGTGTTTCCCTATCTGTTCTTCAATATCCCCGTTACTATTGGGTGGCTTATAAAAAACACCCAGTAAAGTTATTGACCCCTTCCTGTTCCTAACCTCCACTCACAGAGACTCCATAGAAACACCCTCCATGACTTCCTCCTTTTCTGCAGTCGTGAGACTATCTCTGATCAACAATGCCAGCCCGCACCTCTTTTGCCTCTCTCCCTGTCCTTTTGGAAACATCTAAAACCCGGCACTTGAAGTAATCAGTCCTGTCCCTGAGCCATCCAAGTTTCTGTAATGGCCACCACATCATATCTCCAAGTACTGATCCACTCTAAGGTCATCCGTTTTGTTCACAACACTCCTTGCATTAAAATAGACACATCTCAGTCCTTCGGTCTGAGCGCATCCCTTCTCTATCACCTGCCCATCCTCCCTCTGGCAGTGTCTGCAAGCTTTCTCTATTTGTGAGCTAATCTCCTCTTCCCCAGTCTCTTCAGTTCAGTTCCCACCATCCAACAATTCTAGTTGAAACTCTCCCCAGTAGCCTTAGCAAACCTCCCAGCCAGGATATTGGTCCCCCTGGGATTCAAGTGCAACCCGTCCTTTTTGTACAGGTCACACCTGCCCCAAAAGAGGTCCCAATGATCCAAAAATCTGAATCTCTGATTGGTACAAATGACATAGGTAGGAAAAAGGAGGAGGTCCTGAAAAGGGATTACAGAGAGTTAGGAAGGAAGTTGAGAAAAGGACCTCAAAGGTAGTAATCTCGGGATTACTGCATATGCCACGTGACAGTGAGTATAGGAATAGAGTGAGGTGGAGGATAAATGCGTGACTGAGGGATTGGTGCAGGGGGCAGGGATTCAGATTTGTGGATCATTGGGACCTCTTTTGGGGCAGGGTGTGACCTGTACAAAAAGGACAGGTTGCACTTGAATCCCAGGGGGACCAATATCCTGGCTGGGAGGTTTGCTAAGGCCATTGGGGAGAGTTTAAACTAGAATTGTTGGGGGTGGGAACCAAACTGAAGAGACTGGGGAAGAGGCGGTTGGCTCACAAATAGAGAAAGTGTGGATACAATTCGAGAGGGAGGATAGGCAGGTGATAGAGAAGGGATGTGCTCAGACCAAAGGTTTGAGATGCGTCTATTTTAATGCAAGGAGTATTATGAACAAAGAGGATGAGTTTAGAGTGTAGATAAGTACTTGGAGCTCTGATGTTGTGCCCATTACAGAGACGTGGATGACTCAGGGGCAAGAATAGTTACTTGGAGTGCCAAGCTCCAGATGTTTCAGAAAAGACAGGGAGAGAGGCAAAAGAGGTGGGGGTGTGGCATTGCTGATCAGAGATATTGTCACAGCTGCAGAAAAGGAGGAAGTCATGGAGGGGTTGTCTGCAGAATCTCTGTGGGTGGAAGTTAGGAATAAGAAGGGGTCAATAACTCTACTGGGTGTTTTCTATAGACCACCCAATAGTAGCAGGGACATCGAGGAGCTGATAGGGAGGCAGATTCACAAAAGGTGTAACAATAACAGGGTTGTCATGGTGGGGGATTTTAATTTCCCAAATGTTGATTGGCATCTTCCTAGAGCAAGGGGTTTAGATGGGATGGAGTTTGTTAGGTGTGTTCAGGAAGGTTTCTTGACACAATATACAGATAAGCCTACAAAAGGAAAAGCTGTACTTGATCTGGTATTGGAAAATGAACCTGGTCAGGTGTCAGATCTCTCAGTGGGAGAGCATTTTGGAGATAGTGATCACAATTCTATGTTCTTTACCATAGCATTGGAGAGAGAGAGGAACAGATAAGTTAGAAAAGCATTTAATTGGAGTAAGGAGAAATATGAAGCTATCAGGCAGGAACTTGGAAGCATAAATTGGAAACAGATGTTCTCAGGGTAATATACGGCAGAAATATGGCAAATTGTCAGGGGATGTTTGTGTGGAGTTCTGCATAGGTACATTCCAATGAGACAGGGAAAGGATGATAGGACACAGGAAATGTGGTGCACAATGGCTGTTGTAAATCTAGTCAAGAAGAAAAACTTACGAAAGGTTCAAAAAGCTAGGTAATCATAGAGATCTTGAAAGTAATAAAGCTAGCAGGAAGGAGCATAAGAATGAAATTAGGAGGGCCAGAAGGGGCCATGAGAAGGCCCTGGCTGACGGGATTAAGGGGAACCCCAAAGCAATCTACAAGTATGTGAACAGCAAGAGAATGAAATGTGAGAGAATAGGACCAATCAAGTGTGACAGTGGAAAAGTGTGTGTGGAACTGGAGGAGATAGCAGAGGTACTTAGTGAATACTTTACTTCAGTATTCACTTCAGAAAAGGATCTAGGCAATTGTAGGGATGACTTACAGTGGACTGAAAAGCTTGAGCATGTAGATATTACGAAAGAGGATGTGCAGGACCTTTTGGAAAGCATCAAGTTGGATCGGTTACTGGGTCCAGATGAAATGTACTCCAGGCGACGGAGGCGATGGGAGGTGAGGGAGGAGATTGCTGAGCTTCTGGCGATGATCTTTGCATCATCAATGGGGATGGAAGAGGTTCCAAAGGATTGGAAGGTTGTGGATGTTGTTCCTTTATTCAAGAAAGGTAGTAGAGACAGCCCAGGAAATTATAGACCAGTGAGTCTTACTTCAGTGGTTGGAAAGTTGTTGGAAAAAGATCCTGAGACGCAGGATTTATGAATATTTGGAGAGGTATAATATGATTAGGAATAGTCAGCATGGCTTTGTCAAGGCCAGGTGGTGCCTTACAAGCCTGAATGAATTTTTTGAGGATGTGACTAAACACATTGATGAGGGTAGAGCAGTAGATGTGGTGTATATGGATTTCAGCAAGGCATTTGATAAGGTACCCATGCAAGGCTTATTGAGAAAGTAAGGAGGCATGGGATCCAAGGGGACATTGCTTTATCAATCCAGAATTGGCTTGCCCACAGAAGGTAAAGCGTGGTTGTAAATGGGTCATATTCTGCATGGAGGTCGGTGACTCAGTGATCTGTTCTAGGACCTTTACTCTTTATGATTGTTATAAATGAACTGAATGAGGAAGTGGAGGGATGGGTTAGTAAATTTGCTGATGACACAAAGGTTGGGGGTGTTGTGGATAGTGTGGAGGACTGTCAGAGGTGGTTCATTTTGTTAGAATATTGTATTAATGTTAAGACTCTTGGCAGTGTGGAGGATCCGAGGGATCATGGTTTCCGAGTCCATAGGATACTCAAAGCTGCTATGCAGGTTGACTCTGTGGTTGAGAAGGTATATGGTACATTGGCCTTCATCAATCGTGGGATTGAGTTGAAGAGCTGAGAGGTAATGTTGCAGCCATATAGGACCCTGGTAAGACCCCACTTGGAGTACTGTGCTCAGTTCTAGTTGCCTCACTACAGGAAGGATGTGGAAACCATAGCAGAGTGCAGAGGAGATTTACAAGGATGTTGCCTGGATTGGGGAGTATGCCTTATGAGAATAGGTTGAGTGAATTCGGCCTTTTTTCCTTGGAGTATTGTGGGATGAGAGGTGATCTGATAGAGGTATTTAAGGTGATGACAGGCATTAATCATGCAGATAGTCAGAGGCTTTTTCCCAGGGCTGAAATGGCTAGCACAAGAAGACATAGTTTTAAGGTGCTTGGAAGTAGATACAGAGGAGATGTCAGGGCTAAATCTTTTACACATGCGAGTGCATGCAATAGGCTGACGACAGTGGTGTTGTCATTCCCTGTGCAACCTAACTGCATCATGAGTTTCTGGCCTCTCCTGTAACAATTGGTTTCATGATCACAGCTCTGAACTGGGACACCTGCAGCTATTAATTACTGACTTTCATCCCTCAGGGCTCCCGAACACCCTGACAACATCCATTTATTCTGCCGGTGCTGATTTTCTTTCCCCCTCCCTCCATTCCTTCCTGTAACTCTGCTGATTCTCTGTTTTAGTTCTGCCATTTGAGTGAGCGTGGTGTAGATTTCCCAGATCTGTATCTGGATCCCTGGGGTTCTGGTCTCAGTCCCCATCCCCACAAAGCCTCCGTAGCACTGGCCATGTGGAGCTGGGTCATTTGTCAGCCATGAACAGTTCGAGGGACTGAATCACCTGCTCCTGGAATTAAAACCTGGATCTGCTGGGAATCCTCAGCAAGTAGCAGGTGAAGCACGGACAAGAAATAGGTTGCAGGGAAATAGGGAGGTGGTTGGGAATGGGGTTGATGAGATTTGCTCTGAGAACTGACAAAGTGTCAGTGACGTCCCTCTGTATCATGAGGAAATATGAAACCAGCATCACTCATCAGCTTGTCGGTTTCTGTCACACTGCTTTTTGTTCAGCCTTGCTCAGTATAAACCACGTTCCACATTCCCTCCCACACTGACCGCACGAGATCATTGGCAGAGATCTGCTCTTGAACAGAGTGTGATGAAAGGTGTGTGAAATTGGTGAAGGTCACTGCTGTCCCTCTTCACAGGAAATTAGCTGAGTTTTTCAGTTCATGAGGGCATCAGCCTTCTGTTCAAGGGGCAGCATTCTCTCCTCTTATCACCTTGATTTGGTTACAGATACCGTTATTCAACTGTTTTTAATTGCAGGCCTCAGACCAGAGGATGTAGGAGTTGCCTTTACATCGATGGTGGGACTGATGTTTTCTACAGCATATGCTATTATATTCATGTGCTGGTCAAGGAAAGGATACCCAGGTACCTGTTATTGTCTAATTTGCATTTCAGCAGAAATACCAAGTGACTCATGTTAACAAAATGAACTCCTCCCACACCCCCCCACCCATCCCCACAGAGTCTCTGGATTCCTGTGGTACCCAGAATGCAATTGTCCTACATGATTGACAGGTTGAGATATGAAGTGGTGACACAGAATGTCTGGAGTTGTTCTGGAGTCGTTCTGGAGTCAACTCTGACCTGACTGCAGAGGGGACTTTGGGAGGAGTGACCCTGAGGAGGGAGGGTCAATTCTTTCATGATTGACATATCTTGCTGTCAAATCATAAAAAAGTTAGCTTTGAGATGAGGATCAAATCAAAAGAAATCAAGTTTAATTTTCATTCAAACCATGAGACAGTGTTCCTTTTGGGCCAATATACAAAAAACATATCTGCGCATTCAAAATAAAAAAAGTGCATAATCACGTTGGAAAACATATTTTTCAAGACCCTGCGTGACAAGTCCATAAATGATGGTTCCCAGCAGTCCAGCCTATAATTCCATCAAGCCAACACCAGGGTGGGGCAGCACCAATGGGAGAGCCCACCCCCACACTGTAACACAAGCCCAAGGACGGAGGCATAGACATCACTACAACTGAGGCGACACTGCTGCCTCGCTGCCTGGGAAGCAGCCCTGCGGCAATCAATGTCCAACAGGGTCTTGCGATCACAAAAGAAATGTCCAAGACAGTCACTCGTGGTTTCACTACACGCTGCCATCACGCCAACTTGAAAGCAGCAACTTCAAGTAGCCGGCAGCTGCGTGGTCTGCTCTCCGATCAGCCTCGACCTTCATTTACCGTTAAATGCCCAATCTTTCATGCTGACCTGCCTGTCCCCATATTGTCACGTTTTCACCTTGGATTAGAGCATCACCTCTCACCACCGACACCTTTGAGCATTGAGGTGCCGTAATGTTCCAATATTCACCATGGGGACGGGGTTCCCAGTCAAACAGTGTAACTCCATTGCTGAAGCTGGGACTGGTTATTATCACCACTGGCAAGACCATGTCAATTGCAGCACTGGATCACTGGGATAATACGACTGAGCTTATTTACAGTAGGGTCTTGTCTCACTTGCTCAGTGTGTACACAGAGAGTCTTCCTGCCATTTCCATCTTCACGGCCTGAGGATAATGGATACCCAGGTTTTACAATATATTTCCAGACCTAACGACAAGGTCTTTAGTCTCTCCGGGGATCTCCACACACTGACAGTGGAGTGAACTCTCTGAACCTCCCTCACTGCATTGCTCTGACACCTGGTCCTTTTCCAACCTGGTGGGATTGTCTCATGTTTAGGACATTCATTATCACAGCCAACCTGACCAATCCCAGTCCATGTCTGTTATCTGGAACACTTGTCCACTGAAACATATGTAGAACTGTTTGTGTTGATCAGTTTTGAAACAGTTTGAAACAGTTCTAATGTTGTTGTTCATTTCTCCCTGTGGACTCTAGACAACAAGCAGTGGTGGTGGCGCCTGAATATTTGTAACATTGTGGCTCTTGTCTCCATCCTCATTGCCCTCATTTGCTGGATTGTGTCTAAAGGTAAGTGCACAAATATTCTTAAATTACATTAAAATGGTCGCTGGGTTACTCAGTGCAGGAATGGAATGAGTATCTCAGTCAGTACATTGTGAACTGCTTTATATGGAACACCAGCACCTGCAGTCCTCAGCCCCACAGTCTACAGCTGGGGACTGGGAGACCTGCTGGAGGTTTGACCCAATATAGATCGGTTACAGACAGTGTGTCAGGGAGGTAGCCACCAAGTTGAAAGTTGATCTTTACAGTATCTGGATTATACCCCAACGTGCGAGGAAGCAAAAGGTCAGGACAATTGGGAAAAAGGGTAGCTTTTCATAGATACTGACACCAATGCTGGGATGGCAAGAACTGTGCCAACTGGATAGAGTCCACCTGAGGTAGGACCTGTGTTGTAATGAAAGGGAAGGTGGTAAACGGGGAGCTGACAAAGACTATAAGTAGTAAGAAAGGGGGAAGGATCTACAAGAAAGTAAGTGTTCTAAATATAAACAGAGCAGAATTGAAAGGATTACTGGAGTTTAAAAATGGTTAACAATAAAATGAGAGGAAATCCTGTCCCAAATGAGTCAAACATTCTCTTCAGCAATGCAGTGCTTGGGGAAATTCTGTAGTGGGGGTAACCAGACACGGTAGTAAAGGGGAGGGGACAGGGAATTGAGCTTTGCAGAGTACAGCAAGGGTAGAGAAGATGAAGAGACAGAGTGGTGCTGTTTCTCAGGAACAGTATGAAGGGAAGATGAAAAAGTGATGTCAGTGTTGGTGATGAGTCCAATTCCTCCATCCTCACCAGACCCTCCCCTCAAAAGACTGGAGCAGGAAGGGACGTCTCCATCTCCTGCAGTGGTGGATATCAGAAGAAGTCTGGTCCCAGTTGGTGCTTTCTCTGCCTCTGCCCATTGATCACTGTAGGGCGATGTGAAGGATTGGGGGGGGGAGAGGTCTGATGGCAGGGGGTGTGTTTCCATATATCGGCACATTGTGCCAGGTTGGAAGTGGCCAAACAAAGTTATTGAAGATCTATGTTAATTGGCTCTGCAATTGATCACATGGTTTTATTGGTGCTAAATTGAGAGCCTGAAGTGTGTTCTTACATTTAAAGTGGGAATTCCGGACCAAACTTGAATCGCAGAAGGATCCTTGACAAATAGGAGAAAATCTGCAGATGCTGGAAATCCAAAGCAATGCAGACAATATGCTGGAGGAGCTTTAATTTGCCGACAGACACAACAGGTCAACAACAGATGCCACTTCATTGGCTCTTCACTCAGCCCTGGAACATCTGGACTGTGAAGAAGCTCACTTTGACCAACAGAACATGTTGGCACCTTCATGAGCTCCCTCAGCCTCTGCCGACCCTGTGATTTTAGTGTCTGTGGCTGATGTCAGAGCATCCTTCAGACGGGTGAAACCAGCATCCTTCAGACGGGTGAAACCGGTGTTAGTATCTGGCCAGACAATGTACCAGGTCAAGTAGAGAAGACCTGTTCTGATCAACTGGCAGGAGTGTTTCTGACATATTTAACCTCTTACTTCAGCAGTCTGAGATACTGCCTCAAGCAGACTTCAATCTCACCGATGCCCAACGAGAACGTGGTGACCTGCCTCAGCGACTATCATCCAGTTGCATTTCTATCCACGGTGATGGAGTGCTGTGAGAGGTTGGTTATGAAGCATATAAACCCCTGCCTAAGAAGTGACTTGAATTTACTTCAAGATACTATTTCATTGGCTCTTCACTCAGCCCTGGAACATCTGGACATTGAAGATGCAAACATCAGGATGCTCTTCATTGACCACAACTCAGCATTCATCACTATCATCCTCTCGAAGATAATCACTAAGTTCCAAGACCTAGGCCTGAATACTTCTTGTACAACTGGATCCTCAATTTCCTCACTTGTAGACTCTAGTCAGTTCGGATTGGGAGCAACATCTCCTCTGCAATCACATCTGTACAGCTGTGCCACAAGGCTGTGTGCTTCGCCCACTGCTCCACTCGCTTCATTGAATTGAATTTATTTCTTACATCCTTCACGTACATGAGGAGTAAAAATCTTTATGTCTCCATCTAAATGTCCAATGTGCAATCATAGTAAATTTAAAATAAATAGAACAGACAATGTAATATAGAGTACACTCAATTCAGCTAGAGTTCATCAGTCTGATGGCCTGGTGGAAGAAGCTGTCCCGGAGTCTCTTGTTCTTGGCTTTTATGCTGCGGTACCGCTTCCCGGATGATAGCAGCTGGAATAGATTGTGGTTGGGATGGCTTGGGTCCCCAAAGATCCTACGGGCCCTTTTTACACACCTGTCCTTGTAAATGTCCTGAATAGAGGGATGTTTACATCTACAGATGTGCTGGACTGTCTGCACCACTCACTTATGACTGTGAGGCTAAGCACAGATCCAATGGCATTTTAAAGTTTAAAGTGGTCAGATTGGCACCAGCGTGCAATTCTCCCTCAGTCATCATCTTCTGATAAGCCCACAAAAATGTCTATTTTGCTTCTTTTACATCTGTTCTTCACATTTAATGTGCTCCTGGAACAGTTTGAGCCTGCAGTTTACAGTCTGGAGATCGTTTGTGTGATCCAGCACTTCACTCTCTTCAAGAAGATTCCAGGAAGCAAGCATGTACTCGGAAGGCCTCAAGGTGAAGAAACTTTGAGACGGATGTGAGCCAATGCTCGACTGCATTTCACCGATTAAAGCGTCCACTAATTGTTGATGAAAGCGTGAGGCAGATTGAGACATGGAGATGAATGCTGAAGGAGCGCGAGAGCTCAGTGCCGACTACCTTCCTTTTGATCGCAGTCGGGAAGGAGTCTGTGAGCGGCCTATCACTGTGTAGCTCGCAGTGGCAGGCGGGGAGGTCTCTGCACTCGCGGGGTGTCTCCCTCTTTGTTGCAGAAGGAAGATGTTTCCGTGGTTCCGTGTTATGGATTGGACTACTGTGTTTATGGACCTGTGGACTTTGACAGATTTATGTTTTTTATATTCTGCGTTTCTCACCCATTTCTTTCTGAGACGAGGGTTTGGGGTCAATATTCTTGTTCTGTTTTGTGCAGGGAAGTGGGGTGTATTGGGTTTGATGTTTCTCTCTGAACAATTTTCACTTTCTTTCTTTGTTTTGTGGCAATCTGGAGAAGATGAGTCTCAGAGTTGTAATGGATACACTCTTTGATAATAAATGGACCTTTAACCTTTGATGACACCACTGTTGTTGGCCAAATCAAGGTGGCAATGAATCAGCATATCGGAGGGAGATTGAAAACCTGGCTGAATGGTGTCACAACAACAACCTCTCACTCAGCATCAGAGAAACAAGGAGCTGATTATGGATATAGGAGGAAGAATCCGGAGGCCCATGAGCCAGTCCTCCTCAGAGTGGACAGAGTCAGTAACTTTAAATTCCTGGTTTTATCACATCAGGACCAGCATGTAGGTGCCATCACAAAGAAGGCATGGCAGCTCCTTGACTTCCTTAGGAGTTTGCAAAGATTCAGCATGTCATTTACAACTTTGACAAACTTCTATAGATGCACAGTGGAGAGTATCCTGACTGGTTGCATCATGGTCTGGTATGGAAATGCAAGAGTCCAGAAAAAGTGGTGGACACAGCCCAGTACATCACTGGCAAAGTCCTTCCCACCAGTGAGCACATCTTCGAGTACTGAAACAAGAAAGCAGCATCCATCACCAAGAACCGCCACCGTACAGGACAAGCTCTCTTCCGACTGCTGCCATCGGGTAGGAGGTACAGGAGCCTTAGGTCCCACACCACCAGCTTCAGGAACAGTTATCACCCTCAACCATCAGGCTCCTGAACCAGTGTGGATAACTTCACTCACCTCAGCACCCAACTGATCCACAAACTATGGACACATTTTCAAGGACTCCACAACTCATGCTTCTTTTAGTTTCACAGTTTGTCTTCTGTTGAACTGGCTGTTTGTCTGTCTGTGTTTGTGTGTAGTTATTCACTGATTCTATTGTACTTCCCTGGTCTACTGTGAATGCCTGCAAGTAAGTGAATCTTAATTAGTAAACAGTGACATATACACACTTGGATAATAAATTTACATTGAACAATGATTAACTTGTTGCTTTGTCTCATAAATGCCATTGGACATATGACTGTGTTAAATGTACGTTTAAACTGGGAGTGGGTGTGGAGAATCAGTGTGAACTTACTCAGTGGGTTCACTTCTGTACATTTCAGATCAAAGCTGCAAGACCAACATTCCAATCTGGATCATATTGACTGTATCAGGGGTCGCAGTTGTGATAACGTTATCCAGATCCTTTCCAGTTTGCAGTAAGTATCAAAATCAAAGCATTTTCTGAAGATCTCAATCACTGTGAAAACTTTCCCCTGGTCTCACCATCACTTCAGCTTCTAAAGGGAGCCTTTGTGGGGAAATCTCCAGCACATTATCAACTCTGTCCCAACTGGCTGCTGTCACTCGGGAACAGATCTGGCCCGAATTTTGCTGTTTCTGTTGGAAGTTCTGCTCAGAGATGCTGGAATCTCACAGTAGGTAGCTGATGGGGTTTCGGTCTCCTGCTGGAGTGTGGAAGTCTGGAACTTTTGGGCTGAGTTCAGGTGATTTCCTTCCGTGCCTGCCGGGAAATTATTGGAGGGAATTCTAAGGCATTGAAGTTGTGTACAATTGGAAAGGTCGGGATCTGATTATGGATTTGTCAGTAAGGCCCAAAGTCCGGGAAACCCAATCTCTCTAATCTGAGGAGACAGCAAAGAAAATTGATGAAGGCAATGTGAAAGATGTTCTCCATGTGTACTTCAGTAAGTCATTTGACACGGTCCCACATGAGAGACTGATCCAGAAGCCTAACACACCCGGGATCCAAGGTGACAGAAGGCAGAGGTCGTGTTGGAAAAATGTTTTTTTTCTGATTTGAAGTCTGCACCTGCTAGTGTACAGTAGTGAATGGTTGTAGGGCTTCTGCACTTTGTGATATATATTAATGACTTAGTTGTGAGTGTAGGAGGTATGATCAGTAAGCTTGCAGATGAATGAGAATTGGGGGTGTTGTGGATGGTGAGGAATGTTATCCAAGTCTGCAATAGGATATGGAGCAGATGGAAAGTTGGGTAGAGCATTAGCAACTGGAACTTAATCCTGACAAGTACAAGGTCATGCATTTTGTCGAGTTGAAACAGGGCTTGGACATCTGCAGTATGGGGTAGAAATGTTGAACAGAGAGACTGAGGATTCCAAGTTCATAGCAACACACACAAAATGCTGGAGGAACTCAGCAAGTCAGGCAGCATCTATGGAAATGAATAAATAGTTGACGTCTCAGGCTGAGACGCTTCTTCAAGACTGGAAAGGAAGGTGAAGAAGCCAGAACAATGTGCTGGGGAAGGGGAAGGAGAACAAGCTACAATGTGATATGTGAAGCCAGCTGGGTGGGGGAGTGGGATGAAGTAAGAAGCTGGGAGGTGATAGTTGGAAAAGGCAAAGGGCTGGAGAGGAATCTGACCGGAGAGGAGAGTGCACCATGGGGAAAAAGGGAAGGAGGAGGGGCACAGGGGAGGTGATGGGCAGGTGAGTAGAAGAGAAGAGGGAAGCAGAGTGTGGTGCCAGAGTGGGTATAGTAGAAGAGGGAAGGGGAGGGGAAAAATTACTGGAAGTTGGAGAAATCAATATTCATGCCATCAGGTTGGAGGCTACCAGATGGAATAATGGGTTTTGTTCCTCCAGCCTGAGAGTGGCCTCACATTGCAGTGGAGGAGGCCTTGGACCGACATGTCAGAATGGGGAATAGAATTAAAATGGTTGGCCACTGGAAAACTCTGCTTGTTTGCAGATGGAGGGAAGGTTCTCAACAAAGTGTTTCCTGATCTGCATCGTGTCTCAGTAACGTAGAGGAGGCTGCATCAGGAGCACCAGTTACAGTTGACAAGCCCAATAGATTGGAGATGAAGTGTTGCCTCACCTGGGGGCAATACATTGGTGCCTTGGACCGAGCTGAGTGATGAGGTGAATGGGCAGGTTTAGCACCTCTTTCACTTGCAGGGATGTGCCAGGAGGGAGATTAATGGGGAGGGATGAATGAACAAGGGAATCACAGAAAGCAGAAAGGTGAGGGGGAGGTAAAAATGTTGTTTGGTGGTTGGGTCCCATTGAAGATGGCAGAGGTTGCAGAGAATGATCTGCTGGATGTTCGTGCGTGGTAGGTGAGGACAAAGAGAACTTTACCCCTGTTAAGGGGCTGAGATGATGTGGTGAGTGTGGATGTCCAGGAAATGGAGAGGATGCAGGTGAGGGTAGCATCAGTTGTATGGAAAGGAAAACCCTGTTCCTTGAAGTAGGACTTCTCTGATGTCCCGGCAAGGGAAACCTCATCCTGGGAATAGATGTGGTGGCATTTTTACAGGAGACTGGGTGGGAGGAGCTGCAGTCAAAATAGCCAAGGGAGTCAGTAGGATTATGAAAGATATCAGTAGATAGTTTATTCCTAGAGATGGAGACAGATCGATCGAGAAAGGAGAGAGAGGTGTCAGAAATGGATTAAGTGAATTTAAGGGCAGGGTGGAAGTTGGAGACAACTATCCAAGTTCATAGTTCTCTTAAAAAGGGAAGTTCTCTTAAAGAAGCCTTAATGTGGATAAGAGGATGATAGTGTGGAGAAGAATGTAGACAGCATGCTTGTCTTCATAATTTGGACCATAAAATATAAGAATTGGGACACTAAGTAAGGTCAGAAATTGAACGATGGGCTGGATGAATTCATGGTGGAGAAGCTGGGGCAGTGGCAAATGTTCAGGTTCTTGGGTCATTGGGATCTCCTCTGGGGATGGAGGCAACCTGTAGAAGATAGACAGTATACACTTGAGCCAGAAAGGGGTCAATATCCTTACAAGAGTGTTTGGGAGTGGGATGGGACTCTGATCAGGAGCAAGACATGGGGATAAAGCAGTAACTTGCAAGAGCAAGTTTAGTCATCTGGATAACCAGGGTAGTCTGTTATAGCACAGAGGCAAAATTCACCAGGGTGAAGAATGCAGGACTGAAGGTGTTGTATTTAAATGCATGTATCATTCAGAATATGGTGCAAGAACTCGTGGTGCAATTAGAGATTGGTCGATATGACATGGTGGGCATCACTCAGTCATGGCGGAAAGAAGGCCCTAGCTGGGAGCTTAACATCCAAGGATATACTTTGTATTGAAAGGAAAAACAGGAAGACAAAGGCAGTAGTGTGGTTCCATTGGTAAGAGATGGAATTACATCTTTAGAAGAGGAGACATGGGGTTAGAGAATGTTGAATCTTTGTGGATGCAGATAAGAAATTGCAACGGTAAATAAAAACCATTATGGGAATCATATTTAGGCCTCAAAATAGTATCCAAGATGTGGGGCTAAGATTGCAAAGAGAGCTGAAGAAGACATGTAATAAGGGTAGTGACACAATTGTAAGGGTAGACTTCAATATGCAAGGGGATTGGGAAAATCAGGTTGGTGTCGGATTGTAAGAGAGGGAATTTGTTGAATACCTACAAGATGACTTTTTAGAGTAGCTTGTGCTTGAGCCTACTTGGAGAAAGTTTATCTTAGATTGGGTGTTGTGTAATAACCCAGATCTTATTAGGGAGCTTAACGTAAAGGAACCCTTAGGAGGCAGTGATCATAATCTGATTGGATTCATACTGCAATTTGACAGTGAGAAGCATAACTCACGTGTAACAGTATCACAAGGGAATAAAGGGAATTACAGAGGCATGAGAGAGGAGTTTGCCCAGGTGGATTGGAGGAGGCTATTGGTGGGGATGACGGCAGACCAAAGATGACTGAAGTTTCTTGGTATAGTTCACAAGGCCCAGGATAGATATGTCCCACAGAAGAGGAAGTTCTCAAATAGCAGGGGTAGGCAACCGTGGCCAACAAAGAAAGTTTAAAAACTGCATAAAAGCCAAGGAAAGGGCATATAAGGTAGCAAAAGTGAGTGTGAAGATAGATGATTGGGAAGCTTTTAAAATCCAACAAAAGGCAACTAAAAAAGCTATAAGAAGGGAACAGATGAAATGTTAGGGTACACTAGCCAATGATATAACGCAGGATACCAAAAGTTTTTTCACTTTTAGAAAGAGTAAAACGGAGGTGACAGTTGATACGGGACCACTGGAAAATAATGCTGGGGAGGTAGTAATGGGGGAGAACAAAATGGCAGATGAGCCTATTGGGTACTTTGCATCTGTCTTCACTGTGGAAGACACGAGCAGTGTGCCAGAGTGTCAGGGAGCAGGAGTGAGTACCATTGCTACTACAAAGAAAAATGTGCTAGGCAAACTGAAAAGTCTTAATGTGGATAAGTCACCTGGACCAAATGGACCATATCCCAGAGTCCTGATAGATGTTGCTGAAGAGATAACGGATGCATTGGTCATGATCTTTCAAGAATCACTTGACTCTGGCATGGTCCCAGAGGACTGGAAGATTGCAAAAGTCACTCCACTCTTTAAGAAGGGAGGAAGTCAAAAGAGAGGAAACTTTAGTCCAGTTAGCCTAACCTTGGTGGTTGGGTAAGTGTTGGAGTGTATTATTAATGGTGGGGTTTCGAGGTACTTGGAGACTAATGATAAAATAAGTCAAAGTCAGCATTCTTTCCGTGAAGGGAAACCTTGCCTGCCAAAAGCGTTAGAGTTCTTCGAGGAAGTAACAAGCAGAGTGGACAAAGGAGAGGCAGTGGATGTCATTTACTTTGATTTTCAGAAGGCATTTGATAAGGTGCCACTCATGAGGCTGCTTAACAAGATAAAATCCTATGGCATTACAGGAAAGATACTGACATGGATAGAGGAATGGCTGACAGGCAGGAGGCAGCAAGTTGGAATAAAAGGGACCTTTTCTGGTTGGTTGCCGGTGACTAGTGGTGTTCCTCAGGGGTCAATATTGGGACCTCTGCTTTTCACATTGTTTGTCAATGATTTAGATAATGGAATTGATGGCTTTGTGGCAAAGTTTGCAGATGATATGAGATAGGCGGAGGGATAGTGCTGAGGAAGCAATGTGATTGCAGCAGGAATTAGACAAATTGGGAAAATGGGCAAAAATGTGGCAAATGGAATACAGTGTTGGGAAATGTATGATAATGTATTTTGGTAAGAGGAACAAACGTGTGGACTATTATCTAAATGGGAAGCAAATCTGTGCGTATACTTAAGGCAGAAGTTGATCGTTTCCTAATTGGTCAGGACATTATGGCGACAAGGCAGGTGTATGGTTGAGTGGAATCAGGGATCCACCATGATGAAATACAAAGCAGACTCAATGGGCTGAATGGCCTAAATCTGCTCCTATGTCTTATGGCCTTTTAGATTTTGCACATCCATACTCACATCTTTCTACAGATGCACTACAAGCATCACTGCTTGATACGGAAACTGCATTGCAGTGGACAGGAAGGCTCTACAATGGATAGTCAAAGCTGCCCAACCCATCTCTGGCACCAGCCTACCTGCCATCACGTGACACTTTGGCTCTGGTGACCATAATTCTTTTAATTTTAAGGTAGTGATGGAAAAGGATAGCATAGGTCCACAGGGTAGATCCAAAACTGGAGCAGGGCTCATATTGAGAAAATTAGCCAGGATCCAACAGGTGTTGATGGGAAGGGGTTGTTTGATGGGTAAGAAACAAATGGAACATGTGGGGGGATTTTAAGAGTGTGGTAAGTGGAATTTAACATGCTGACCATCTTCAGTCAGGACATTGAGTAGAGGAGTTTGGACATTATGCTGCAGTTGTATAAGTCATTGGTAAGGCCACACTTGGAGTACTGTGTACAGTTTTGTTCAGCCTGTTATAGGAAAGATGTAATTAAACTAAAACGAGTGCAGAAAAGACTTACAAAGATATTGCCAAGACGAGAGTTATAGGGAGAGGCTGGTCAGGCTGTCTTTATGGATTAGGACATAGCTGTCAGTACCTCCAGTTGACCTCTGTCTGTTTGTGTGTTTCCCCCTCGCTGTCAGTCTGTGGATTTGTATTGCCGTGTGCTCCTGTCCCCACTCCTGCTCTACTCCGGTCCCTGTATTACTGAGTACTCTGTCTCTCACCTGTTTCTCATTATTACCTGTGTTGCTGCCACCTGTATCTATTGCTCAGTGTATTTCAGTCCTGTGTTTTCACCTGCTCTTTGCTAGATTGTGCCGGTGAGTTTTCCTGAGCCTTCCCAGCATTTGTATCTGTACTCTGTCTGAATATCGACTCAGCCTGTTTCCTGATTCTGGTTTTTGGATTTCTCTGTATGTTTTGTTCTCTGCCTGAACTTTGATGTACCTCAGGATTTGTTACTCAATTGGTATCACTGTGTGCACAGTACTGGGTCTGAGATTGGATCCCTGCTCCAGCGCCCTGACAATAGGGGAAAGAGGCCATATGGAAATGTTTAAAATAATGAGAAACATAGATAAGGTGGATGGAATCAGCCTTCCCCAGGGAGGGGAGCCCAAAACTAGGGGGCAGAGATTTAGGGAGAGAGGGGCAAGATTTAAAAGGGATCTGAGGAGCAACTTTTTCACACAGAGGTTGGTGAGTAGATGGAATGAACTGCCAGAGGAAGTGGTTCTGGGAAGTACAATCTTTTCATGTGGGAAAGACTTGGATCAGTACATTCAGGGACAGTGCTTGGAGGGATATGGGACAAATACAGGAAATTGTTACGAGGTGGGAGAACAATGTGATCAGCATGGACTGGTTGGGTTGAAGGGCCTGTACCCATGCTGTATTCTCTATGATTCTACATTGCAACTTTACAAAACACAGGATAGGCCACACAGGGAGTACTGTGTGTAGTTCTGGTCACAACACTACAGGAAGGATGTGATTGCACTGGAGAGAGTGCAGAGGAGATTCTCCAGGATGTTGCTGGATTGGAGGTGTTTGGTTCTGGGGAGAGATTGCATCGGCTGGGCTTGGTTTCCCTGGAGTGAAGGCAGCTGAGGAGTGACCTTTATAAGTATACAAGGTTGTGAAAGGCATAGATGGGATAGAGAGTGAAAATCATTTCCCATGGTATGGCAGGGGTATCAAAAACAACTTTTGGGTTTAAGCTGAGAGGAAGGAGTTCTAAAGGAGATGTGTGGGATTAGTTTTTAAAACAGAGAACAATTGACATCTGGAACACACTGTCAGAGGAGGACACGTTATGTTTAATATTACAAGAAGGATTTACAAAGGCATTTAAATAAATGTGGTTGAGAAGGGTATGGACCTCGTGGACAAATAGGATTGGTGTTGATGGGCAAAATACACAGCATGATGAGATGGGCCAAAGGGCCTGTTTCTGTGACTCAGCTGTGAATAAATGGTCGGTTAAAATAGCAACAAATAATCTTCAACAATGTATATCATTCATTAGAACTTATAAGGGATTATTTCATTAATTACAGGCAGAAACGAAGGAACTAATGAGAACAACCATGCTGATAAAAAACAGGTATTTTGTTCATATAAATTCCTGCAGTTTTCTTGTAAATAGTTTGTAAATTCACTGTTATTTCTCCCTCTCTCAATTCACACATGTATAAACTCATTGAAATCTTCCTGCAGTATTTATAACACCACTTTCTGTCCATTTTAGGATTGTGGAGAAATGCAGGAATTACAAGCTCTCAGCCCAGGTCATGAAGCTGAACCTGAAAATCATCCGGTCAGTTAGAAGGGACACGGCAGCCTTCAGTTCCAGAGGTGACTGTGAGGGCAGGTTCTGTGTCCCTGCTGTAGACTGGAGCCTGGAAAATCCTTCCCTCCAACAGTGGGAACATGGTGCTCTGCAGCTGTAACTTGTCTCACCCTGAGTGAGAACAACACTGCACTCATTTCAGCTCTCAGCTTCCGGTGAGAAATTCAATCCTTGATAGTCTGGCAAAATTCCCATTGGCACCGGAGTCATTTTAAGGAACCATGAAAGAGGAGCCCAGAGGGGCTCGGCCCACAAGACCTTATGGGTTTGTCTCTGATTTAGATCTCTGGAAGCTGCAATAACTACATAATATGTGCTTCAAAAGACAGTCCTGACTGCAATCTGGGACATCAAATGCAGGCTCCCACACACAGCTGAACTGCTTTGCCTGATGAAGACAACCACAATCAGGTTTATTGTCACTGTGTTATGAGATGAAATTTGTTGTTTTGTGACAAGATCACTGCCTCTCAGATTCCTCGCCTCGGGATCATTCATCGCTGATCTCTACCACATCTCACACTTTACTCCTTGCTGCTGCCTGGCTGGAGCCCTGGAGGGTCACCAAGGCCCCCTTGTACAACAAGCACCTCTTGTGGTTAATGTTCCCCACCAGAATGACAAGGTCTCTCTGAGTCCCTCTCCTTTCCCATCATTTCCAATCAGTTTGTGAAGCAGCAGCACTTCCTATTGCTTGTATTTGTTTGTGCCATCGAGGCTGACTTCCCCTGTCGTAGCAGAGAGGTGAAGTGCTGGCAGCTGAGAGAGATCAAACTGAACATCCCGATGTCACCATTTTCACTCTCGGCCATGGCATTGCTCTTCCATCACGTCGGTGTTACAGGAGTTACCCTTTGTACCCTCGCAGGAGTCAGTTGGAACTGGAGTTCCTCTGTTCACCTGTTTACTGGAATCTGTGCAATGAGATCACCCGGCTACAGTTTCAGGACAATAATCCCCATTCATACACGGATCGTTAACCCTGAGTATAATAATGAGGCCGGCATCATCCAACTCGGAGTGACACATCAGTGATGAGCATTTTCTTCATCAATCTACAAACATCCAACTATTACTCCTGGGCCATCCTGAGAAGGGTCACAGAGTCACACAGCACAGAAACAGGCCCTTCGGCCCACCAAATCCATGCTGACCTTGTTGCCCATCTCCACTGATCCCAATCGTTGAGGGATCTACATCAAATTTGTCATTTTCCTGCCCAGATTGTCTGCTGTCAGTCAAACTGAGGACAGTGTGTAGACTCCACCCCACCTTTGTGTTGTTGTATCAGACTAAACCAGTGAATCCAAGCCCAGAAATCCTTTCCATTTTGTACAAGTATTAAAACTGCTCTGGCTGTTACACTAATGCTGTCATCAGAAATCCCATAAAGATTGTGATTTTCCCCAGTACCAATACCAGGTACAGCATTTCCTCACAAAATCCCTCCCATTTCTGTACAGTGAGCAGTGAAACTGCAATAAAACTCCATGAGTTTGAATGTTGTATTGGAGGGTGATTTTGGGATATTTTAATCCTATACTGTATGTACATGTGTATATTTGTATTTTAAACATATTGCCTGATGCCTCTTTATGACCATTGCTGATTAAATAAACCACTTCTGTTTTGCCATTGGTGAAAATTCTTTAATGGGATCAGCCTAATTATGGGATAATTTACAATGTCCGATTAGCCTTTGGACTGTGGGAGGACAGTGGAGCATCCGAGGAAACCCACACAGTCACAGGGAGTGTGTACGAACTCCTTACAGACAGTGGTGGGAATTGAACCTGGGTTGCTAGTACCATAAAGCGTTGTGCTGACCAATACGCTACCATGCTACAGAAAATGCTAGAAACACTCAGCAGTTCAGGCAGCATCTGTGGAAACAGAAACAGAATTAATGTTTCAGGTTGAGGACGTCAGAACTGGGAAAGATTGAAAACAAGTTGGTTTTAAATTACACGGAGGATGGAGGGGGTCGGTAAAACAAAGGGTCAGAGTTCTCGTGGGGTACGTTGTAGATGAGGTCACCGGGTTTGTAATGAATGAAGTTATTAGGGACGTGGAACATGAACAAAGGAACATAAAACTCTACAGTGAGGGAGAGGAGCACACACAAAGGGATGTAAAAGTTGTGAAATGCAGAGCTGTAGGAAATGCCCAGCAGGCCTGTTAATGGAGAGAGAAAAACTGAGTCAATGTTACAAATGGATGAGCTGCAGCAGAACTGACGGTTCTGAGAGAATTAGAGACAACAGGCTGTCTGATGTTGAATATCGAGTCCAGGAGGCTGCAGTGTGGTCGGAGGAAGATTTTCATTTACAGTTGAGTCAAAGTGAATTGAACCCACTGACTGGAACCACACTTTACACAAAGGGAGGTGGGTGTGGTTGTTGGAGTTTAATTATCCCAATCCCCGGACATTGCCCTCATTCGCAGGGACCAATAAAACATCATATTACAAATATCCTGGAAAATATTCACATTATTCTCATGGGGCTGAACTGAGCCCACTTTGAACAGAAATCTGCATACCTGCCCGGCGGGACACAGGAAAATAAAACAACAAGTCTAACAGGTCAAACTATAACTACAGCTCCTTGTATTCCGGCCCATGTCCGTGTAACAAGGAGGGATTTAGCCATTTTCCTGGAATGGAATGGACACTCAACGTTTTCGAATCGTTCCAGTCCATCCGCCCACTGCTCCAGCTCACCCCAGTTTACTGCCATTCGCCTGACTGTCGGCTGTTTCTAACTGTGCCGTCTGCAGCTTTAAATTTAGCTGTTAAAAGCTAAATTTTAAAAGAGAGCACCAAGTAGATTCCTTCTCCTGTCCCCCAGAGTGTAAAGGCAAAGTTGATATTTAGAGTTTTTATCAAGAGGTCTATATCTCATTGAACGTTTATAATGACCCACAAATTACAAACAGGGCATCCTCTTAGTGTTGAAGGTGCTGTATAAGTGCAGTCCATTTCGTTGGACTCTGAGGAGCGTTGAAGGCCAAGTCACTGGGCAATTTGCACCTCTTCCTTTTTTCATAGAGGGTCGTGAGATCTTTGCCAGTCCCACGTGTGAGGGAGAGGCAAGCGGCTCGTTAGTACAACATCCTTCTCTGAGGATCGTCACCTTGTCACGGAGAGGCTGGTGATGGAGATCCCAAGAGCGATGCCATCTGGAATTTATCTCCTGGTGTGGTCACCGCAGTGATGATGACAAAGGGAAGGTTCCAGATAAAGAACGATCCAACTAAGACCTCAATGGTGGAGCTGGCAGAAGATCAAACTCCACAAAGACAGTGAAAGCTGCAGCAGTGAAGGGTCCCAGTCACTGGGCCCTGACCCTGATCTGTCAACGAACCTGTGGTAGCTGCCCGTGCATCTGAACCCAAAGGGGTCCAATATCCAGCAGGCAGGTTTAATAGAGCTGTTAGGGAGGATTTAAACTAATCTGGCAGGGGGATGGGAACCGGACTGATAGGGCTGAGGAAAGGGAAAACAGAAATAAGTCAAAGATAGTGTGCAGCAGAGATAATAGAAAGGACAGGCAGGAGATGAGGCACAATCACAGCCAGTGGCATGAGTTACAGGGCAATAGAGGTGTGGTGCAATTAAAACAGAAAGCAACAAATACTGGACTGAAAGTGTTGCATTTGAATGCATGCAGCATAAGAAATAAAATGGATGATATTGAAATTCAGCTACAGATTGGCAAGTATGACATTGTGGCCCTCTGTGAAACTTGACTGAAGGATGGCTGCCATTGGGAGTTGACTGTCCAAGGATATACAGTGCATCAGAAAGATAGGTTGTAGGCAGAGGGGGTGGTGTGACCCTGTGTATAAATAATATTAAATCATTAGAAAGAGATGACAGGATCGGAAGGTGTAGAGTCTCTATGGGTTGTGTTAAGTAATGGCAAGTGTAAAAGGACCCTAATGGCAGTTTCATACAGGCCTCTAAACAGCAGCCAGGATGTGGATTACAAATTAGAGGAGGAGATAGAAAAGGTTTGTCAGAATGGCAATATCATGATTATGATTGGGGATTTCAACGTGAAATTGGATTGGGAAAACCAGGCCGGTACTGGACCTTAGCAGAGAGAATTTGTAGAATGTCTTACGGATGGCTTTTTAGAACAGCTTGTTGTTGAGGCCATTAGGGAATCAGTTGTGCTGGATTGGGTGTTGTGCAATGATCGGGAGCTGAAAAAGGAGCTTAAGGTTAAGGAAACCTTAGGGAACAGTGATCACCATACGATCAAGTTCACTTTGAAATGTGAGGAGAAACTAAATTCCAATGTGTCGGTACTTCAGTGGAATAAAGGAAATTACCATGGCATGAGAAAGGAAGTGGCCAAAGTTGACTGGAAAGCGACACTAGCAAGAAGGACAGCAGAGCAGGAATAGCTGGAGTTTCTGTGAAAAATGAGGGAAGTGCAAGAAAGATATATTCCAAATAAAATAATTTTTTGAATGGAAGAAGAACACTACCATGGCTGACAAGTGAAGTCAGAGCCAAATTAAAGGCAAAAGAGAGGGCATACAAGGAAGCCAAAGCTAGTGGGAAGATAGAGGATTGGGAAGCTTTTAACAACTTGCAGAAGGAAGCTAAGAAAGTTATTAGAAATAAAAACATGAATTATGAAAGGAAGCTGGCAACTAATATACTAAAAGCTTTATTAAGTATATAAAGGGTAAAAAAGAGTTGAGGGTAGATATAGGACCAATAGAAAATGACACTGGAGATATTGTAATGAGAGATGCAGAGATGGCAGAGGAACTGAGTGTGTATTTTGCATCAGTCTTCACAGTGGAAGACACCTGATGAATATCAGACATTCAAGAGTGTCAGGGAAGTGAAGTATGTGCAGTGAAAATTATGACTGAGAAGGTGCTCAGGAAGTTTAACGGTCTGAGGGTGGATAAATCTCCTAGGCGTGATGGAATGCACCCTCGGGTTCTGAAGGAATTAGCCAGAGAGACTGTGGAGGCAGTGACAATGATTTTTCCAGAATCAATAGATTCTGGCGTTGTCCTGGATGACTGGAAAATTGCAAAAGTTACTCCGCTATTTAAGCAGGGTGGGAGGCAGCAGAAAAGAAACTATAGACCTGTTAGCCTGACATCAGCAGTTGGGAAGTTGTTGGAATGGATTGTTAGGGTTGAGATAATGGAATACATGGAGGCATATGACAAGATAGCCCAAAGCCAGCATGGCTTCCTGAAAGGAAATTCCTGCCTGACTAACCGACTGCAACATTTTGAGGAAATTACAAGCAGGGTAGACGAAGGAGATGCAGTAGATGTAGTATACTTGGATTTTTAGAATGCCCTTGACAAGGTGCTGCACATGAGGTTGCTTAGCAAGATAAGAGCCCATGGAATTACAGGGGATTTACTAGCATGGATGGAGCATTGGCTGATCGGTAGAAAACAGAGAGTGGGAATAAAGGGATCCTCTTCTGGCTGGCTGCCAGTTACCAGTGGAGTTCCACAGGGTTCAGTGTTGGGACCACTGCTTTTCACGATGTATGAGGAAACAAGGAGCCTGTGGAGAGACTTTGATAGTTCAGGGGAATAGGCAAAGAAGTGGCAAATGAAATACAATGTTGAAAGGTGTATGCTCATGCACTTTGGTGGAACAAATAAACAGGCAGACCATTATTTAGATGGGGAGAGAATTAAAAATGCAGAGATGCAAAGGGACTTGGGAATCCTTGTGCACGATACTCTAAAAGTTAATCTCCAGGTTGAATCTGTGGTGAAGAAGGCATATGCAATGTTGGCATTCATTTCTACAGGTATAGAATACTGTATAAGAGCAGGGATGTGATGTAGAGGCTCCATAATGCACTCATGAAACCACACTTGTGTCACAAGGGGACAGGAGGCTGGACCCAACTGCAGGACACAGGCACTGAAGCACTAGGGGCAGGACAGGAATAACTAAGGGATAGAACCAGATGGGGAGACCAGGGCATGTGAAAGAGACAGGGCATGATAGGTAATCCTGGGGTTCAGAGAGAGTTCATGGCTTGGCTGGGTCCCAGAGTCCATGGCTTGGCAGGAGAGCTCCCTGGGCAGCCACATAACTCCTGGGCAGGGCCACCTCCCAGGCAGGAACACAGAGGCCCAGGCAAAACACTGGACACCTGGGCAGGTAGCAGGCACCACCCAATCAGAGGTGAGGGGTACGAAGGGGACAGAGTCCCCCACCAGGCAACAGCAGTCCAGCCAACTACCCAACAGAGGCAAGGGATCAGAAGGGAACTTGGTCCAGGGTAACTCCAAGGCTGACTCACAGAACATGAGGATGAAGCCATGGGCCCTCCAAGCCAGGACAACTGGAACAAACAGAGCCAATCAGACAAAACACCTCATACCATGGCAAACCAGCTCATACAGGACAACCCTCCAAATAGGCTCAGTCCCTTATATCCACCTGCCAGCTGATAGGCAACAGGTGCACCTTCTTAAGCCATGATGATCCTATTTGGCTTAAGGGTGTCAGGAGGGACGGCTGCAAGACCCGGAGTCCGGAGTCCGCGGACCGGATCAAGGCCCGGAATGCGGGCTCCGGACCGGACCATAACAACTTGGAGTATTGTGTGCAGTTTTGGCCTCCTTATTTTAGAAAGCATATACTGACATTGGAGAGGGTTCAAGGAAGATTCACGAGAATGATTCCAGGAGTGAAATGATTACCATATGAGGAACGTCTAGAATCTCTTGGGCTGTATTCCCTGGAGTTCAGGAGAATGAGGGGGATCTCATAGAAGCATTCTGAATGTTAAAAGGCATTGACAGATTAGATATACCAAAGTTATTTCCCCTTGGTAGGGGAGTCTAGGACAAGAGGGCACAACTTCAGGGTTGAGTGACGTCCATTTCAAACAGAGGTGTGGAGAAATCTGTGAAATTTGTTACCAAGTGGCTGTGGAGGCTAAGTCATTGGGTGCATTTAAGACAGAGATAGATAGGTTCTGGATTAGCCAGGGCATCAAAGGGTAGGTAGAGAAGTCAGGGGAGTGGGGATGACAAAGAATTGGATCAGCCCTTGATTGAATGGCAGACCAGACTCGATGGGCCGAAAGGCCTACTTCTGCTCCTATATCTTATGGTCTTATGTTCTTCTGCATCAGCCTCCCCATGTTAAACAAACTCACACACGGGCGTTTTCCATGATGGGAATTAACCCTAACATCCCGGAGACCACCCCTTATGGGAGATTCATATTCAAAGTTCAAAGTAAATTCATTATCAAAGTACATATATGCCACCATAAACAATCCCGAGATTCATTTTCTTGTGATCATTCATAGCAAATGCCAAGAAACACGATGGAATCAATGAAAAGTCGCTCACAACAAAGCAGGACAAACAACCAATGTGCAAAAGACAAAATTAATTGGTCAAATAGAAAAATTAAAAAAGCCAAAATAAAAATAAACCATAAATACCGAGAACATGATTTGAAGAGTCCACAGGTTTCAGGATCAGTGTTGGGGTGAGTGAAGTTGAGTGAAGTCATCATCACTGGTCCAAGAGCCTGATGGTTGAGGGAAATAACTGTCCCTAAACCTGGTGATCTGGGTCCTGAGGCTCCTGTACCTCCCTCCTGATGGCAGCAGCGAGAAGAGAGCACGGCCTGTATGGTGGGGTCCATGCTGATGGAAGGTATTTTTCAGCGACAGGCGGAGTTGCGAAGCCCCGTACATTTTACTCTTGGGGAAAGCTATTGCCTGAGTTGTAACAAATGGTTTTAGTTTCAACAAACCTGAGCACGTCTGTCCCACACTGACCCCGTCAGCTGTTCTCTCGGCACCTATTCAGTGAATGACGGGAACAAGGGACACTGCAGAGTCTCAGCCTTTTCCAACGATGCCGGATCATAGTAGACGGGGCCAAGGGTAAACACAAGAGATTGTGCAGATGCTGGAAATCCAGAGTAACGCAGACAAAATGCTGGAGGAACTCAGCAGACCGGGCAGCATTTATGGGGAGGAATAAGGAGCTGACGTTCCGGGCAGACGTTTTATTTTGATGCTTCTGGGCCTGTACTCACTGGAGTTTGGAAGAATGAGGAGAGATCTCATTGTGTAACGTTGAAAGCCGTGGACAGTGTGGATGAGGAGAGAATGTTTCCTGTAGTGGGGGAGTTTACACAGCCTCAGAATACAAGGACCTCCTTTTAAAACAGAGATGAGGAGGAATTTCTTCAGCCGTGGATCTGAGATGTTGACCCATCGCCGGTCTTCAATCGGGAGCCACCGTGTCGGCTGTCCTAAGGAAGTTAGTGTTGACAGATCCCCGAGAAATGTCCGCTCCGAGATCTGGGAGCTCACAGACACGGGACATTTCCACTATTCCGCCGAGACTGCGGTGCGGAGCCCGCAGATTGCGGAAAGTGGACATCTCCCTTCTGCGGGTTTTGTCCCGACTCTCCCCACAGGTTAAAACAATAACCATCAAAGGGTTAACGTTGGGTTGTTGAGGCCGGAACCCCACCCGCTCCCGGGACACGAGACTGGATGAGTATCACTGCGGAGTTGTGAAACTCACTGACAGTGGCCGAACATTCGCCCCGTGAACTCACCGTCCCTCAACAGTTTAACACAGCCCGCAGCACCATGCGGTTTACAGAGGCTCCTGGAGTGTGCGGTCTCGCTATTTTCGCTTACCTCTCTGCTGTTACCGGTGAGAGTCCCCACGGTTAACCATCGCGATTCTGCCTTGTAGCGTTTATTTGGGATGTAGGCGTGTCTGAGGAATTATCTGGGATAATCCGCCCGTTCAGTGAACCAGATCCGTAACTCCCGCGTGTTCAGCACTTGGGTTCTGGTTGGAAATTGGGTTTGTGTCAATAACATAACGACAGGAAAGTTTTCCAAATAGGCTCCATGGGCCGATCGGCCTCCTGCGCTGTCTGATTCGAATCAGAATCGCTGTTGGCTGAATTAGAACTGTCCGGGTAAACCTGGGGCAGGAATGAAGCCGGTTCTCCCCGGGATGGACCCGCACCTGTTCCACAACCTCCCGACCCCGGCGCTGTCCACCAGTCAGTGTTTAACGGTGACGGGAAGGTACAGAATTATCGCGCCGCTGGTCCTTCCCCGGGGACCGATGTATCGTAACGCTGGATGTCCCGGACTGGGACTGTTGTTGGGGAACGGCTCAGACTCAATGGGCCGGAGAACAGAAAGATCCCACATTAAACCCGGCGGGTCCAAGATCATTACAGCGCGGTGGTGAGCTGTGTGAAACACCGACAGGATTTATTTCAGTTAGTTACACTCTGCAGCCCCAAGAATGCTTGTGTCTATTGTTTAAATGTCGCCACTTTATATTACAACAATTCCCATCTCCACCTTTAGCCGCTCTAACACTGAGGGTGCATCAGGACAGAGTGAATGGAACCGCCGGCCAGTCCGTGCTCCTGCCCGTCTCTTACACAGTCCCGGACCCACACGGGTATCTGCGGATCACATGGACCAGCGGCGGAAACGCTAGTGTATGTGTGGAATATACCTGCTTCTCGGGGCAAGAATGTCACCTCAATGACGGTAGAGCGCTCATCACTGTCTCCGAACCGTATAAACACCGGGCGCTGCTTTTCCCGGAGAACGCTTCACTGTTACTGAGAGACCTGCAGATCAACGACAGTGGGATTTATGAATTATCCATCAGCGACTCTACGGGAACTACACAGGGAAGCTCGGTGACAGAACAACTTCCCAGGGTCAGATCGTTCTTTCGTTATGTGCCGTGCTGTATGACGTGGGCGATCACGGTCTCTACATGACCATGATTGTTCTTTGGCAATTTTTTTCAACAGAAGGGGTTTGCCATTGCCACCTTCTGGGCAGTGCCTTTACAAGAGGGTGACCCCAGCCATTATCAGTACTCTTCAGAGATTGTCTGCCTGGCGTCAGTGGTCGCATAACCAGGGCTTGTGATATGCACCGTCTGCTCGTACGACCACCCACCACCTGCTCCCATGGCTCCACATGTCCCTGATCCGTGGTGAAGCAGGTGCTACACTTTGCCCAAGGGTGACCTGCAGGCGAGCGGGGGTAAGGAGCGCCTTACACCCCCTCTGGTAGAGACGTATGTCCACCCCGCCACCCTCAGGTTTTTAAAACTCGGTAAGATTAAGTTTTAAAAACAAAATGTTGGAAACGCTTGGCAGGTTAGGCAGCATCAGTGGAAAGAGAAACAGACGACGTTTCTGGTCAAAGACCCTTCGCCAGAAGTCAATATTAAGCCGCAGAGGAGGCGAGGGCGGGTTGGATGGGAGCTCATGAACAGTTTTCCTGAATGCCCATTTCCCTCTGAAATATGGGCACCTCATATCCAGAATCCATGTTTGTACTGTTCATCCCTGCGAATCTTTGCCAGTAACTGCAAATAAGCAGTTAATTCTCTCCATGAAAAGTTTTCACACATTTTTCAAAGGATCAAAGAGGAAAGGGGGAAAAACTGCTGGGTGGGTGCCCCTGTCATATTAACACATTGATGCAAACTCTTAAAGGCACAACCTCTTCAAAAATAGCCTTTATATTCTCTCTTTCACACACTCACACACACACACTCTCACTCTCCCTCTCTCATAAGTGAATTCATACGTGGCCACACTACACATAATTAAAACATGCAAATTATTCCTAGATTAAAACATTTCTGAAAATCTTCTTTCCCTGAGGGTTAAATCATTACCAAATATATTGAGTTATAATCCAAAAATATTGAGGAACTGTGTTACTCTAAGACTGTAAACAATGAAATGTTGAAAGTTATTCATCATGCACAGGTAAACAACATTCAACAAGTCTAAAGCATGAAATCCCCACATTAACCAAAATTCCAACATATGTCGACCATTCAGTAATCCCAATCACTGATTATTGTTGGGATTCTGATTACATGAACTGTCCGCTGTAGAGTTCCGGGCATAATGGCCCACGTTACCACAGCTAAACAGCAGATTTCAGCATTATCCTGCCCCCAACAACAACTTCCCCAATTGGGTACAGAGGAAATCCAGCACTGTGTTACTTCCCTTTTACAATCTCTCTGCTGGCTTCTACCCTGACCTGCATTTCCCCACACGATACCCTGTGTATCTTCTTCAAGTGAAAACACTTTAGCTGCCTCTGAATTATTCCCAAAGTTAACATCGAACTCCTGTACTTCCTTCTCCCATGCTCCATTCATTTTCCTCAATACTCGTGCCTCAGTATGTGTGGGGTCACTGGGATGAAAGCGTTCCAACATCTTTCCAGATTTGTTGGTGATATGAGACACTAATGTACTTATCCATCTGTTTGTGGTTCTGGTATGAAATGATCTCGATCTAATGTTGATCCGTACACCCCTCGGGACACCATCCACAGAGAGGACGCAAATGCAGTGTGTGTTCTCCTTTCCTCTGGGAACATTTACACAACTCATCTATTGGGTCCCCGTTGTTATTACCCAGAACAGTCAGAACCACATTATTTAACTCCTTATTTGTTCCCCCAGCATGTCGCAGTGTTTCTGGCAAAGTGGAGTGTATGTTCAGATGCAAGCACGTTATAATCAATCTCCTTTCCTCGGCATTACTGAGACCAGGTATTGCTTTCTGGTAACTAACTTCATGGAACAGTTCCCTAGGATCATTCCCAGGGATCCCTAGAGTCTGTGCGAATTGGTGATAGCATATCCTCTTCACTGATGATCAACACTGGTGCACCTCAGGGGTGTGTGCTTAGCCCACTGCTCTACTCACTGTGTACACATGACTGGTTTGCTTGGCATAGCTCAAATACCATCTATAAATTTGCTGACGATACAACCATTGTTGGTAGAATCTCAGGTGGCGATGAGTGGGCGTACAGGAGTGAGATATGCCAACTAGTGGAGTGGTGTCACAGCAACAACCTGGCACTCAATGTCAGTGAGACGAAAGATTTGATTGTGGACTTCAGGAAGGGTAAGACAAGGGAACACCTACCAATCCTCATCGAGGGATCAGAAGCGGAGAGAGTGAGCAGCTTCAAGTTCCTGGGTGTCAAGATCTCTGAGGATCTAACCTGGTCCCAACATATCGATGTAGGCATAAAGAAGGCAAGACAGCAGCTATACATTATCAAGATTTAAGATTCAAGATTCAGAAACTTTATTGTCATTCTAACCGTACATCAGCTCTGTAGGGCAGAATGAGACTGCATTTCCCAGGGGCAAGTGCAATCATAACATAACAAATGCAACGCTAAATAATAAACACGACAATAAATAGTAAAACACAATAGCCACATGTCGGTTAAAAACAAGTTATAAGTGTCCAGTGCAAGTTAAAAGTGACCAAAGCAGAGTCAGGTAAAGCAGCTATTTAGCAGTCTGACTGCCTGTGGGAGGAAGCTGTTTAGTAGCCTTGTGGTTTTAGTTTTGATGCTCCTGTAAAGTTTGCCTGATGGCAGAAGAACAAACAGTTCATGGAGAGGGTGTGAGGGGTCTTTAGTGGTGTATCGTGTCTTCTGGAGGCACTGACTCTGAAAGAGGTCTTGGACAGAAGGTAGGGAGACCCCAATAACCTTCTCTGCTCCCCTAATCACCCTCTGCAAGGCTTTTTTGTCAGCAGCACTGCAGCTGGAGTACCAGAATATGATGCAAAAGGACAGCACACCCTCAACCACACCTCTGTAGAACGTAGTTAAGATGTTAGTGGGGAGTTTAAGCTTCCTCAGAAAGTGCAATCTCTGCCGGGCTCATTTCACAATCCCAGTGGTGTTCCTGGACCAGGTGAGATTGTCCGAGATCTGCACCCCAAGGAACTTGATGTTTTCCACTCTCTCCACTGTGGAGCCACTGATGCTGAGGGGTGTGTCCTCAGGCTGAGACCGTCTGAAATCGATGATCATCTCCTTGGTTTTGGTGACATTAAGCATCAAGTTGTTGTCACTGCACCAGCTCTCTAGGTGTTTGACATCCTCCCTGTACATTGTTTCATCATTTTTGCTGATGAGCCCCACCACTGTGGTATCATCAGCAAATTTAATGATCAGGTTCTCCTTGAATCTGGCTGCACAGTCATGTGTTAGCAGTGTAAATGGCAGTGGGCTGAGTAGTTTTCAGTGTGATGGAGTCAGAGCTGCAGGGGCAATTTGCTGCAGAGAGAGGAATAGTATGTGCATTTCGATCTGAAAGCGGGGAGCTGGATGAATATGGAGATATGGATTAGAATGATTTAGCAGATAAGATGACTCGATATCATTATGATGAGAAGCTTCCCTCAGAAGATTTCCCGCTGACATAACACCAAGGAGAGCCTGTGATACCAACAGCACGATTTCCCAACCCCACACTTCCAATCACTATCAGAGAGGGAGGAGTGGGGCAGAATATAGTATTAATGGTAAGACTCTTGGCAGTGTAGAGGATCAGAGGGATCTTTGGGTCTGAGTCCATAGGACGCTCAAAGCAGCTGCGCAGGTTGACTCTGTGGTTAAGAAGGAATACGGTGTATTGGCCTACATTAATCGTGGAATTGAATTTAAGAGCAGAGAGGTAATGTTGCAGCTATATAGGACCTTGGTCAGACCCCACTTGGAGTACTGTGCTCAGTTCTGGTCACCTCACTACAGGAAGGATGTGGAGGCCATAGAAAGGGTGCAGAGGAGATTCACAAGGATGTTGCCTGGATTGGGGAGCATGCCTTATGAGAATAGGTTGAGTGAACTCGGCCTTTTCTCCTTGGAGCAACAGAGGATGAGAGGTGACCTGATAGAGGTGTATAAGATGATGAGAGGCATTGATCGTGTGGATAGTCAGAGGCTTTTTCTGGGGCTGAAATGGTTGCCACAAGAGGACACAGGTTTAAGGTGCTGGGGAGTAGGTACAGAGGAGATGTCAGGGGTAAGTTTTTTATGCAGAGAGTGGGTGAGTGCATGGAATGGGCTGCCGGCAACGGTGGTGGAGGTGGATATAATAGGGTCTTTTAAGAGACTCCTGGATAGGTACATGGAGCTTAGAAAAATAGAGGGCTACAGGTAAGCCTAGTAATTTCTGAGGTAGGGACATGTCCGGCACAACTTTGTGGGCTGAAGGGCCTGTATTGTGCTGTAGGTTTTCTATGTTTCTATTACTATTCCCCTTTATCAGGACTGGCAGCAGTAAAAGACGATCCCACACTAATCTTAAAAATCTGCAAGCATTTCCCTATTCAAAATCCCTCTGCAAACACAAATGGAGTAACTAATTGCCTATGATCACCTTAGGCCTGAAAACAATTAGGTTTCTGTGTAATATTGCTTGACCCATGAAGACAGCAGCTACGGAAACTATCCTGCTCCTCATCTTCTGCCCCACTGGTCTCTACATCCTTCACAATTCCCACCAGCTCCAGAAGAATTTCATCAGGCACATCCTCCCTTCCCCCTTTCAGCAGTTCAGAAATATCGGTCCCTTTCTGACTCCTTGGCTTACCTCTGTCCACACTAACCATTTCAAGAATAAAGTACTGTGGATACTGGAAAACTTAAAAAAATGCTTGAAATAGTCAGCCTTCACACTGAAACTTTCTCTTCCTGGAGATGCTGCCTTACTTGCTGAGTGTTTCAAGCATTTTCTGCTTTTTTATCTCACCAACCACTTGCCATCTTGTGGCATTTTCTTCTGCACCCTCAGGGTATGCAGTGTATATTTTCCCCACTTCCATCCCCATCATTCAGAGGCACAAGCAGTCTTTCAGGTGATCAGTGATTCACTTGCACCTCCCCCAATCGAGTGACTGCATTCAGCACTCGACACTGGGAAAATCAGAAGCACATTGTGTGATCCCTCTAGGATCCCCGGTGTTCAATCCACAGAGAGCAGCCATTCTCTATTGCCTGCCACTTCAGTACTTCATCCACTTTGACCTCAATGTCTACAGCCTCCTGCCCTGTTACAATGAGTGCACAGTGTTACACAGTGCAACCTTCCGGTCTCAATATTGAATACCACAATGTTTGGTAACTTGTTCCTGACTGTATCAGAACCGGCCATTTCTACCAGTCATCCATCTATGATTTGGCTCTGTTTTCCACTCTCCATTGGAACAGCCTGGTTGGGTGGTCATGATATGCCTTAGCCCTGTGATTCTCTGTTTTTATTCTCTTCCAAATGGTTCACATCCTTTGTCACAAATTCCAATATTTTCTTTCTACTGATGTCAACACCTCCATTGTTTCCTGCTTTCTGTCTCCCGTCTTTCTTAATGTGTTCACATTTGCCACCCTCCAATCCACAGGAGCCATCCAGAATTCAAGGAAGTCTGGAAAACCAGAAACACAATCCACCTTTTTCATAATTACCTTTCTCAAACTATTGAATTTAGGTCATCGAGTCTTAGGATTTGTCACCTTCAATCCCATTAGTTTTGCCAGTACCAGTTCTTTACTGCGACTGCTACTTCTACATTTCCAGTCTGTTTTTATTTATTAATACAAATTCCATTCAGTGATTCACTCCCTTAGCTTCTTGTAATCTCTGTAAAGATTGACACAAATGCTTTAAGTTCATAAACAATCTTGTCTACCTAACAAAAATCCATCCTCCATATTGGCCCATCTCCAGACGTTGCCGATCTAAAGCTAATACTACTTGCCTGTGTTTGTCCTGTAAACCTTAAACTTCCAACATTCTGAACCAAAAAGGTGATCCAGGCTTCCTCTGACATGAACTACAAAACTTTCAAGGCTTCTGGCCTGCAGGATTCTATATAATTAATACATGTTACCAGTACCTGAAGGGTTTATTTACTTATTTAGTGAGCTATAGCGTGGAATTGGCCCTTCGAGGCACACTACCCAGCAATCCCCTGATTTAATCCTAGTCCAATCACAGGACAATTTACAATGACCAATTAACCTACCAACCAGCACATCTGTGGACTGTGGGCGGAAACCAGAGGACCCAGAGGAACCCCACGTAGTCACGGGTAGAACGTACAGACTCCTTACAGGCAGTGGCAGGAACTGAACCTGTGTCGCCTGTACTGTAAGACATTGTGCTAGCCACTGCTTTATCGTACCGCCCCAAGGTATATTGCTCCTCCAACCGGAGAGTGACCTCATCATGGCAGTACAGGAGGCCTCGGACTGACATGTCAAAATGGGATTGGGGAGTGGAATTAAAATGGCTGGCCATCCAGAATTCCTACCGGTTGTGGACAGAGCATATATATTCTTTGCAGGTAGAAGAACTGGGCATGTCAAGGAAGATGTTAAGATATTTCTTGCAGTGACAGAATCTCAAACAGAGTGACACTGTTACAATCACAAACAAGAGAAAATCTGCAGATGCTGGAAATCCGAGCAACACACACAAAATGCTGGAGAAACTCAGCAGGCCAGGCGGTTTAGGGGCCACTGATTTAAAACTGATGTACACAGGAATTTCTTCTCAGAGAAGGCAGAGACACACTGGAATACTTGACCCCAAAGCATAATGGAGTCTCTGCCTTTTAAAGAGGAAATAGATAATTTTCTGGATGATTAGGGAATTAAAGAATATGCAAAATGTCAGATGAAGCCTGGGGCCTATCAGCCATGGTCAGATTAAATGATGGTAAGTTTCACGGGCTGGATGGCCAACTACAGTTCCTATTATTTTTTTTCTGTCCTTTGCAGCTCCTGTTTTCTCATGTCCTTATCAATGTTTTCTGCCATTTGCTGTTTCATACCTTCACCCACACTCTGAGCTCCCACCCATTCGACCGTCACTGTGCATGTACATCTGTGCACGGCCGCAATGAAAAACTTACTTGCAGCGTCAACACTGATACATAATATAAGCAGTGTTCACAAGGAGAAAATATATTAAACATAAATATAATTGCTGCAAGTCCGGTTCACTGGTTTATTTGTGGGGAAGCTGTGTGACCTCAGTTGTAGCAAGAACCAGGCCTTAAGCCATCCAGGAGAGAGGCTCTGGAGTTGGTATGGTACATTGGTATGGTACAGCTCTAGTGATTGCTGGGTGAAGACAAGCTGTATTGTGTTCAACCGCAGTCTGCTGCACATTTATGTACTCAGGGACTTGGTACTATGCATTTTTTTTTGAGTGTCATGTTTAACAAATCTATTAGAGTTTTTCGAGGAGGTTACAAGGAAATTGGATGAAGGGAAGGCAGTGAGTGTTGTATACATGGACTTCAGTAAGGCCTTTGACAAGGTCCCGCATGGGAGGTTAGTTAGGAAGAGTCAGTCGCTAGGTATACATGAAGAGGTAGTAAATTGGATTAGACATTGGCTCAATGGAAGAAGCCAGAGAGTGGTAGTGGAGGATTGCTTCTCTGACTGGAGGCCTGTGACCAGTGGTGTGCCACAGCGATCAGTGCTGGGTCCATTGTTATTTGTCATCTATATCAATGATCTGGATGATAATGTGGCAAATTGGATCAGCAAATTTGCTGATGATACAAAGATTGGAGATGTAGTGGACAGTGAGGGAGGTTTTCAAAGCTTGCAGAGGGATTTGGACCAGCTGGAAAAATGGGCTAAAAAATGGCAGATGGAGTTTAATATAGACAAGTGTGAGGTATTGCAATTCGGAAGGTCAAACTAAGGTAGAACATAAAAGGTAAATGATAAGGCACTGTGGAGTGCAGTAGAACTGAGGGATCTAGGAATACAGATACAAAATTCCCTAAAAGTGGCGTCACAGGTAGATATGGTAGTAAAGAAAGTTTTTGGTACATTGGCCTTTATAAATCAAAGTATTGAGTACATGTACAAGTATTGGAATGTTATGGTGAGGTTGAATGGAGTATTGTGTGCTGTTTTGGTCACCGAATTACAGGAAGGATATTAATAAGGTTGAAAGAATGCAGAGAAGGTTTACAAGTATGTTGCCGGGACTTGACAAACTGAGTTACAGAGAAAGGTTGAATACATTAGAACTTTATTCCCTGGAACGTAGAAGAATGAGGGGAGACTTGATAGGGTATGTAAAATTAATATAAAATTATGATGGGTATAGATAGAGTTAATGCAAGCAGGCTTTTTCCACTGAGGCTAGGGAAGAAAAAAACCAGAGCATGTGGGTTAAGGGTGAAGGGGGAAAAGTTTAAAGGGAACAGTGGGGGGGCTTCTTCACACAGAGAGTGGTGGGAGTGTGGAATGAGCTGCCAGATGAAGTGGTAAATGCGGGCTCATTTTTAACATTTAAGAAAAACTTGGACGGGTACATGGATGAGAGGTGTATGGAGGGATATGGTCCAGGTGCAGGTCAGTGGGACTAGGCAGAAAAATGGTTCAGCACAACTAAGAAGGGCCAAAAGGCCTGTTTCTGTGCTGTAATGTTCTATGGACTGTATCTTACAGTTATATTCTATGTGCTATATGTGGCTTGTGCTGTGTGTGACTGTTGGTACTGTGTTTTGAATATTGACCCTAAATAACACTGTTTTGTTTGGCTGTATTCATACGTGTTCATGTATGGTTGAATGATAATTAAATTTAAACTTGGATCTCACAGGGATTCTCCAAATTCCTTCTCCATGGATTCAGCACCAATCTGATTTTCCCTACCTATCTAGATATTGAAATTCTCCATGCCCAAGGTCATGAAATTTTTTACGTCTTTTCTCGCTCCCTCTGTAATTTGTACCCTACATCCTGACTGCTGTTCAGAGGCCTGTATTTATCTCCTATCCATGTATTTTTTGCCTTTGAAGTTTCTTAACTCTACTTGAGGATTCTACATTTTCTAAGCCTACGTCACCTTTTAGTCTCTCTGATGTAACATTACCATCCACCCTGTTGAATATCATCTTTGGAAAACTTGCTTCTATGACTCTATCTACTCACCTGAGCCAGTATGTGAAAAGTTGCAGACCCAGAATTCCTTGCAGGACACTATTACTTACATCCTGCCAACCTGTGTCTTTGCAAGTTATTCTTATCCTCTGTCTCCTGCGAGTGATCTATTTGTTCATTCATTGACCCAATTATCAATGTCTTCCATTTTGGGAAATTGAGCTTATGATGGATTTATCAAATGCCTTCTATGTTCCAATACACAATCTGATCTTTCATAAACTACCACACTGAACCAAAGCATGTTGGTGTAGTTGTTCCAGATAAAACAGCCGACAATGTACTGATGGAGAGTAAGTGAGGACAACAGGCCCTATCCCTGGTATTGTGGTGGGAGGATGGGGTGAGGGCAGACGTGTACAAAATGAAAGTGATGTGGGTGAGGGCAACATTGATGGTGGAGGAAGGAAAGCCCCTTTCTTTGAAGAAGGAGGACATCTCATTAGTTCTGAAATGAAAAGCCTCATCCTGAGAGCAGATGCTGTGGAGATGGAAGAACGGAGACAAGTGGACGACAATTTTTACGTGACAGAGTGGGAAGAGCTATAGTGCAGGTAGCTGTGTGTATCAGTGAGATCATAGAACATAGAAATTTACAGCACATTACAGGCTGTTCGGCCCACAACGTTGTGCCAACCATGTGACCTACTCTAAAAATTGCCCAGAATTTCCCTACCGCATAGCCCTCTACTTTTCTAAATTCCATGTACCTTTCTAAGAGTCTCTTAAAGGACCCTATTGTATTCACCTCCACCACTGTCACTGGCAGTGCATTCCACGGATCCACCACTTATAAATGGTCTTGAAGGATAGACTGTATCCAGAGATAGAGACAGAGAGATTAAGAAAGTGGGGAGAGATGTCAGAAATAGACCAAATACATTTGAGGACAGGGTGGAAGTTGGAGGCAAAGTTGATGAAGTCGATGAGCTCAGTGTGGGTGCAGAAGGCACTGACCTGTTGGGTTCCTCCAGCATTTTGTGTGTTGCCTTGAATTTCCAGCATCTGCAGAATTTTTCATGTTAAGTTATCCCCTCTGGTTTAAGAGTCTGATAGCTGAAGTGTAATAAATGCTCCTGAACCTGGTGGTGTGGGTCCTGAAGCTCCTGTACCTTCTACCTGATGACAGCAGCGAGAGGAGAGCACGGCCTGGGTGGTGGAAGTCCTTGATGATGGATGCTGCTTTCCTGTGACAGCGCTCTGTGTCGATGTGCTCAATGGTGGGGATTCTGTATTACCTCCTTTCCAAGCGCAACATTAAAAAACTCTCTGTATATCATTTACAAACACAGAACACACACACACATACACCTACTGCTGCCCTCTCTACTCATTTGATTCTACCTATTTCCCTTTCTGTCTCAATGTTTACTGACATTTTTAATAGTTTCTCCTTCGGGTATTGTCATACCTGCTATTGATTCTCCATTTTCACCCCACTGTATGAAACCAAGCCCGAAGATAACCACCGTCTTTGCAAATTTCTGCTCCCATCATCATTCTCTTGCTGCTCCAAAATCCTTATTGTTTTTCAATTTTCTGATGTTCAAATCTGTCACTTTCCAACCCGACCACACGACAGTATCAGACCACATCAGGATTTCAAATTTCATTCCTCACTAAGATCTACGTACACTACATCGAAAGTGTTTTCCTCATTGATTAACTTGCATCTTTAACCTTATTGAATCTTTTAATTAGGATTTTCTTTGTTCTCCAGATGGATGTGTCTCACCTTGCTGGGTTCCATTCTATTTGTTATGTAATAGATGGAAAATCATCTTCAGTGTCCTCTCCTCCCATTCCTGCCCAATGAGAACTCAAACTCCCTGAGGATCGATCCTTCAACATCCTCTTTACCATTTGCACACTGTCCCTTAGCTCAGTGGAATCTCCTTCAAAACAGACAATATGCTCTTTTTCTGCTCCCTGATAAAGACAATTTCACGTTCACCTACTTTATACTCCATCTGCTAGATATTTGCCTATTCTCTTTTCCTCTTTGTCCTAATGTCCTCCTGAAGTTAGAATGGATGTGGAAAGAACGTTCTCTGTGGTGGGAGAACCTAGAACCACAGGGCACAGCCTCAGAATAGAAGGACATCCCTTTAGAACAGAGATGAGAAGAATCTCTTTAAACAGAGATTGATGAATCTGTAGAATTCATTGCTACAGGCAGCTGCTGAGGCTACATCAATGAGTATATTTAAAGCAGAGGTACAGGAAGGCTGAGTTAGCCAAGAGGAGCAAGATGTGGGGTGAAATGGAATCCGGATCTAGAAGGAATGATGACACAGAAATAACAAACAGAATTCCTAGTTAAGGTACAGCAACAGGAGTTAGCAAAGGTGCAGGGAGGGGAACATTCTGAAGAGGATGGGAAATACCCAGGAATACAGGTAAAGAATGGGATTGCACTTGATATTGGTAGATTTGTGGTGCCAGAAAGTGAAAGAAACTAGATGATGTATTGGTACCATGACATTTCTGGGCATCAGATAGAACTGTGGGACAGTTGGAGAATCTGTGTTGGTGGCTGAAGATGTGAGGAGATGGAGAACATTATTGGGAGAATTGTTTGAATTTTGCCCAGTATAACCCAGATAAAATGGCTAAAAGCAGTTTCAAGACACACTTGAAAACAATGCAGAAGGACATGGGTTAACTTGCCGAATGATTTTGTAGGAACTTTATCTCCATCCCCTGGAGGACTGAAATATATCTGAGTGATAGTAGATACATTCACCAAGTGGGTAGAGGCTTTTCCAATGAGAAATAACACAACAAAGTTACAGCTAGGATTTTGTTCGAGAGAGTCTTTACTCATTGGGGATTGCCAAGGAGTTTAGAATCAGATCAAGGGACTCAGTTCACTGTAAAAGTGATGCAAAATCTGATGAGACTGTTTGGGATAAAGTAGAGGTTTCTTATCCCTTATCGATCCCAATCAGTGGAATTGTTGAACGGATGAATAGAACTTTAAAGAGAATGTTAGCTAAAATGGTAAAGTAACACAGGGCCACATGGGTCACTGTCTACCCTAAGTCCTTGTGGTAATCTGTACCACCGAAGCTTCTTCTACTGGTTTTACACCTTTGAAGTTGAAGAGCGGGAGAGAACTGAGAGGGTTAGAATTTCTGGTTGGGCTAGATTTATCTGAACCTGAGTGTGATAGTATTGTAAAGGACAAGCGGGAGCAGCAATTCATCGACACTATAAAGGAAGCCCATTATGTTGCAGCTCATAACATGGGACGGACGAAACAGCAGAGTAAAGCTTATTTTGATGTGTGAACAAAACCGAGGGAGTTGGAGATAGGACAGAAGGTTATGATCTCAGTACATCAACCAGGCCCTTTTACAACTCCGAGATTTGTGGGACCGTACGATGTCGTTGACAGAGCCAGTCCATCAGTTTATCAAATCCAGACTGCTCCAAGTAAGTTAGGTTGATATCATATGTTACGTACCCCGTAACTGGGTTGTCAAACCAGCAGAAATGGAACGCTCGTTGGAGTCTGTAATTACTAGAAACTAATAAAGTTTATTAGTAAATTAAGTAATACAGTACACTAAATGCAAGGATATAAATGTAACAGGCTAACAATGATAATATACATGTATACACAGAAATATGGGAATAGGAATCAGCCAAGCTCTATCGCAGTCTAGGGGTAAATGATCAGTCTTCCAGTGAAGCAGAGTTCAGTTCAGTTTACTGTAGTTCGAGATAGTTGTTGTGGTACAGTTGGGGGGGGGGAGGGGGAGAGAGCGAGAGAGAGAGAGAGAGAGAGAGAGAGAGAGAGAGAGATATACACACGAAATTTCAGCAAACCTTCCGTTGTCTTCGTGTCCTGTTGTAGTCACCGACTGTGACCCCCCGTTCCAGATGCGACCGTTCTTCCGTGGTGAACCCGTCACCCAGCCAAGGGTGGACACACAACAGGTCCCCACCAGTCGTACCTTTACACCCTGTGAGTCTCCAGCCAATTCCAGCGAATCGGTCCTCCAAACTCCCACCAACTTGTGGGGGCACAATGCTCTCTTCAGGGTCTCGTGGCGTGTCTCCCTGTGTATTAGCAAACCCGCTATTTTAGCCCCCCCCCCCATGAGGTATCATCACCTGTCCATCAAACTTCACCAGTTCCTTTCGTCTCAACAGGAGTGTCACCGAGAAGATCATGTTCAAAGCAAAATGTCCGTGGCAGTATCACTGCAGAAGCAAAATACTGAATTATGTGTCTCTCTCTCGTT